>NC_090372.1:106129495-106439019 GCF_036365525.1 Heterodontus francisci | reverse complement strand
ATGAGTGCTGCCATGTCACAGACGTTTGAGGGCATGGCTTCTTCCTCCATCGAGAAATTGGCGACCCTTCTGACGAGCCAGATTCCAGAGATGAATGCAGACCTGCACACCGTCGTCTTGGCCATGAGGTCAACACAGCAGTGGCAAGGCAGGGGGACATGAAGCACCTTCAGTCTTCTCCAGGCCCTCGTCCTTCTATGGTCAGCAGGGAGGTTCAAGTGAACCTTGAAAGAGAGGAGGAGAGGCTGACCTCCACATCTGGAGGCTCGTTCTGGACACTCTGAATGTGAACAGTGGCTCCTCAGTCCCTCCGCCAGTGACCCCAGCTCCAGAAGGTGTAACGACTGAGGAGGCTCCTGCATCTGTGTCTGCTAACATCATCCAAGCCATGGGCAGCACATTTAGCTGCCAGATCCACCTCCACCGCCAGCGCAGGGGGAGTACTTTGTAAAAGTACATGGAAGCACCTGAAGAAGAGTACCTAGACGCATTGGGGTTTTATGGGTGTGTGCAACTTGTCTTGTTTTTGAGTATTGTGAACTTTTAAATAAATGGACTTAAATTGTTGAGAATCTCTCATGCTTTTTCTGCAACCCTGACAGATGCCATCCTCACACTTGCTCCCTCAATGGGCTGCCAGTGCAGAGGCAGGTCGTGCATGGTCCCCTTCTCAGATTTATACATGCACCTGGTGAGTCTGGACACAAGGTGTGGGAGTGCAATAGGAAAAAGATGATGCATGGAATACAGTGAGGTGAGTATTTATTGAGCTTGGAATGGGTATCATGGTGGCTAAAACTGGGTATGTATGACATTGCCCTGAACCTCCCTTGCACAATACTCAATGGCCCTCACCTCCAGTAGAAGGGCTTCATCATTCTGCACTGCTTGCTCGGCATTGTCCTCCACATCCACCTCGTTGAATGAGGAGTGGCGATCAATCATGTTCTCTTGATGCAAGGCCTCCCCACTGTGCAGTGTTAGATTGTGTAGAGCACAACAGACCACCACAATACGCGAGACCCTCACAGGGGCATACCACAGGGCTCCATCAGATCAATCCAGGCAACAAAATCTCATCTCAGCAGCTCAATGATCTGCTCGATGGTGGCTTGGGTGGAGTCGTGGCAGGTGTTGTACCTCTCCTCTGCTGCAGTGTGAGGTTTCCTCACAGGTGTGAGTAGCCATGTCTTCAATGAGTAGCCCTTGCCTCTGAGAATCCATCCCTGAAGGCATGCAGGGGATGTGAAAATCTGTGACACCTGGAACTGTCAAAGTATGTCGGCATCATGGCCGCTTCCTAAGAAGCAGTCACACACCTGCAGGAAATACTTTCAGTGGTCACAGACCAGTTGAATATTAATTGAATGGAAGCCCTTCCTGTTGATGAAGGCCGCTGGCTGCTCCTTGGGAATCTTGATGACCACTTAGGCGCAGCTGATGACACCTTGCACCTGGGAGAAATCCAGCAATGGCTCCAAAGCCAATGGCCCTCTTGGCCTGACTGTCAGGGTCAGTCCAGTACTACATATAGTCACCGGCCCTCTTGAATAAGGCATTGTTCACCTCCCTGATGCAATGATTGGCTGCTGTCTGGGACACCCCATACATTTCCCCAGTGGATCCCTGGAAAGAGCCAGAGGTGTAAAAGTTGAGTGCCACAGTGATCTTCAGGCCTATGGGCATTGAATGTCCATCAAAGCCCATGGGTCGCAGCTCACCCTGCAGCATGGCGCATAAGTTGGTGACAGCCTCCCTGGAGCACTGCAGTCTTAGCTGACACTGCTGCTCAGACATTTGAAAGTACTGTGGTGAATCTGGTACAACGTCTGCCACGGACAAGCCCTTCTTGGCATAGCTGGCAGCTGTGGCTCCCCTACTTGATCTTCACCAGCTTGCTTAGCCGTCGCCTGGCCCTGCCTCCCTCTGAGCCTCTGCTCCGCAATGTGGGGGAATCTACGAACACTGGGTGTATGAGATCCATGACAACTGGTCCTTCCACTCCTGTGCACTGTCCTGGGAGAGAGGACCTTGTCTTTGGAAACTTCACCTTGCCACTCCCCTCTGAAAACGGGCTAATGCCCCTCAACGCCCACCCTTGCAGAGAGCTCAGCACCCGAGACAAAGCTCATTCTTGCCTTGAGGGCTGCAACCCCACGGCACCCACCCTTGCTGTGAGGGTTGCAACCCCTCTGCACCCACTGTATCCTTGAAAGCTGCACCGCTATTGGGCAATGGCTGCCGCAACCCCTGTTCCCTTCCTGCATTCTTCCAACACTCCCCATGGCTGCCTTCCCGCGGCAGCACTGAGGCCTTGCCTCGGTGCCACCACTTTTAAATGAGTGGGGATCTGAAGGCACGTGATCCCTGTGCACTGTTCTCTAAATTGGTACCCACCCCATAAAATGTAAGTCAGGTCGATGCAAATACCTGTTCAGCAATTGTAACTACAGTCCTGCCATGTCAGAGCAGCAACCCGCCCCCCACCCCCCCCTTGGACATTTCCCACCGCTGACAAAATCCGGAACCAACGTCACCATGGTGGGTTTCTGGATGAGCGCGTCGCCTCCCAATTCTTCAGCCCCTCCATGAGTCCAGTCTTATTCCTGCTGTCTGGATAAAGTGTATCCCTCTGTGTCAGTTTTTTAATCTGATTATGTTCCTGTGAAGCATCTTAGAATGTTTACTACATTAAAGGCACTATAACAATGCAAGTTATTCTGTTGATTCTATTCCACTTAGATTGTGGCTAATGAGTTAAGTCACAGCACAATTTTACTAAATCAATGCAATTGGAAGCTGTTTCCCTCCATTTGCTGCTTTCGGCTCACATTGATCTTTTTGCTAATGTTAAATACCCAGCACAGGTGGTATAGGATCAGTGGTCTCCTTTGGTGCTGTAAAATTCTATAATTTTATAATATTAGCCTGTATAATGTTATAGCCTAGAAATTACTGTTGACAATATCAGCTGACAGATGCTTAAAACATTCTTATGACATTCTTCTGTCAGCTGATTTAATGGTGAGGTTAACTTATTTATTTTAAATGGATTACTGCCTCCCTTAAAATAGCAAGAAATGTCATTCAAATGCATTGAGAGTTCACCCGTTAGTATCACAAAACGTAATTTATAGGCTTGTATCTTGGAGCAATTTGAACAAAAAAAGTTAGGAATCTTGAAACGTGGGGCCTGAGCACACTGAAATATGGATGTTGGGAAGGCAAGAAAGCTTGTACTTTATCTTTAAGGCTCAGATTGCATCATAGACTATAATTTGAAAGGTTTATTGATGTCATCAAATCCTAAGGTTAAATGACAGTCTAACCCTTATTTTCTATCAACACTGACATAATAGAGGAATGAAAAACAAACAAAGATCTAAATTTAAATTAACTTTGATTGGAACTGTTCAGATTCACTGAGTAAATTTTGAACTTTGATCTGGTTTGAATGATGCCAATATATGCAGTTTGGAGCTGCAGGAAGATCCTGGCACCACAAAAATAAAAGTTTTAAAAAAAAGTTTGGCCATGTTCTGAGTGGCCTGCAGTGGACCTTTTAAAGACTGCTTATTCAGCTGCTCGGTGCCAGTATAAATAGGCAGAGCATGTGCAAGTTTGAACAGGAAAAGTTAGGAATGTTGAAATGCGGGGCCTGAGCACACAGAATTGCACCTCAAAATTGCAATCCAGATGCTATGTATGTCATGGAATATCCAACTTGTACATTACAACTCAGGACCCTATTCAAGACGGTAGATGGGCGTCACCGAAGAGTAACCCTACACCATTTGCAGGGCAACTACTGCTTACACCAGGAAGAGGCAATTAAAATTACTACCCCTTGAGTCTTGAGCTGCTTTGTCCTCCAATTAATGATGAGAGGTCATCATTTTAGTGATTTTATTTAATCTTTTCAAATTTTCAAGCTATTTGAAGTTCAATTTTGAAATCTTAACAAATTTTTCCAAAATAGCCTGTTGTGGCAAACTTCTAATTTTACAGCACAGAAGTGGCTGCCTTGCATGGGCCCCAGGCCATTAACCTTTATCCACTCTGGTCAGATACAACTTGCAAACTTTCTCACAAGGAAGCCAGTAAATGAAAAAAATGAAAATGTTTACTTTATGTGCTCCTCCCTGTTCAGTGTTCTGATACTTTCCTCTATTATAAGAGGATGAGCGGAAACAGCAGTGCCACAATATAAATACGTGACGAAGTGGGTGGGTCCATCATTTCCTTTTTTAGCTTGACACGAACAACATTTATAATTAATGTTCTTACCTCAAATGGACATAGAGAAGTAGATCTCATCTTTGTGCGATAGTATAAAACGAGTGATAGCAATTTGGCTGCCAGTTTTACATCTCTCCTTTTATTACCCATTTAACAAAGTCAAAAACGACCTGGGGTGTGCAGCAAAGTCCTGTCTAAAGTGATGCATCTTCTACAGCTAGTGTCTTTACTTGATTTTACATCAGCTGGAATGTTTCTGGAAGTGCATGTCAGCCTTGATCTGAATAAATATATGAAGCGGTGGGGGAGGGGGGGGGGAGCAGGGCTTCAGGGAGAGGATAAAATTGGGTGGGATTATGGCAGAGGGGTTTGCGCCACCTTCACCCCTCCACCAATTTTAGTCCATGTAATGAGTTCTTTTATGTTGTCTGATGCAACATAAATGAAATGCATGGAGTCTAGTTCGTTGACGATCTCAAACAGGTTTATTTACAGCTGGACTATTATATTCAGTACTGAGCTAACTATTTACAGAACCTTACTCTGGGTGTTACAGTTGCAGAGTTATTCTGGCTCCGAGTCACATGACTGCATCCTGGTACTTGGTTCATTAGCATACTAAGATCTTAAAGCGACATCACTATTAAAGGCATTCATATAACATCCCCCTTCTTTCCAAAGATAAGTCTCGTATGCTAAAAGTAAAAACACAAAAATTAGATAACGCTAAAATTATTTACACACGTATAGATATTGTGAAATTTACAAGTATAGAGGCTTAAAAGTCTATATATAGTCTTGGTGGTTTGACAACTCTTGCTCAGAGAATTTGCATCTCATCTGTTGCTGTTCTTTCTGACATTTCTCCCTCTCTGCATTCACTCTCTGTTGCTCTGCTTTCAGCCAGCTAATATACACTGTTGCTTTCCTCAAGATGACCACTTTTGATGCCTTGTCATTCTTGGAGAGTTCTGACAGCTCATCTCGAAGAGCCAGCAGACAATGCTTCAACTCATTCCTCCTCTGCCTCTTCAGGACATTGCGGACTGAATTTTATGAGCACACCACAAATCACAGCGGTGCACTCTGATCTCGGCAGTTTGCCCACGTGGATCCATTGTTGCAGAAACCTGCAATATTTCGCACAGGGGCTCATTTAAATGGAGGGGCTGGAACAACCGCCCTCAATGGTGTCGAGGGGGCGGCCACTCCATTCGCGGCAAAGCTGTCCGGTGCCACTGCGTAGGTGCCGCCGCCAATTTTAAAGGACTTCAAGCCCTTCAGGTGAATGAACATTTTTAAAGAGACAATAATTTGACTTGGAGTTACAAATATTCAATAAAAGGTGAAAGCTCCTCTATCACCTCCCCAGTGACCACAAACTTTATTTTTCAGCCATTCCCACCAAAAAAAACTTTATTCCCACCCTGAACACTCCCCCCAAACTTAGTCACCTTTGCCCTTCAACCCCTTCCCACCATTCCCTCAGCCAATGGAATAGGTTTTCTCCGCTCCCCCTCCCCCCAAACTGAAAATTAAAGTCCTTCCCCCTCCCCACCAGTGTATCGCCTCAGATCCCCAATCTGAATGCATAGGACTGCGGACCACCAGCCGGAATATTAGCGTGCGACGGTTGCCCTCTCCAGGTAAGTTAATTTACACTTATTAGAATTAATTTGACTATGTCAATGAAGGCTTCGCCGCCGTGCGGCGGGGGGGACTGCACTGAGACCTCGCTGCCGCCAGTAAAATGCGGTGGGGCCTTCCCAGCATCGGGAGTCATGGTGTGCCTCTCCCGGAAGAATTTTCTGGGCCCCCCGCCATGACCCCCGACATCGAAGGGTTAGTAAAATTCAGCCCTGCATGTCCTTTGCTTCTCCTCATCCTCCACTTCTGAAGAACTGACACTTAAGGTCGAGAACTTGTTGGGGGAGGAGTACTTGGTCTCATGGAGGTACATGTCCGTTCTGGCTAGTTGTGGGTGCTGGTGGTTGTCTAGAGAGCAGACGTGAAGGCATGGCATAGTTGTGTTGTTACTAGATTTTCAGACTGCACCGTTTGATAAAAGCAAAATACTGCAGATGCTGGAAATCTGAAATAATCTGATGAAAGGTCACAGTCTTGAAATATTAACTCTGCTTCTCTCTCCACATATGCTGCCTGACCTGTTGAGTATTTCATGTACCGTTTGATGTTGGTCAGAGTCTGCGAGCAGGTTCTGGTCTTTGGAGATTTCCCTTTGTCAATGCTCTCGTGGATAGTAATGATGTTGAAGTCCTTACATGCTGGTAGTCCTGCCACAGCCAGCCCACTCATGTCCACAAGGTAAAATGTTTGTGGTTTCCATGCCCACTTGCCATAGCTGCATTGCATTGTTAGTGTGCCACTGCAAGGAATTGGCGACCAGTTGTATGCAGGTAACTTTGCAGTTGTTGCTTGTATCCTTGATTTCCAATGACTCCGGTACATATCTTTGAGTACTCGGACTGGTAGGATATTTGCACTAGCGCCGGTGTCAATCTTGACCCTGAGTGTATGTTTGCCAGCTTTCTTTGGGCACGTGATATTAATAGTGGCAAAAGCTACCAGTTGTTTGTCTTCATCAACGTGATAGGCTGAATTTTATGAGCCCTTTGGCATCGGGAGTCATGGCAGGAGGGCCTGAAAATTCTTCCAGGAGAGGGCCGCCACAACCCCTGATGCCAAGAAGGCCCCGCTGCATTTTACTGGTAGCGGTGAGGCCTCGGTGCAGCCTCTTCACCGCAAAGCGGTGGGGCCTTCATTTGTATTGCTGCAAATGAAACGGTGGGGGGGCGGCACAGTGGCGCAGTGGTTAGCACCGCAGCCTCACAGCTCCAGCGACCCGGGTTCAATTCTGGGTACTGCCTGTGTGGAGTTTGCAAGTTCTCCCTGTGTCTGCGTGGGTTTCCTCCGGGTGCTCCGGTTTCCTCCCACAGCCAAAAGACTTGCAGGTGGATAGGTAAATTGGCCATTATAAATTGCCTAGTATAGGTAGGTGGTAGGGGAATATCGAGACAGGTGAGGATGTGATAGGAATATGGGATTAGTGTAGGATTAGTATAAATGGGTGGTTGATGGTCGGCACAGAGTCGGTGGGCCGAAGGGCCTGTTTCAGTGCTGTATCTCTAAATCATTAAAAAAAAATCTAAATCTATGCAAATAATAGCAAATAAACATACCTAGACTGGGTGGCCATCCCATGCCGATATTCCGGCCGCTGGCCAGAAGTCGCACGCCTTCCAATCCCAGTTTGGGGATTCTAGGGGAGACACTGGTGGGCGGGGGGGAGGAGTTTAATTTTCAGGTACAGGGTGGGGAACGGAGGAAACTTACTCCATTGGCTGGGAGGATGGAAGGAAGGGGTTGAAGGGCAAAGATCATAAAGTTTGGGGGTGAAATGTCGGGCCCGGCAAAAATGGTTTTACGGGGGAGAGAGGGACATAAATTTATTGGTTTATGATTGGAAGGTTATGGTGGAAGAGGGGCTTTGATCTGTATTTTAATGTTTTTGTAAAAATTAAAGGTAATGGTCACTTTAAATATTAAAATTGCCAGTGAGGGCTTCCAACCCTTTAAAAATGGCGCCGGATGCCATTGCCAGGTATGGACTGCCCCCTCTACGTCATCGGGGCAACCGCTCCACGCCTTCCATTTAAATGAGCCCCACACGAAATATTGCAGGGGCTCAGTGAAGGCGGATTCACCCGAGCAAACTGCCGAGATCAGAGTGCGCCACCGTGAATTGCAGAGCACTCATAAAATTCAGCCCAATGTGTCAGGTTCACAATGTGGAACACCTGTTAGTCTTCTGGCTGAGAATTACTCCTCATTGAATCTTGTCTCAGGTCTATTGCACTGTGGACTCCGTGTATCGGATTGCATTTACACAGGTCTCTGGTGATCTCCTTGATGCTGTTGTTGCTCTGTTGCTGTTCCTGTCTTCTGTTTGTATGTGTCCTGATGTGACTTTTGGCTGTGTCTTTGGAGCCAGATTTCCTGCATTGGTGGGCCCAGTGCCCTTTTGCACTGCACGGGTCACGAAATGCAGGGCAATTTTAACATGAGTGGTCAGACTGCACTTATCACAAAGCTTGCTTGGTCTTTCTGACCTGGTTATGGTGCCAATACTGTTGGGTACATCTAATGCTTGCAGGTGCTATTGTCCAGCTACAATGGCTTCATATTTCCTGCCATCTTCCAGAAGCGCATCAATGCTCTGACCTTTCTTTTTCCCCAAGAGATCTTTCTGAAACTCTTCAATGGGTGCTGATTCAATCACCAGCCCCATTCAGTCCGACAGCTCAGTTTCTGAGAAGTCACATTTGTTGCCCTTATTATGGCATCTGCTGACAAACTGGTCTATCGATTCCTGTGGCTGTTGCCTGTAGGACATCAATTCCAGGTGTGAATTCTGAAATTCACTCTTAATCAGAACTGATCTTCCAGTACTTTCCATATTTTTGTGGGATTTTTCTGGTCCTTGTCAAATAGTCTAGAGGTATTTATTCTGTGTAATCCCTCATTTCCAACTGCTATTAGTATTTTTACAGCCTGTTTTTCTGATTCTACAATTACTTTGTCTGTGAAGCATAACTGCATTGTCTGTTTGAAGAGTTGGAACTTGGATAGGATATCCAAGGCTTTCTAGTTCATGCTGGGAAATTTGGTATCAATCTTCCCACTGTTCTTTTGCTTTAAAACTTGCTTTAAGACGTGTTTGATGACTCTGCACTGTTTCCCTGTTAAGAGACTCTCTGTTATTTATACCAGCTGCTTTGATTGACAGGAGCAGGTTTTTGCTAGTGCTATGTGTTTATCTTGCTTCCAGCACTTAAGCCTGTTCTGTTTACACAGCAGTTCAATAAGGCAGTTCAATGGGTTTTTTTTTTAAAGAGTTTTTTATGTTCTTCACACTCGAGTAGTTTTCATGCTTTTTTTACTATGGCTTCGTGCATGGAAGCTCTTATTCATGCTCAAGTAGTTTAAAGGTTTTTTTGGCTGCAGGTATGAAGGCTCTGCAGTGATCTGGGTTTCCTGTGATTTTTCTAATGGACACCTCCTGTAATGGCACCGATCTCAATCAGTTTGGGAAAGGAGTCAGGTCTCCCCTGTTTTTTCTAAATGGAGCTTTTGAAAAAAAAAATCTTTTGAAGGTCTTCAAGGCTTTTTTTTTAAAGCAGTATCGCTTGCCCATCGGCACAATGACTCATCCAATTTACTTGCAACCTGCCGTTCTGTGCTCTGTCTTCTGCAGCTTGAGGTATGTTCTTTTTTCACTGTTTCAGCCAAAATTTTTCTTGAACTTCTCTCCAATGGTTGTAGGAAAGGTCATTTTTAAAGCTGTTTTGCCCATGGTCTTCAACTTAGACTTTGTCTTTTCATCACAGCTGCCACCATGCAATGAGTTATTTTATGTTGTCTGATGCAACATAAATGAGATATGTGGAGTCCAGTTGGTTAAAGATCTCAAAAAGATTTATTTACATCTATACTATTATTTACAGTACAGAGCGAACTATTTACAGAACCTTACCCCGGGTGTTACAGTTGCAGAGTTACTCTGGCTCTGAGTTACATGACTGCATCCTGGTCCTTGGCTCATTCGCATACTAAGATCTTAAGGGAACATCAATCTTAAAGGCAATCATACAACAGTCCAATGCAGGAAGCTCTGTGAACGGCCTTACCACTCCGCCACTAATTGAGGCACTTACCTGGGCAATTCATCCCCAATTAAGGGTTTCATTCCACCACTGCTGCAATTAGCCATGCAACGGGTAGCCCTGTCGTTGCACGGGAAGCACGGTGCGGAAAACCGTGCAGGCTGCCTCCCTGCTCCGGCGGGGTAGGTGGTCCCTCATTAAAAGGCACTTAGGAGGGACCCAGCATTGGGAAGGGGCGTCCTGCTGAGATCTACCCACTTGTATTTGCTACCGACCCCCCTTCAATCCCTCCCCTATGAACTCCACTATGTGAGACCTCTCCCGCCTTGACCTACCCGTGCTCTGGGTCCATCCACGCTCCTGGGACTTGGATAGGTGCTCCTCCATCAGCAGCCACCACCTCCACGGTGGCGCTGCTCAGTGGAAGAGCTGCTGGCCTCTAACTGGCGCTGGGGTCCATGACTCCATGGAAGGCCTGCCGCTGTCCACTTAAGTGCCAGATTAGCATTAAATTCGGCAGGCCTTCCAGAGAAGAGATTATGCGTGATTCTCGGCATTACTTTTTCAGACATCGAGACTGCTGTCATCATCATAAAGTCCTGGTCATTTTATTTTGCATGTCTGGGGGATATTTTCAAAGTAAGATTATTTGCTGCCATTTCTGAGGTCAACTGGCAAGTTATTCATGCCAGTCTTGGAGATTTGGGGGTAGATTTGCAACTTGTTTCTGAGGCATAAAACTGGGTGTTGCAGGTTGGTCACCTGTTATAACAGCTGCCTGATATTGATTGATTTCATGTTTTCTGTTCAGGTAGAAAATTGATAATCCATCCCATAATAGTGAACAAACCTAGCATTCTGCTTATAATCAAATACTTTTGAAAGTTCTAACGGCAAGTTGTCATATATTTATGTCGGCTTCATTCCTGGATCAGCCAAGGACAATCTGTTCTGAAAACTCCAACTAAATGTAATGGTTGTCTGGGAAATATGCTGCATATCAGATATTCTATCTGTTGCAGGATAAACCCTTGCATTGCAGTTTGGTGTTTCAGTGTTAATTTTTAATGAAATTTTACATCGAAAATTACAATTTACCAGCAGACATGACTATTTATGCAATGATATCATTAAACAAAATATTTCTAAGCACTAAATCCCCCTTTAAAAATTAAGCTACTAAAAGTATTAAAATAGCATATTTTACTGAGAAAACTTTCAGTCATCAATCCATAAAATATTAGAAGAAAAAAATACCCAACTATTCTTTTCACTAGCCTGTTGATTAGCTACCAATAAAAGTTTACAGTCAGACAGGATGCTGGTTCAATTTAAAACTGACCAATAGCTGCCTTGGGCAAGTAAATCAGTAGAGAGTATTGTATTATTACAGAGAATAATTTCAACATAATAAGCAGCAGAACACAGGAGAAAGAACAATAATTAGAGCTGATGTGTGGCATTATAATTTCTGTTAGTGTCTGGAGTGTCACTTCTCCAGATGTTACTTCAAAAAGAAAAAACTCCCTCTGTGTTGCTGCTCTGAAAGGTTTCGATTAGAACAATTAGATTTTCCTTAAATTCTTACCATGCAAGACTTGGCTCAAAATATTCCTGATTGCTTTAATAATTCTATTTTATAAATAATCAAATATTCTTCAAAATAAAGATAATAATTTTGGGATATATTCTTGTTTCTTACCATTTACCCCAGTACATATTCAAGTTAAGTAATTAAATTACATTTTCTTTTGTTTACCTTCACAATTAAACTTCTCTTTTTAAATATTTGGGCCGTTATCAAACTACTTTAAATAAATTGTTATGACTGAGACTGGAGGAGTGCACTGTCTTTCTCTAGTTCCACTTCTCCATGGGTCGCAACATATATTTAAATATTTTACTCAGTTATCGATATGGCAAATTATATACTTTAGTTTCAGAATAAAATCTGCAAAGCAGGTTTCTTTAATAAACAACAAAATTATTAATTTATTATAAAAGAAAACTTATTCAGTAAAGATGCAAAGCTCATTGACACCCAGGTTGAAATATGAAAGTTCCCTTCTAAATTAACCCAACACACATACACACACACCGGTTAAAGAAAAAATAAAGAAATTTTCTCTGCAGAGATCGCTTTATAAAAAAGACAAAAAAAAATACTTTGACCGAATACTTGTTAATTCTTGAAGGAAAAGCATAATATATGGAATGTTCCCATCTGGTCCTTTATTCTGGTGTCCAAATATGGATTGATGCCAGTCACTGGGATCTTTTTGGAGCAATTCTTTTCAGGCAATGTCGAGGATTAGTCTGGCGGGATTTTCAGGAGAATCACTGCTTCAGGGGTTTCAGCTATCACTCCAGATTCTCAGGGTTTCTCAAACAGGTGGAAAAAGGATGAGCTGGTGGCGTCTCTCTTAGCAGGCTTACCCCCAACTGACTCAAAATAATATCCAAAAATGAAACTAACTCTTGACCACTGTGAATCTTGACATGTCACTTCTCTGTAAACAACTCCCATCGTCATCAAGGCTCCTTCTGTTTACCTAGCTTAAGGCATGCGACTTCAAGTAAGTATTTGTTCTTAAACGACATCCAAAGTGCTTCCTGTGACCTTTTTTTTGGGAAGTCCAGCATCTATAGAATCTCTTCAATCTTTCAAATGAATCCATTTCCACGATTTTTAATCAAGTGTCCTCACAAAAATATACAAAAAATTGAAGCATTTTCATAACACCTTCATCCTTGGAGGAATGAAATGTGATTTTAAATGCATTTCATTACAAAGAGTGAAAAAAGAGAAGATGAAAAAAATATTCAAACACATTTACACAATCAATCTCATTCACTCTTTACCTATAACTAATACAGGTATGCCCTGTACCATCTTTCTACTTATATAACTCAAAGCAAGTAGAAATTCTAGATAAAGATTCAGCAATTATATTGTTTTTCTTGAAAAACTGATCATCTTTAAGTGATAATAGGGCTGTAATCGGAACATAGGAAGATAGGAACAGGAATAGGCCATTCAGCCCCTCGAGCCTGTCCCGCCATTCAATGAGATCATGGCTGATCCGCGACCTAACTCCATGTATTAATATCTTTGCTTAACAAAAATCTATCTATCTCAGATTTAAAATTAACAACTGTTCCAGCTTCAACTGCTGTTTGTGGGAGAGAGTTCCAAACCTCTACCACCTTTTGCGTGAAGAAGTGCTTCCTAACATCTCTCCTAAACGGTCTGTTTCTAATTTATAGACTATGCCCCCTAGTTTTTGAATCTCCAACCAATGGAAATAGTTTATCTTTATCTAGCCTGTCTTTTCCTGTTAATATCTTGAAGACTTCGATCAGATCACCCCTTAACCTTCAAAATTCTCGCGAAAGCAGGCCTAATTTGTGTAATCTCTCCTCGTAACTTAATAATAGTAATAGTAAACTCTATCAAAATAGTCTGGCATTTTTTTTCCATAAAGGCTAGAGGGTTATGATCAGTATCTAACAGTGGCTTTCAGTAGTCATGGCGGACATATACTCCAAAATGTTTAAGAGCTAGTAATAAGCACAGGGTTTCTTTTTCCCCTGCAGAGTATCTGTTTTGGGGTCAGTTTAGCCTTTTGGAAAATTATCCCATTGATCTTTCTATGCCTGATTCATTTACTTACAACAGTACTGCACCAACCCCCAGGTCACTAGCATCAATTGCTACCTTGAAGGGCTTAGTGAAATTTGGGGCAGCCAACACTAGCTCATTGATCAAAATAGCTTTCAACCTCTCAAAAGACGCTTGGCACTCTCCTGACCACACTACCTTGGCTTTCTATTTTTGTAGCAAATCCATCAGTGGAGCAGCACTGAAATTTGGTACAAATTTGCAGTAGAAGCCACACATCCCCAAAAACCTCATGATTTCTCATTTAGTCTTAGGGGCAGGGAACTCCATTAATGCTTGTAGCTTTGCTGTTCTTGGCAACACTTGCCCTTGCCTTACTATATGCCCTAGGTAGTTTACCCGCACTTTTGCAAATTCACTTTTGGCAAGGTTTATCACCGTAATTTTCGAAACAGAGCTTCTCGTTGTTCCAAGTGGTCCTTCCAAGTGTCACTGTATACCAGTACATCATCAAGATAAACCACACAATTAGGAACACTGGCTGCCACTTGGTTCATTCATCTCTGGAAAGTTGCTGAGCCATTCTTTAGTCCAAATAGCATTACTTGGCATTGGAAAAGATTGTAAGGCCAATATTTCTTTAGCTCAGGGTGTTAAAGGAACAAGCCAGTATCCCTTTAGCATATCTATTTTGGGAAGAAATGTGGCACTGCCAACTTCGTCATTACAGACTTCCAAGCGAGGAATTGGGTTGGAGTCTGCCTTTGTTACTGCATTAACCTTTCTGTAGTCTATGCAAAATCTAGTTGAACTGTCAGGCTTAGGCACTAACATGACTGGGGAACGCCAGCTGCTTTGACTGGATTCAATTAGGTGGTTTTCCAACATGTATTGGATTTCTGCTTTCCCCTGGGCCTGTTTCTCTGGACCTAAGTGATAAGGATTCTGTTTTGTAGGAGAAGATTCCCCTATACCCACATCATGTATAGCTGAGGTTGTACATCCTGGTTTGTCCCTACAGACTCTTTAAATGCTATGAATAGTCTTGTCAGGTCTTCTCGTTGTTCTGCATCTAAATATGAAAGCCTAGTGTCTAATCTCCCTAACAATTCAGTATTAGCTAACCAGAAAAGTAGGAGGTTCAATTTGAGAATTGTCTAGTCCTCCTTCTGCCTCATCCTCATCATCCCTTTCATCCTTCACTGTCCCTACTACCTGACATACCTGTTCTTGATTATCCTCCTCCTGGTGGTGATATTGTTTCAACACATTGATGTAATCACAGCCGATTCTTTTCCTGGTGATCTGGGGTGTCAATAAAATAATTTACTTTAGCAATCCTTTTGACTACTCTATATGGCCCACTGAACCGTGCTTTCAGCGGGTCACCCTGCAAGGGCAGTAATACTAACACCTCATCCCCTGGTTGAAATGTTTGGATCTTGGCATGCTTGTCTGCCCATTTCTTCATTGTTGTTTGGGACTATTTTGCAGGCTCTCATGAACCGGTTCCGGAACACAGATACATAATCTAACACAGAAGATTCATCCCTCTGTTCTAAAATCTTCCCTTTGATTAGTTTTAGAGGACCTCTTACCTCATGTCCATAAACTAATTCAAAAGGGCTAAAACTGGTAGACTCTTCAGGTGAATCCCTGGTGGCAAACAAAAGAATTCCAGCCCTGACATTATGCTCTGATCATCGTTTTGAGGGTCTGAAGGTACCATTCTAAAGTCCCTTGCGTCTATGGGTGGTATGCTGAGGACTTTAATTATATTTAATTATACCTAGATTACTCATCACTTCCTGAAAAGCTTTAGACATAAAATTGGAACCTTGAGCAGACTGGATCTCAATCAATAATCCATGTCGAGTGAAGAACTGGGTTAACTTCTCCATCACTACCATAGGAGAAATTGTTCTCAAGGGAATGGCTTCTGGGAACCAAGTAGCCATATCCATAAAAGTGAGTATTTTCATGAAAACCACACCGGCCAAAATGAGACAAATTAATTTTGTCATATGGAATATTAATTTTTAAACTGTTAATGGACTAAAAAAAAAAGCTTGTTTTAAAAAGACCACTGAAACATGACTGCTCATTTTGCATTCTAAAAGACAGTTGAAAAAAAGAGACAATGGGAACTGCTCAATGATTTAATTAATAGAGATGGGTCTGGGCATCAGTGATACACATCTTGTCTGTGTAAGAGACAGCACTACACGCCCCCCCCACCCACTGAGTGCATTGAAATCCACAAACCGCAGAAGCAGTGGTTCCAAATAAGAGGTTAGTCACATGACTAACCTGTTGGCCAACTTGGAGTTTTGAATTGTGCTCACAGGACAGTTGGAAAAGAGACTGCAATTTGAAGACAACAGAGAAGGAAGGTCTCTCCTCTCTCTCACAAAGTTCCGGGGAATCTACTGAAGCCACTCAAACCTCAAGAGAGAAGACTCTTGTAGCTAAACAAGTGAAAGTGTGCACTGGGCCCCGACGAGAACTGAAAGATTTAACTGCAATCCAAAACTGTACATCTAATCCACAAACAGTAAATGAACTCTTACTTTTGCTTCAAACCTTTCCCCTTGACTCTTTCTCCTTTTTTTGTCTCTATTTGCATGTGAGTTTATTGCGCA
The DNA here is from genome assembly GCF_036365525.1 of Heterodontus francisci. NCBI lineage: Eukaryota > Metazoa > Chordata > Chondrichthyes > Heterodontiformes > Heterodontidae > Heterodontus > Heterodontus francisci. The sequence continues at coordinate 106,422,832 of NC_090372.1, read as the reverse complement.
TGAATGCTACCGTAGTTGCATTGCATATTTCTAGTAGTTTTAGCTGAATTAGATTTTTCAGGTTAATAGACGTACACCTTTCTTGTTTAAATCTAAGAAAACTTGTCTGCTTGATTTCTTTGCCATTATAATTAGAGAGCGGTGAACAAGAATTCACTGAGGGGAAGCTAAACACATGGTATTTTAAAAATTAAACCCCATTACAGACAAACCAGGCAATGGCTGAGAGGGGAACCCCAGACCCCTGCCTCACCTGGTCGTAACATTGTATATTGATGTCCCACTTTTGTTTTCTGTAAAAGTCCCACACAGTCTACCAACACCCGACTAAATTGTTTCCCAAAAGCTGGTAGAGGAATTAGAGGTGCCGGTTTTATGGCAGGTTGCGCTTTTTCCACAATTTGGCACATATGGTACATTTTAAAACACTGCACCACATCCTTGTAAAGACATGACCAGTAAAAATGTCAACTTATACATGATTGAGTCTTCTGGATCCCCACATGTTCTGCCTTAGGAATTTCATGGATATTCCTTAATATTTCCCGGCAATACTTGGGCAATACCACTATCTGGTGAACAACTATCCATTTTTCATCCTAGGTCTGTGAGGAGGTCTCCACTTCCTCATCAGAATCCCATTTTTAATATAGTAGCCTTCCAGAATTGCCTTTGCTTCAGCTTCAGTTAGAGCTGATTGTGCCACTTTACTCAACTCTAGATCGGCTTGCTGAGCCTTGATCAGAGAAGATTTACTGAACATTTCCTTCGGATTGTCCAAATTCCCAAAGAAAGTTTCAGATATTCAGTTATCTGTCTGTGGTACCAATTTTACCTCTGACAATGGAACTTGATTTGCCATTGCTTGGGTGTCTACACATGAAGGAAAAGTTCTTGGAACCTTTTCCTGCAACTGCTCTGTCTCTTTGACTTCACTTGGTCTTTCCATGACTACAGGAGAAGCTACTACCTTCACTCTGGCCAAATCATTTCCCAGGAGTAAGTCACCTCCGTCTACAGGCAAACCAACTCCCACGGTCCTGTTCCAGACATTAGGTCATACTCCAGGTGCACCCGCTACAAAAGTACAGGTATATATTCCCTCCAATACCATTCACTAAAACCTTGGCATTCAATGCGCTCTCTGGTGGGAAAGTTATGCATTTCCCCAGCAAAAGAGTCTGGTTGGCTCCTGTATCTCTATGTATAACTATAGGTTTACCTGCCTCACTTGAGAGATAAGGAGTTACTTTTACTTTTGACAAGAATTCCCTATAACTCTCAGGTATCCTGTTCACTTCCCCCGCACTCACAGCGATTTTTGAACTTGACCTTACAGCTGCACTCAGAGCTACAGCCTGATTTGTCATACTGTTGGTCAGGTCCCTTTCTCTGCATTGGCCTTGTGTACCCCAATAGATCCCATGGGTTTACTCCACAACTTCTGGCATTCTGCATGAAGTTGTCCTACCTTGTGACAATGGAAACACTTAGGCTTTCAGATTTCACTTCCACTCTCAGCATCTTCCTTTCTGGTCTGAGGAGGAGATCCCAGGGCATTCCCAGCTGTCCCTTCTTGTTCCCAGCTACTTGCCTTCCTTTCATCCTCCCACCTTCTAGCCTTCTTGGGTTTGTGGGGGTGATGGAAAAAGGGTTTGGGCCGCTAAACAAGCATGTAATCATCAGTGATCTCAGCTGTCTGTCTTTCTGTTGAAACCTTCTCATTCTCTATGTGGGTTCTTACTAACAGAGGCAGTGAATTTTTAAATTCTTCCAGGAGAATTATTTCATTAACGGCATCATACGTGGCCTTTACCTATAGTGCTTGCATCCAATGATCAAAGTTAAGTTGCTTTACCCTCTCAAATTCTATATAAGTCTGCCCAGGCTGTTCCTGCAGGTTCCGAAATTTCTGCCAGTAAGCTTCAGGGACTATTTCATAAGCAGCGAAAATAGCCTTTTTGCCATCTCATAATCTGCAGAAGCCTCCGCAGAAAGCATGGTATAAACTTCATGAGCTCTGCCAATCAACCCGCTTTGCATGAACAGTGTCCAGTTTTCTTTTGGCCACCTCATCTATTTAGATATCTTTTCAAAAGAAATGAAAAGTGCCTCTACGTCCCTTTCCCCAAACTTCAGGAGTGCTTGCAAATATTTAAATAGCTCTCCACCAGGTCCTGGGTTGGAGTCAGGTCCTTCTTCACCCAAGTTTTCATTGTAGTCAAGGGTATACTTTTTTCTAGTTCCAACCTTCTAATCTGGTATTCCCTTTCCCTCTCCTTTTCCTCTCTTTCTCTTGCCTTTTCTCTCTCCTGCCACTCTGCTTGTTCCCTTCAAAATATCCTTTTGTTTTCTTTTTCCATCACCTGAAATTCCAGCTCTAACTTCTTCTTGTCTTTGAATGAATCTGTGCCAGTGCTATCTTGTCTTCTTCTGATTCTACTCATCCCTCTGGCTCTTTCACTTCAATCTCCAGCTTTCTGGCCACTACTGTCTGAATTTCAGCCCACCTAGCTTTCAGTCTAATGTCTAACTTCAAGTACTCCACTACACTTGACAGCTCATCATTGGACAATGCCATTAAAGACTCATAATCTATTGCAGACTGCTGCACAAATGCATTTGCATCAAAAGTAGCCATTCCAGTAGTGTAAGCTTTACTCTAATGTACAAGAAACCTGGCGTATTTCCTTTCCCTTTTTCAATTATTGTTACCCAGCTTACAATTGCACCTCATTGGCTTTGGGTTATCCCGGATGAGCTCCCAATTATATCTGATGACCGAGGATGGAGGAATGCACTATCTTTCTCTATTTCCACTTCTCCACGTGTCACAACACATATTTAAATATTTTACCCAGTTATCTTTTTATAGAGGGTGATGATATTGGCATCGCGCATGTCCTGAGGTACTGCTCCCTCGTCCCAGCACAGGCATAGCAGTTCATGTAGTGCTGAGAGTATAGCAGGTTTGGCACTCTTGATTATTTCAGGGGTAATGCTGTCCTTCCCAGGGGCTTTTCCACTGGCTCGAGAATCAATGGCATCACTGAGTTCCGATTTGGTTGGCTGTATGTCCAGCTCATCCATGACTGGTAGAGGCTGGGCTGCATTGAGGGCAGTCTCAGTGACAGCATTCTCCCTGGAGTACAGTTCTAGGTAGTGCTCAACCCAGCGGTCCATTTGTTTGTGTTGTTCAGTGATTATGTCCCCTGATTTAGATTTGAGGGGGGCGATTTTCTTGATGGTTGGCCCAAGAGCTCTCTTCATGCCATCATACATTCCTCTGATGTTTCCAGTGTCTGAGGCCAGCTGAATATGACTGCATAGGTGTTGCCAGTAGTCGTTTGCGCAGCGCCTGGCTGTTCTTTGTGCAGTGCTTCTGGCTGCTTTAAGTGCTGCGGATGTTAAATCACTGGGAGCTTTCTTGTAGTTCAACAGTGCAATGCGCTTAGCGGCTATGACAGGTTCCAGCTCTTCATTATGAGATTGAAACCAGTCTGCATTTCTCTTCACACTTTTGCCATAGGTGGTCAAAGCTGACTCATAGATGGTGTCTCTGATGTGGGCCCACTTGGTCTCAGCATCCCCTGTGGAAGTGTTTTGAAGGGCTGTTACAAGTGAATTGAGAAATTTTTGTAACAGCTGTGGGTGAGATGTTTTGCTTGTGTTGATGCACAGGCGGCCCTTCTGCTTGGAATGATGCAACTTCTTTGGTCTGAGTCTAACCTTGCTGCACACCAGGGAGTGGTCGGTGTCGCAGTCCACACTGTGGAAGCTGCGTGTGATTTGAACATTGTTTAAGGCAGCTCGCCTTGTGACAATGAGGTCTAGCTGGTGCCAACGACGTGATCTTGGGTGCCTCCATGAAACCTGGTGACAGGGTTTAGTGTGAAAGAATGAGTTGGTGATGCAGAGGTTATGATAGGTACACAACTCAAGCAGTCTCTGTCCGTTCTCATTCATCCTTCCAACGCCATAGCGCCCAAGGCAGCAGGGCCATGAGTCATGGTCGGCCCCAACCCTGGCATTAAAGTCCCCCAGCAGGAATAGGTGTCCAGTGTTGGGGATGTTGCTAATGATATTATGGAGTTGCTCGTAGAACTGGTCTTTAGCTTCAGGTGTGGAGCAGAGTGTTGGAGCATAGATGCTGAGTAGGTGTACTGGACCAGAGGTGGTGAGCAGTCGGATGGACAGTATGCGTTCCGAGCCATTTGAGGGAGGCTCTAGCATGCTGAGAAAGGAGTTTCTGATGGCGAAGCCCACTCCATGCTGTCTTGGTTCTTCAGGATCCCTGCTGTGCCAGAAGAAGGTGTAGTCTTGCTCTGCTAGAGATCCACTCGCGGGGAGGCGAGTCTCCTGAAGTGCTGCAATGTCTACATTGAGTCTACTGAGCCCGTTGTTGATGATGGCGGTCTTCCAAGAATCGTTGATTTGTGTAAGGTCTTCCGACAGGCCAGGACACATAGTTCTGACGTTCCAGCTTGCAAAGCGAAGGGCAGGTACTTTCTTTCCTTTTTTCATGTTGTTTGGTGCGGTGTATCAGTCCACCTTTCAGGCAATGACCCTGAGCTCCAAGCACCCATTGAAGCAGGTAGACTGTGGCGGGACAGAACCTTATTGACCGGGGGCTGCCCGGTTTGAGGCGGGCAATAGCTGTCCAGTGAGGTGCAATGACCTCTCCCACCGACAAAGGCAACCCGTGGCGCCCAGTTTCTACGCCAATTTATCTGGACTTATAACCCGTAACTGCTGCCTTCCGTGTTGTGTCAGTTGCTGTGAGGCAACTATGGAGTGACCTCTCCATGGCGCATGCCTGGACAAATTTATGGAGGTTGAGAGTTTCCCAGTCGTCAAAACCCCCCTCTCGGCCATTCTGGTGGGGTCCAAAGAAGTGCAGGGCACGCCGTTTGGCACCAGTATGGCTGCAGGAACTGCCGGAAACATGCCAAAGGTGACACATGACCGCCTACGGGGTTCCGCTCCGGATTATCTGTTAGGGTTTACTCCCTTAGCCTTGGTCTCTCCCGAGACGCCCACAAGGCAGTGGGGTTGTTGGGGGCCCTACACAGGTGTAGGATGGTGCCGGTGGGAGGAGGGGATGCGAGGGGGAGGGGTAGAGGGAGGGGGGTATGAGGGGGAGCTGGGAAGGGGGCTGTAAGGGGGTGGGGGGGGTGCAGGGGAAGGGGATGCGGGGGGAAGATGGTGCAAAGGGGGGCGGGCTGGGACGGGGTTGTGAGGGGGTGAGCTGACAGGGTGGAGCAGGGAAGGGGATGGGGGGTGGAAGGGGGGAAGAAAGGAGACGGAGAAGCGGGTGCAGGTAATAAGCCATTTCCTCAGTGCCCACCATCGACGTCCGGAAAGCTCATCCACGTCCTTCGGGAGGTGAAGCATCTTTTGGCAGACTTACAGAGGTGATTACATTCCCTAAGGGTTTTTTTTTGCAGTGCTCAGCATAGTGGGGAAAGTCTTTGCTCGAGTCGCTCTGAACAGGCTCCAGAAGCTGGCCGAGCGCGTCTACCCTGAGGCACAGTGTGGCTTTCGTGCAGAGAGATCGACCGTTGACATGCTGTTCTCCCATCGCCAGATACAGGAGAAATGCCGTGAACAACAGATGCCCCTCTACATTGCTTTCATTGATCTCACCAAAGCCTTTGACCTCGTCAGCAGACGTGGTCTCTTCAGACTACTAGAAAAGATCGGATGCCTACCAAAGCTACTAAGTATCATCACCTCATTCCATGACAATATGAAAGGCACAATTCAACATGGTGGCTCCTCATCAGAGCCCTTTCCTTTCCTGAGTGGCGTGAAACAGGGCTGTGTTCTTGCACCCACACTTTTTGGGATTTTCTTCTCCCTACTGCTTTCACATGCGTTCAAGTCCTCTGAAGAAGGAATTTTCCTCCACACAAGATCAGGGGGCAGGTTGTTCAACCTTGCCCGTCTCAGAGCGAAGTCCAAAGTACGGAAAGTCCTCATCAGGGAACTCCTCTTTGCTGACGATGCTGCTTTAACATCTCACACTGAGGAGTGCCTGCAGAGTCTCATCGACAGGTTTGCGGCTGCCTGCAATGAATTTGGCCTAACCATCAGCCTCAAGAAAACGAACATCATGGGGCAGGACGTCAGTAATGCTCCATCCATCAATATTGGCGACCACGCTCTGGAAGTGGTTCAAGAGTTCACCTAGGTTCAACTATCACCAGTAACCTGTCTCTAGATGCAGAAATCAACAAGCGCATGGGTAAGGCTTCCACTGCTATGTCCAGACTGGCCAAGAGAGTGTGGGAAAATGGCGCACTGACACGGAACACAAAAGTCCGAGTGTATCAGGCCTGTGTCCTCAGTACCTTGCTCTATGGCAGCGAGGCCTGGACAACGTATGCCAGCCAAGAGCGACGTCTCAATTCATTCCATCTTCGCTGCCTCCGGAGAATACTTGGCATCAGGTGGCAGGACCATATCTCCAACACAGAAGTCCTCGAGGCGGCCAACATCCCCAGCTTGTACACACTACTGAGTCAGCGGCGCTTGAGATGGCTTGGCCATGTGAGCCGCATGGAAGATGGCAGGATCCCCAAAGACACATTGTACAGCGAGCTCGCCACTGGTATCAGACCCACTGGCCGTCCACGTCTCCGCTTTAAAGACGTCTGCAAACACGACATGAAATCCTGTGACATTGATCACAAGTCGTGGGAGTCAGTTGCCAGCGTTCACCAGAGCTGGTGGGCAGCCATAGAGACAGGGCTAAAATGTGGCGAGTCGAAGAGACTTAGTATTTGGCAGGAAAAAAGACAGAGGCGCAAGGGGAGAGCCAACTGTGTAACAGCCCAGACAAACAAATTTCTCTGCAGCACCTGTGGTGCTCTAGAATTGGCCTTTATAGCCACTCCAGGCGGTGCTTCACAAACCACTGACCTCCTCCAGGCGCGTATCCATTGTCTCTCGAGATAAGGAGGCCCAAAAGAAAGAAAGACCCAGTTATTTTAGCTTCATAATAAAATCCACAAACCAGGTTTCTTTAATAAACAACAAGATTATTAATTTATTATAAAACAAGACTTAATCAATAAAGTTGCAAAGCTTATTAATACACAGGTTGAAATATGAAAGTTCTCTTCTAAATTAACCCAACACAAGCACACACATACGCACACACACACCTGCACACACACCGGTTGAAGAAAAAAATAAAGAAGTTTTCTCTGCAGAGATCTTTTTACAAAAAAGACAAAAATACTTTGGAGAAATACTTGTTAATTCTTGAAGGAAAAAGATAATATAATGTATGTTCCCAGCTGGTCCTTTATTCTGGTGTCCAAATATGCGTAGACAGCTGTCACTGGGATCTTTTTGGAACAGTTCATTTCCGGCGATGTTGAAGATTCGCCTGGCAGGCTTTCCAGGCGAATCACTGCATCAGGGGTTTCAGCTATCACACTGGATTCTCCTGGTTTCACAAGGAAGTGGAAAAAGGATGAACTGGTGGTTTCTTGCTTAGCAGGCTTCCACCCAACTGACTCAAAACAATAATCAAAAATGAAAACAACTCTTGACCACCATAAATCTTGACATCAAGGCTCCTTCTGTTTACCTGGCTTAAGACATGTGACTTCCCGTAAGGGTTTGTTTTTAAACAAAGTCCCAAGTCCTTCCAGTGACCTTTTTGTGAAAAAAAAAGTCTATGGAATCTTTTCAGTCAAATGAATCCATTTCCACAATTTTAAGCACGAGTCCTCAAAAAAAAATTAAAAATTGAAGCACTTTCACAACAAAATGCAATTGTAGAAGCTGACAGAAGTGTGGTAGGAATCATCTCTGATAATTCCTGACAGCCATATTTTTACTGCCCTGTAAAAGATTCTAGATTCAAACTACTTCTTCCACAAGAAAGTTGAGTTGCTTCATTTTTCTGGATTTGTTTTGCATAAGGTGCTTGGAATATGTAATCATTTGGCAGCTCTGACTGAAAGACAATGGAAAAGTAGACTTTACTTATTGAGCCAGTGGGCTGGATTTTACATTGGACAGACGGGAGCTGGCCACCAACTTTTCAGTCAGTGGCGAACCTGCTTCTGCCTCACCTGGGGATCCATTCTGTACTTTAGGGCTTCCCAGGCTTCAATTATTCCGAGGCGGGACTTCCACCCGCTTGAGGGAGAAAATCCCGCTTCATTGAGTTGCCAGCCAATCAGTGGGGCGGCAGCTCTTAATCCCAGCAGCACCACCGGGAGTGGTGGCCACTGCTGGGACTGCAGCCCAGTCAACCACAGAGGAAGACCTGCAGTCAGTATTTAATGTAATTTTTGGTTGCCTCACCGGGGGTAATCGGTCAGGCCCCGGCGAGGCAAGGATGGTCGTTTGGGGGAAGGGGGACATATTGGGTCCTGGGTGTGGTTGGGGAAACGGGGGCGGCCCTCCATCAGCCACCCTGTGCCCGATGAGCAGGGCCCCCCACGGGACACTGAGAAGCCACTGCTTTTACCAGGTGGCATTTCCCAGCTCCAGGATGCCCGCTTGCCACACATAAAATCCGCGTGGAGGCAGGTGAAGGCCCTTAAATGGCCATTAAGTGGCCACTTAAGGGCCTTGATTGGCCTGGGCAGGAGGGCCGCTTTTCACCGCCCCACCCTGCCCTACATAAAGTGGGCTGGAGGTGTGAGCAGGTCGGGAAAGCCTCCCGGAGCCTCTTGCTCCATTTTACGTCACCCCCCTCCCCTCCCCCCCCACCCCCCGATCCCCCCACCCCACCGCCACCATCCAGCTCGTTGGGGTGACGTAAAATTCTGGCCAGTGTATTAGAAAAAGGGTATGAATCCCACAGCACCTTTGAACTGTTGTAAGTATGTTGAGCCTGAACTTCCATTTGGCAAGTTAACCTGCCAACAATTCTGCCCCATATCCTGGGAACACAGTCGTTTTAATAATAGGAGCATGCAGACTCATCTGCATTGATACATAAGGGACACATAATCCATGGAGGCAGTGTGATCTCAAAGCAGCACCCTGCCCTCTGAAAAAGGAGGCCTGAGGCTCCGATAGGGTCAAGCAGGAAGAATCTTCTATACTGGGGCATTCATTAGATCCATAACAGGACCTGTGCCAGCTCCCAGCAGATGTAGTTTCCATGTGGCTTATTGGTACACTTCTGTTGGGATTTCCAAGGTAGCCCAGGAACACCCTAGACATGTTTGCAGAATGGTACAATGATATAACTGGGGTAGACAGAAGGAGCATCCCCTCCCTCCCCACCGGCGACTAGATTTAATGCCAGGTGATATTAAAGAGGTGGTAACCCTGTAGATCCTGATACCAGCTGGATCAAAATCCACAAACTCTCTCCCTAACAGCACTGTGGGTGTACCTGTAGCAGATGGCTGGCAGTGGTTCAAGAAGTCAGCTCATCACCACCTTCTCAAGGGCAATTAGGGATGGGCTACAAATGCCGATCTTGCCAGCGCCGCTCACATCCCAAGAACGAATAACAAAAAAAATTCTGACCGGTAAGATTACTGCACGATTTCTGTGCTCAAACCTATATGGTGCTCCAATGAATATGCTGTAGTGAAGCTTCAACTCCATATTTTTATAAATAAACATTAGATTCATTTTATTTCTATCAATAAATCCATTATATCGATTACATTCCAACTCAGAAGTGAGAGTGTTAACACTTAACCAAATTGGCATTATAAATTAGAAAGCTGTTACGACCAGGTGAGGAAGGGGTCTAGGGCTCCACTCTCAGCCTTTTCCTGGTTTGGCCGTAACAGGGTTTAATTTTTAAAACACCTTGTTTTTAGCTTCCCCTCAGTGAGTCCTTGCTCACTGCTTTCTAATTGTAAATGCGAAGAAATCAACCAGACAGGTTTTCTCAAATTTAAACACGAAAGGTGTAAGTTTATTAACCTGAAAACTCAGTTAAAACTACTAAGAATACAGACACAACCACATTAGCATGTATACACAATAAACACACAAATAGAGACAGAGGAAGAGAAAGAATTAAAGGGGAAAGGTTTGAAGTAATAGATGGAATTCAGTTATTGGGTCATGGGTTGGATGTAAAGTCTTTGATTGAAGTTCGCATTGGGGCCCAGTGCACACTTTCAAACTTGTTCAGCTGGTACCAGAAGGCTGCAGGAGTCTTCTGTCTTGAGGCTTGAATTATTTCTGTGGGTCCCTGGAACTTTGCGTGAGAAAGAGAGACAGAGACAGAAAGAGGGAGTGTTCTCTTCTTGAAGTTCAAGTGCAATGTCTTCCAAAACCTGTTCTTTGTCAGGCACAATTCAAAAAAACCCAGGTTGGCTAGCAGGTTAGTCATGTGACTAGCTCCTTGTTTGGACCAGCCACTCCTACAAAGTTTGTGGGTTCCTCCAAGCTTACCAGACACTCTCAGTGGTGGGGAGGGGGAGGGGGGGAAGGGTGGAAAGGTGTGACAGAAAGCACACCTGCCAAAATGAGACATATTAATTTTGTCATTTGGAACATGATTATTTTAGAACTGTTACTGGACATTGAAATAGCTTTTTTAAAAAGACCACAGAACAGTGGCTGAAAACATGATGGCACATTTGCATTCTAAAAGCCAGTTGCATGAAGAAACAATGGGAGTATTCCCTGATCCAAAAAGTCAGATGAGTTTTGTCAATAGTGATGATCAACAGCCATTGAGAATCATTGAATGTGTCAGCATTCCACCCATCCCCTCCCCCCGCCACCCCCCAATGAGAGTGCAAGAAGCTGCAATTGAACTTCAAGAAGAGAACGCTCCCTCCCTCTCTCTCTCTCTCTCTCTCTCTTTCTCTCTCTTGTAAAGTTCCAGGAACCCATGGAAGCAACTTAAGCCTCAAGACAGAAGACTCCTGCAGCCATCTGGTACCAGTTAAACAAGTTTGAAAGTGTGCACTGGGCCCCAACAAGAACTGCAAGACTTAAATTCAATCAAAGACTTTACATCCAACCCAGAACCAGTAACTGAATTCCATCTATTACTTAAAACCTTCCCCCCTTTAATTCTTTCTCCTCCTCTGTATCTATTTGTGTGTGTGTTTATCGCGTATGTATGCTAGCATGGTTGTGTCGTGTATTTTTAGTAGTTTGAACTGAGTTAGAGTTTTAAGGTTAATAAACTTACACCTTTCTTGTTTAAATCTGAAAAACCCTGTCTGGCTGATTTCTTTACAATTACAATTTGAGAGCAGTGAGCAAGAACACACACAGGGGAAGCTAAAAAACATGGTGTTTTAAAAATTAAACCCTATTATGGCCAAACCAAGAAAAGGCTGAGAGGGCAGCCCTAGACCCCTTCCTCACCTATATACATTTAGCATTAAAAATGTCAACTTTCATGTTAAAAGTAATTTTTTACTGTATGATGCTGAGGTAGAGAAAAAGGAACACCGAGGGTAATTTTAATCTAACCTGCTCAATGGGAGAGTAACAAGTTCGGATTGGCTGCTTGTTATGCACACCATCTGCTTTTCCACTGGCATAATATCAGGCTGGTGTAACACGGGCAACTGATCTGATTCCATGAGTTTACTGCCAGGTTTGATGGGTTAAAATTATCCCCAGTTTTACCCCTTTTTGGAAAGCTTAATGTCTTTAGTGCATTTTCAAAAATGTACAGTGATGATGGGTGAGTTGGTGGGCGAGGGGTGGGGGGGGTGGGGGCGATTTGATTTGATAACTAGAGTGTGATGTAGAAAGACACCAACAATGTGGGTTCAATCCCCATACTGGATGTGGTAGCTCATGGAGGCCTGCCTCCTCACCTTGCCCCACGCTTGAGGAGTGGTGACCCTCAAGCTATACATCAGCAACTGTCTCTCTGCAATGGAGAGAGATTCCTTCGGGACTATGGCTAGAATGACATTCAACAGTTCATTATAGTCTATTCAATTACTTATGGTACTTCTTTGATATATTTCTCAACCCGTCTCTCATTAACTTTCATGTACAGTACCAGCCTTTCTCCTCATAAATACTCAAATGATGATGGAAGGATATAATCACTGGGACTTACTGCTTTGTTTTTGTTTTTACTTCATCAGCAGTAGTCTAAAAGAACATACCCTTTTAACTTTCATTACCAACATCCTGCGTTTATATTTGAAAGGGATAGAAAGATATGAGTCAGCTTAGTTTACAAAACATGTTGCTAATTAATGCTGTATAATGAAGATATTAACTTGCCTACAAGTTACACTGTTTATTCCAGACTCTAATCTTCAAATTGTGTATTTTGATTGACCCATTTTCTTCAGTGGGATGCACTATACTGACTCAATTATCTTTGATCCATCTCGAGGGAATTAGCCACACACATCTGTGACACATAATTCATGAAGCAGGTTACAGAAATTAAATAGGAATTGGTCTAAAGATACAACATTTGTGATGGAAAGTTTTCAAAAAACTGACCAAGTAAAGCCCAGCAAGAACTTCAATGTTTGGGATGCAGGCTCAAACCTACCTCAGAAAAGCAAACCCATTTACTTCCTCAAATGTTGTATGTAAGGGTAAAAATGAATAGAATACAATTATAGGCTCTTCATTCATCATGAATGTAACATTTCGGCAAGAGTGCAATATCTAGGCGGGTAGAGAGGGTTTTAAACTAAATAGTAGGGGTGAGGAATCAACTGAGACAAGGGGCTGGATATTGTGTTGGAGGCAGGGCTCCCAGTGCAGAGCCGAAAAGCTGGGGGAAGACCCACCTCTGCCTTTTCGTGCCCACCAGAGCGATCCTCCATTTTTTTTGCCTAATTGTCCCGTACCGGGATCCTCATCCCTTTCAAGACAGGGATCCCGCCTCTAAGAGCTGCTGGCCAATCACAGGGCCAGAAGCTCAGCAGTATCGGGAGTGCCACCAGGAGCAGTGGCCACTGCCACAACTGGAGAGGTGTGGACCCAGGCCCAGCCCTGGAACCCCAGACTGCAGGTGAGTGAGGCAGGGTCACTGGACCAGGTCGGAAGGCCTCAGTGAGGTGGGGTGGGGGGTGGTCGTGCAGTCAGAGGGAGGGGGTTCTGGGGGGGGTGGTACAATGGTTCCTAGCGGGGATCCTCCTTGGGCCTCAGATTTCCCATGAAGGAGGGAACTCCTCAAGCCCACAGGGAGTAGGCCTCATATTACAAGGCGACCTAACCATGTGGCAGAGGCTCCCCCTGCCATTTGTAAGATCCCAGCGGCAGCAGGAAGAGGTCCTTAAATGGCCATTAGTAGTCCACTTAAGGGCCTCAATTGGCCTCTAGGTGGGAAGGCCATCGTCGGCCTATCCCTTCTCCAGGAAGATCGCTTGGTGACGAGGAAGCGACGGCCCTCCGCCCCCCGCCACCCGTCATGAAACACTGTTCCTCCCCAACTCTGACCCCGCCTCAGTGGGGCCCACAAAACCCTGACCAAGATGCGATAATTTAAAGAGAAAGCAAAAGGCAAGACAGCAAGGTAGCAATAAGGGAATTGATAATATGCGTGTGGCAAGAAGGGACAGAGCATAAAAACTTAAAAGTGTACCAGCAGATAAGGCAAGAGGTTGTGAAAATAATAAAAAGACAGAATTAAAGACACTCTATCTGAATGCACACAACATTTGCAATAAGGTAGATGAACTGACAGCACAAATCAAAATAAACAGGTGTGATCTAATTGCCATTACGGAGACATGGCTGCAGGGTAACCAAGGCTGGGAACTGAATGTTCAAGGGTATTTGACATTTAGCGAGGATAGGCAAAAAGGAAAAGGAAGTGGTGTAGTGCTGTTAATAAAGGATGAGATCAGTACATTAGTGAGAGAGGATCTTAGATAAAAAGATCAAGATGTAGAATCAGTTTGGGTAGAGCTAAGAAACAGCAAGGGGCAGCAAACATTGGTAGGAATTCTTTATAGGCCACCAAACAGTAGTGGTAATGTTGGGCATGGTATAAATTAGAGGTGCATGTAACAAGGGTAATATAGTAATCATAGGGGACTTCAATCTGTATATAGATTGGATAAACATAATTAGCACTAATGCTGTGGAGGGCAAATTCCTGGAAGGAATATGAGATGGCTTTCGAGAACAGTATTTTGAGGAACCAACTAGAGAATGGGTTATTTTAGATCTAGTATTGTGCAATGACAAAGGGCTAGTTAATAAACTCATTGCAAAGGAGCCTTTAGGGAAGAGTGACCATAATATGATAGAATTTACTTAATGTTTGAAAGTGATGTAGTTCAGTCTGAAACTAGGTCTTAAACCTAAATAGAAGAAACTACAAAGGAATGAGGGACATGTTGCCTACAGTCTGAAACTAGGTCTTAAATCTAAACAGAAGAAACTACAAAGGAATGAGGGGCATGAACTACATGAGGAGGTATGCTGGTAGACAGGCAATGACTAGCATTTAAAGAATTAATACATGGTTTACAGTAAACTTACATTAACCATGGCTAACAAGAGAAGTTGAAGATTGTACCAGATCAAAGGAAGAGGCTTATAAAGTTGCCCAAAAAATAGTAAGTCTCAAGATTGGGAGCATTTTAGAGTTCAGCAAAGGAGGACCAAGAAACTGATAAAGAAAGAGAAAATGAAATATGAAAGTAAACTTGCAAGAAACATAAAAACAGACTGTAAAAGCATCTATAGATATCTAGAAGAAAAGATTAGCAAACACAAATGTGGGTCCATTACAGGCAGAGACAGGGGACTTTATGATGGGGAATAAGGAAATTACAGAGAAATTAAACAAATGTTTTGTGTCTGTCTTCACTGAGGAAGATACAAAAAACTTCCAAGAAATACTAGAGAACTAAAGGACTAGTGAGAATGAGGAACTGAAAGAAATTAGTAGTACTGGAAAAATTATTGGGACTGTAAGTTGATAAATCCCTGGATCTGATGATCTATATCCCAGAGTGTTGAAAGAGGTGGCTGTAGAGATAATGAATGCATTGGTGATCATCTTCCAAAATTCTATAGATTCTGGAATGGTTCCTGAAGATTGGAAGGTAGCAAATGTAACCCCATTATTTAAAAAAGGAGGGAGAAAGAAAATGGGGAACTACAGACCTGTTAGTCTGACATCAGTAGTGGGGAAAATGCTAGAATCTGTTATAAAGGATGTGATAACTGGACACTTAGAAAATAATGGTAGGATTGGCAGAATCAACATGGATTTATGAATGGGAAATCATGTTTGACAAACCTGTTGGAGTTTTTCAAGGCTGTAACTAGCAGGATAGATAAGGGGAACCAGTGGATGTGGTGTATTTGGACTTTCAGAAGGCTTTGGGCGGCACAGTGGCGCAGTGGTTAGCACTGCAGCCTCACAGCTCCAGGGACCCGGGTTCGATTCCGGGTACTGCCTGTGTGGAGTTTGCAAGTTCTCCCTGTGTCTGCGTGTGTTTTCTCCGGGTGCTCCGGTTTCCTCCCACAAGCCAAAAGACTTGCAGCTTGATAGGTAAATTGGCCATTATAAATTGTCACTAGTATAGGTACGTGGTAGGGAAATATAGGGACAGGTGGGGATGTTTGGTAAGAATAGGGGATTAATGTAGGATTAGTATAAATGGGTGGTTGATGTTCGGCACAGACTCGGTGGGCCGAAGGGCCTGTTTCAGTGCTGTATCTCTGATCTAATCTAATCTAATAAGGTCCTACACAAAAGGTTTGTAAGCAAAATTAGAGCACATGGGATTGGGGGTAATATACTGGCATGGATTGAGAATAGGTTAACGGACAGAACAGAGAATAGGAATAAATGGGTCATTTGCAGGTTGGCAGGCTGTAACTAGTTGGGTACCACAAGGATCAGTGCTTGGGCCCCAGCAAGTCACAATCTGTATCAATGATTTGCATGTGGGGCCCAAATGTAACATTTCCAAGTTTGCTGGTGACACAAAACTAGATGGGAATGTGAGTTGTGAAAAGGATGCAAAGAGGCTTCAAGGGGATTTAAACAGGCTAAGTCAATTGGCTTGAACATGGCAGATGGAATATAATGTGAAGTTATCCACTTTGCTAGGAAAAATAGAAATGCAGAGTATTTATTAAATGGTGAAAGATTGGGAAGTGTTGATATCCAAAGGGACCTGGGTGTCCTTGTTCATAAGTCACTGAAAGCTAACATGCAGGTACAGCAACCAATTAGGGAGGCAAATGGTATGTTGGCCTTTATTGCAAGAGGATTTGAATACAGGAGTAAAGAAGTCTTGCTGCAGTTGTATAGAGCCTTGGTGAGACCGCACCTGGAGTATTGTGCACAATTTTGGTCTCCTCACCTAAGGAAGGATACACTTGCCATAGATGGAGTGCAATGAAGGTAAAACAGACTGATTCTTGGGACAGTGGGATTGTCCTGTGAGGAGAGATTGAGGAGACTTGGCCTGTAATTCTCTAGAGTTTAGAAGAATGAGAGGTGATCTCACTGAAGCACACAAAATTCTTACAGGGCTCGACATGAGAGATGCAGGAAGGATGTTTCCCCTGGCTGGGGGGGGGGGGGGAGTGTTTAGAACCAGGGGACACAGTCTCAGAATAAGAGGTAGACTATTTAGGACTGAGATGAGGAGGAATTTCTTCATTCAGAGGGTGGTGAATCTTTGGAATTCTCTATCGCAGAAGGCTGTGGAGGCTCCGTCATTGGGTATGTTCAAGACAGAGATCGATAGATTTCTAGATAATCAAGATATCAAGGGATATGGGGATAATGTGGGAAAATGGCACTGAGGTAGAAGATCAGCCATGATCGAGTTAAATGGTAGAGCAGATTTGAGGGGCCGAATGGCCTACTTCTGCTCCTATTTCCCATGTTCCTAAACTATCACTTCTATAAACATTTTTCTTTTTAAATGAAGAAAGCTAAAAAAGGTAAATATAAAGTTTTGTAACTGACCTCGTGAAAAATATTGTACTTCTTAAAGAGGAATATTACATTTTTATTATACATCTAAATGTTGCTCATAAACAAAGTTATCTTCTGCTTGTTGTGAACCATATGTCACTTTATTATGGATAAAATCCAAATTGCTAAATTACATTTTTGCTAGCCAGGGGGATAACTTTTCTTTCCTTATTTGATGGAATCGGGGAAGTGTGCCAGAATTAGAGCCAGTTTTGTGCTTTGTAATTATGCTAGAAGTCTTTTCAGACAATTTGGGTTCATAGATTAAACAGACATTTTAATATGCCAGAATTCTGCTGAAAGTTTTGCAACTAGTTACAGATTACAGAATGATCATCGCGGAAACATTTGTGAAATGATTTAAAGAGAAACTATTATGAAAATGACTGGATTTTTCCAGATTGACTGCAGCTCATTGTCTAAAACGGTTGAAAGAAGATCTTTCTATTTCACAAACAGACATTGGACTTTCAAATGCTGGTGTAGTAGGGTTGTCCTTTTGAGATTGATTGCTGGTTATACTATAATCCCTGTGTGGATGTCATGAAGCTTTTGAGTTGCACTGGCATCGAAACATCAAAGGTGGTTCAAATTTTGACAAGTTATAAAAAAAACCCAGCTGGTCCCTTGGAAAATCTTTACATTTCATGACAGACTACTCATGCTAACCTGAAAATTTTCATCAACTTTCTAAAAGGAACACTTTGGGAAGAGAGAGAGGGAGGGAGAGAGTGGGGCAGACAGAGAGAGAGTGGGGCAGAGAGAGGGAGGGGGCAGAGAGAGAGAGATGGAGAGAGTGGGGCGGAGAGAGAGAGAGAGAGAGAGAGAGGGAGAACACAAATACAGACTGCTGCTTTAAATTAGTGCAGGGTAGTGTAGAGCCAGCAGAATAATTGTGCTAATAATCTTAAACTGGTATATGAGCAGGCAGGTGCTGTCATTGTTTCAAAACAGCCTAATGACAAATCACAAACTTCAAAAAAAAAATTTAACATTTATGTGCCGGCTATAACATATTTTTGGTTGTAACCATTATAGTTCCTGTTTGTTTGGCAGTATAAGAGCTAAAAACGTCGGCAGCTTAAAAATGTTCCTTCTTAAAAACCATAATGATAAGATATTATAAGATTCTGAGGGGGCTTGACAGGGTAGATGCTGAGAGGATGCTTTCCCAAGTGGGGGAATCTAGAACTGGGGGCACAGTTTCAGGATAAGGGGTCTCCTATTTAAGATGGATATGAAGAGGAATTTCTTCTCTGAGGGTCGTTAATCTTTAGAATTCTCTACCCCAGACAGCGGTGGAGACTGGGTCGTTGAGTATATTCAAGGTTGAGTAGACCGATTTTTAACCTATAAGGGAGTCAAGGGTGATGGGGTTATGGGGACAGGCAGGAAAGTGGAGTTGACGTTAGGATCAAATCAGCCATGATCTTATTAAATGGCGGAGCAGTCTCGAGGGGCCAAATAATCTGCTATTTCTTATGCTGTTATGTCCTCATGATATTGACCCTGATATTAACTTGGGCCCATGAAGAGAGCGGGGTGGGGAAGGATTTATGGATGGTATATGCTGAAGCATGAGTTTCCAGATGTCTTACTGAAATTAACAACAGGATGTCTTTTAAATTTTAATGCAGGTTTCCCATCCGATAGCCAGTCTGATTGACAGAGTGGTAGTCTGATGGGTGGCAAGTCTGAGTTGCAAGGATTCAGCCAGAAAGAGGGAGGCGGCAATAGATCTGGGGGTAAGAACACAGTTCAGGGGGACAGGGAGATTTGGGCGGGCAGAGATCACAGGTGGAGCTCCCAGGAGGGAGACTGGGAGGCAGATTTTGCAGGGTGAAAGATCACATGGAGGTTGGGAGGGATGATAGAGATCAGGTGGAGATCAGAAGGGAGATCATATGGAGTTTGTGGGGAGATCGTGTAGGTCCTGGGGAGATCGGGGAGGGAGATCATGGAAGGGAGATTGTGGGTATGTTATGGGGAGCTCGGGGAGTTGGGGAGATTACGTGGGAGATTGTGGGGGGATCGATGAGTCCTGGGGGGAGATTGTGGAGGTCATGGGGGTTTGGGTGCATTGTTAGATTGGGGAGGTTGGGGAGAGCTTGGGTTGGGTTGGCCGATCATAGTGTCTGTGAAAAGTTTTGTTTGTTGGGCCTAGACAAAACAATTCTGCTCCTCCGAAGCCACAAGCAGTGCTGTTCAGGCACTTACATTAAGGAGCCGGCCCTTCTCGCCTCCTTTTAACTGCTGGGTTACTCCATCCCCAGGAAACACAGGCAACATTAGTTAAAAATAGACCTCATGCTTATATAGAGGCACACATGCTCCTTAAAAGAACCAATGACTGACCCCACCACCTGAGAGCAGATTGGTTGCTTGCTCTCCAATTCACCTCTGTTAAAACCGGAAGTGAGTGGTTTCGAGTTGCGTCTGAAATTTAAAAAATTTCTATGCTTTCCACCTGACCCAAATCCATCTGTTCTTGGTGGGTTAAAATAATCCTGTTATATGTTTCTCGGCAGATGTTGAATATGTATTGTTACTGAGATGGATTCAACCACTGTTACTAATGAATGGAGTTTAATCTGCCAGAGGGATCACAGGATATATTTACTTTATATTACTGCTGCAACAGAATAAATCACATTGTGCATACAGCAGGAAGTGTCGTCCTCTTGACTAATGGATTAAATCTTCTGCTTCACCATGTGGATAAGCACTTAACCTAATATGGAAGGCAGTTATTTTGTGGTATGGAGCTTTATAAATATATAAGTTCATGACCACACAGGGAAATGTGGGATCATTATTTTTTGGATTTAGTGCCATTGCACTGATGACCTACTTGTACTGGATAGCACTCTTTAATAACCAGTGCGTGACTAACTGGAATGTTTACATTAATTAGTGTTACCCTTAACATGGTTTATACTGCACTTGCCATTTCCTAGTAATCAACTGCAGATTATTTCTCTCTAAATCTTCAATAATTGCACTTCAACCGTCCTTAATACTTTTTGTGGCTGATGTCCCAAGCAACTGTCGGCTGTCAGTTTATACAGAAAATGGCTAAGGCCAAATAGGCTACTTCAAAAAGTATTTATCTTTTATTCCATTTTTTAAAAACTTCCTCTTTTCATTGCTATGGTTGATGAGGATAGAGAGATTCATATCAATTATCAGACTAAAGAGGAGTTGGGAGTCTTCTATAGACCTCCGAATAGTTCCAGAGATGTAGAGGAAAGGATAGCGAAGATGATTCTCGACAGGGGCGAGAGTAACAGGGTAGTTGTTATGGGGGACTTTAACTTTCCAAATATTGACTGGAAATACTATAGTTCGAGTACTTTAGATGGGTCAGTTTTTGTCCAGTGTGTGCAGGAGGGTTTTCTGACACAGTATGTAGACAGGCCAATCAGGGGCGATGCCACATTGAATTTGGTACTGGGTAATGAACCCGGCCAGGTGTTAGATTTAGATGTAGGTGAGCACTTTGGTGATAGTGATCACAATTCGGTTAGGTTTACCTTAGCGATGGGCAGGGACAGGTATATACCGCAGGGTAAGAATTATAGCTGGGGGAAAGGAAATTATGATGCGATTAGGCAAGATTTAGGATGCGTAGGATGGGGAAGGAAACTGCAGGGGATGGGCACAATCGAAATGTGGAGCTTATTCAAGGAGCAGCTACTGCTTGTCCTTGATAAGTATGTACCTGTCAGGCAGGGAGGAAGATGTCGAGAGAGGGAGCCGTGGTTTACTAAAGAAGTTGAAGCGCTTGTCAAAAGGAAGAAGAAGGCTTATGTTAGGATGAGACGTGAAAGCTCAGTTAGGGCGCTTGAGAGTTACAAGCTAGCCAGGAAGGATCTAAAGGGAGAGCTAAGAAGAGCAAGGAGAGGACACGAGAAGTCATTGGCGGATAGGATCAAGGAAAACCCTAAGGCTTTCTATAGGTATATCAGGAATAAAAGAATGACTAGAGTTATATTAGGGCCAATCAAGGATAGTAGTGGGAAGTTGTGTGTGGAATCAGAGGAGACAGGGGAAGCATTAAATGAATATTTTTCGTCAGTATTTACAGTAGAGAAAGAAAATGTTGTCGAGGAGAATATTGAGATTCAGACTACTAGGCTAGATGGGATTGAGGTTCACAAGGAGGAGGTGTTAGCAATTTTGGAAAGTGTGAAAATAGATAAGTCTCCTGGGCCAGATGGGATTTATCCTAGGATTCTCTGGGAAGCCAGGGAGGAGATTGCAGAGCCTTTGTCCTTGATCTTTATGTCGTCATTGTCGACAGGAATAGTGCCGGAAGACTGGAGGATAGCAAATGTTGTCCCCTTGTTCAAGAAGGGGAGTAGAGACAGCCCTGGTAATTATAGACCTGTGAGCCTTACTTCGGTTGTGGGTAAAATGTTGGAAAAGGTTATGAGACAGGATTTATAATCATCTTGAAAAGAATAAGTTCATTAGCGATAGTCAGCACAGTTTTGTGAAGGGTAGGTCGTGCCTCACAAACCTTATTGAGTTTTTCGAGAAGGTGACCAAACAGGTGGATGAGGGTAAAGCAGTGGATGTGGTGTATATGGATTTCAGTAAGGCGTTTGATAAGGTTCCCCACGGTAGGCTATTGCAGAAAATACGGAAGTATGGGGTTGAAGGTGATTTAGAGCTTTGGATCAGAAATTGGCTAGCTGGTGGTGGTTGATGGCAAATGTTCATCCTGGAGTTTAGTTACTAGTGGTGTACCGCAAGGATCTGTTTTGGGGCCACTGCTGTTTGTCATTTTTACAGAGGGACATAGATAGGCTGCAGAGCTGGGCTGAGAGATGGCAAATGGAGTTTAATGCGGAAAATTGTGAGGTGATTCACTTTGGAAGGAGTAACAGGAATGCAGAGTACTGGGCTAATGGGAAGATTCTTGGTAGTGTAGATGAACAGAGAGATCTTGGTGTCCAGGTACATAAATCCCTGAAAGTTGCTACCCAGGTTAATAGGGCTGTTAAGAAGGCATATGGTGTGTTAGCTTTTATTAGTAGGGGGATCGAGTTTCGGAGCCACGAGATCATGCTGCAGCTGTACAAAACTCTGGTGAGACCGCACCTGGAGTATTGCGTGCAGTTCTGGTCACCGCATTATAGGAAGGATGTGGAAGCTTTGGAAAGGGTGCAGAGGAGATTTACTAGGATGTTGCCTGGTATGGAGGGAAGGTCTTACGAGGAAAGGCTGAGGGACTTGAGGTTGTTTTCGTTGGAGAGAAGGAGGAGGAGAGGTGACTTAATAGAGACATATAAGATAATCAGAGGGTTAGATAGGGTGGATAGTGAGAGTCTTTTTCCTCGGATGGTGATGGCAAACATGAGGGGACATAGCTTTAAGTTGAGGGGTGATAGACATAGGACAGATGTTAGAGGTAGTTTCTTTACTCAGAGAGTAGTAGGGGCGTAGAACGCCCTGCCTGCAACAGGAGTAGACTCGCCAACTTTAAGGGCATTTAAGTGGTCATTGGATAGACATAGGGATGAAAATGGAATAGTGTAGGTCAGATGGTTTCACAGGTCGGCGCAACATCGAGGGCCGAAGGGCCTGTACTGCGCTGTAATGTTCTAATTCTAATTCTAATTCTAAAACTTGCTGCCAACTGCACGAATGAAACACATGATTACATTTCCTTGCCTTCCACGAGTTCCAGGCACAAAGAAAGACTTACATTTTTATAGCACCTTTTACGACCACAGGACATCCCAAAGTGCTTCTTCAAAATAGTGCCATGAGGTCTTTTACATCCACCTGAGAGGGCAGATGGGGCATCAGTTTAATGTCTTACTGGAAAGGCAGTACCTTTGGCATTGCAACACACCCTCAGTACTATACTGCAGTGTGTGCCTTGATTTTTGTGGTTAAGTCTTGGAGTAGGACTTGCATCTTGAACAATATAATTCAGCGACAGGAGTGCGACTAACTGGGCCACAGCTTTGAGCTGTAAGCTGAACCAGAAGAAACCTATAAGGTAAGTTTAATAAATTTAGTTTTGTTTTTCTTGTGGTGCAGGAGGAGGAGAGGTGCTTACCCCGATCATGGTTAGCTCCCTCTGGCTTCATAGCACTAATGGGAGCCACTGTCAGCCCTGCTCACCCGTGCCTGTTTGACAGCTCCCCGTCCCAGGACCTACATGTGGTCCACTCCCAGCATTGCAACCAGCTACAGCCTAATTATTGGTTCTGAGAAATACAATATTTTTCTACCAGACGGGGCATCCCTGTGGACATTGAGACACCTATGAGAAATACCAGAAATCCCCATTTTTCCAGTTAATTGTATGGCAGAGACATAAAAAGTAAGAAAGACCTGCATTTATATAGTGCTTTTTACAAGCACCAGACATTTCAAAGCGCTTTACAGCCAATGAAGTACTTTTGAAATGTGGTCACTGTTGTAATGTAAAAAATGCAGAAGCAAATTTGCGTACATCAATTCCCACAAACAGCACTGTGATATTAACCAGATAACTGGCTTTGGGGATGTTGATTGAGGGATAAAAATTGGCCAGGAATAACTCCCCTCATCTTCTTCAAAATAGTGTCACTGGGTCTTTGACACCTACCTGAGAGAACAGACAGGACCTCAGTTTGACATCTCATCCATGTAGCACTCCCACAGCACTGCACTGGAGTGTCAGCCTTAATTATTCTGCTGAAGTCTCTGGAATGGGATTTGAACTCATGTTCTTCTGACAGATGAAAGCACTACCAACTGAGCCATGGCTGACACAATGGTCGGAATTTTACACCCCCCTGCCCGCCTCGGGAGTGGACTGGAGGCGGTGAGGGGGGGTGTGATGTGGGTGTGCGTGCAAAATTGAGTGGGAGATGGGGGGGTGCCATACACGCCCTCGCTGTCATTTTACGAGCAGCAGGGGAGGTTGAAAACAGCCGCCTGGTAAAACCGAGTGGCCTCCTTGCGGACTGGGGAGGGCCCTCTTGATCGGGCATCTGTGCCCTATGGAGGGCCACCCTGTAGCACAAGTTGCCCCCACTGAAACACCTCCCTTCACTCTCCTAATCAAGCCCACCCACCTCGCTGGGGCACAGCCGATTTTCCCCAGTGAGGCACAAAACCCCACTCACCTTTCGGTGCCGGCATCCATGGTCCTCTTCTGGCTGGGTACAGTCCCAGCAATGGCCAGCACTCCCAGTGGTGCTGCTGGGACTGCGAAGCTGTTGGCCTGCTGATTGGCTGGCAGCTCCTTAAGGCAGGACTTACTGCCTCAGAGGGATGGAAGTCCCGCCTGAGGCCAATTAAGGGTCTAGACCACGCAGAATCGCTGCGTAGCTTCCAGGCCCGGCAGAGGCAGGCTCGCCCCCAACTTTTCAGCCAGTGGGCGGGGCCTCCACCACCACATAAAATTCCAGCCATTGATACAATAACTTAAACAGCAATGATAGTCGACTGAATTACTGAATCATAATATTAACAGTTACAAAGGAAGATATCTGTGCAGGTCACTGGGCCTGAATTATTTTTAATGGAACTGATGACTTGCAATAAATCATGGGAATGCACGGCTTCGAAGCACACATTTTTGAAAATGAAATGTGGAAGAAATTGTTCCCCCACTGGCCCAATTACTAGATGAGAAGTAGGAGATTGGGGGAAACTAATTGATGAGCACAATCTCCCTGGATCCGATCCCCCGCCCCCCGCCAAGGAATGCGTCGGCTGCCAAATTGCTGAATGGCCTGAGTATGGTAATCAGGGGATCAACATCTGTTTTAGGATGTAGATACCAAATTCCATGCATGCTCTACTCAGTTTTTCTGGATCTACAATGGCCTAACCAGCAATCATTTAAGGGATCACTGGAAACTACCAAAAAACAGATATTTTAATTTTTTAATTTACCTTAATGAGGAGCCAAAAGGAGCATGAAGGCTCCTCCTGGCTTCACGGCAATAGTGCTTGTTTCCTCCTGTTTGCCTCCTCCTTATGTGTGTTATGTGTAGGACTTATGTGTGTTTGGGCTCAGTGTGAGAGCTGATCAAATTTTCCAGGGTGCTGATTGTTACTATGTAGATTAGTAACAAGGCTCAATTGCCAGTGATCCCTGGGCCTTCATCTTTTGTGTGTGTTGTAAGCATGCTGACCACTTTGTGATGGTATTTGGCACAAGACTAAATTCCCAGCCAAGATCATACATTACAACAGTAACTACACTTCAAAAGTAAGAATTTTGGGACATACTGTGGTCATGAACATATAAATGCAAGTCTTTCTTTTGGGGGATGAATTGCCGAGAGAAATAGAAAGTCTCCCAATTTATGTCTGGAGAGGAAATTCATTTTCCCCCTCGGACATCTTAAGCATTCCATTTATACTGTTGCTGGAACAATCATCCAATTTAATCCAACTCCTTGTGTTCCAAATTTTCCCAGTTTATATTGTGGGATGGATTTGAAAACCAGCAGGATTTGGGCATAAGCATTGCTCAAAATCATAAATAGCTTTTAAGCCTTGAATACAACACACGCATCAAATCACCAATATCAAACTTGTACACAGGAGTTTACTTAGAAATAAAGACTTGCTATTTATTTTCAGGAAAACAAGAAGCAAAACAAATTTACTGTACCAGAAATAAATTAAAGAAAGAGTAGGTTTTCCATGCTGTGCGCAGATGCAACTGGGACATTGCACTGTTGTCTGGATACCGACATGAGTTCAGCAAGCCTGACCATAATGAAGCCTCTGGGGTCAGCCCTAATTAGGTATTCATTTTTTTTTCAAAAATATACTTTATTCATAAAATTTCTAAAGTAAATTACATATCAGTTCAAATTTGACATTACATAAAGCACAAAACAATTCAGTTTCTGTCAATACAGTACATGAGATACCTCACTGCATTTGCCTTTACAGGTTAAATTTACAATGTATATTTACATTTTGTGTCAAACAGTCCCTGGTGCAGACAGCCCGAGGGGTTTTACACAGTTTCCAGACCCTGGGTACACTATGTCAGGAGGGCCTTCGACAGTGGCCTTTCCCCATTGAGCTTTTGCGGCAGCTGCCCCAGGCTTCAGTGCGTTCCTCAGCACATAGTCCTGGATCTTGGAATTTGCCAGATCTTATTGAAACACATTCAGATTCAGCTCCAGGACATCACTGCAGGAGTTCCTCAGGGTAGTGTCCTAGACACAAACATCTTCAGCTGCTTCATCAATGACCTTCCCTCCATCATAAGTTCAGAACATTGCACAATGTTCAGCATCATTTGCGACTTCTCAGATACTGAAGCAGTTCATGTAGAAATGCAGCAAGGCCTGGACAATATCCAGAAACAAAAACAAGAAATGCTGGAATCACTCAGCAGGTCTGGCAGCATCTGTGGAAAGAGAAGCAGAGTTAACGTTTCGGGTCAGTGACCCTTCTTCGGAACTGACAAATATTAGAAAAGTCACAGATTATAAGCAAGTGAGGTGGGGGTGGGGAAAGAGATAACAAAGGAGAAGGTGCAGATTGGACCAGGCCACATAGCTGACCAAAAGGTCACGGAGCAAAGGCAAACAATATGTTAATGGTGTGTTGAAAGACAAAGCATTAGTACAGATTAGGTGTGAATACACTGAATATTGAACAGCAGCAAGTGCAAACCTGAAAAAAAACCTGAAAAAAACAGTGGGTAAGCAAACTGAACAAACTAAGATGAAATGGAATAAATGCAAAAAAAGATAGTAAAAAATGTAGAAAAGAATGTAAAAAAAGGAAGAAAAAAATAACTAAAAATGAAAGTAAAATGGGGGGCTGTCATGCTCTGAAATTATTGAACTCAATGTTCAGTCCGGCAGGCTGTAGTGTGCCTAATCGGTGGATGAGATGCTGTTCCTCGAGCTTGCATTGATGTTCACTGGAACACTGCAGCAATCCCAGGACAGAGATGTGAGCATGAGAGCAGGGGGGAGTGTTGAAATGGCAAGCAACCGGAAGCTCAGGGTCCTGCTTGCGGACTGAGCGGAGATGTTCCGCAAAGCGGTCACCCAGTCTGCGCTTGGTCTCCCCAATGTAGAGGAGACCTGGACAATATCCAGGCTTGGGCTGATAAGTGGCAAGTAACATTCGCGTCACACAAGTGCCAGGCAATGACCATCTCAAACAAGAGAGAATCTAACCATCACCCCTTGACATTCAATGGCATTACGATCACTGAATCCCCCACTATCAACATCCTGGGGGTTACCATTGACCAGAAACTGAACTGGAGTAGCCATGGAGTGCCTTTATTTAAGGAGGGCAGCAGGGATAAGCCAGGGAACTGCAGGCTGGTGAGCCTTGCATCAGTGGTTGGAAAGTTATTGGAAGGGATTCTGAGAGACAGGATTTCTATGCATTTGGAAAGGCATGGTCTGATTAGGGATAGTCAGCATGGCTTTGTGCATGGGAAATCATGTCTCATGAATTTGATTGAGTTTTTCGAGGAGGTGACCAAGAGGATTGACGAGGGCAGGACGATGGACGTTGTCTACATGGACTTTAGCAAGGCCTTTGACAAGGTCCCGCATGGTAGGCTGGTCCAGAAGGTTCGAACACATGGGATCCAGGGTGAGCTAGCAAATTGGATACAAAATTGTCTTGGTGATAGGAGGCAGAGGGTGGTAGTGGACGGTTGTTTTTCAGATTGGAGGCCGGTGACCAGTGGTGTGCCGCTGGGCCCTCTGTTGTTTGTCATATATATTAATGACTTGGATGTGAATGTAGAGGGCATGATTAGTAAGTTTGCAGATGACACCAAAATTGGTGGTCGAGTGGACAGTGAAGAAGGTTGTCTAAGGTTCCAACAGGATATAGATCAACTGGGAAAGTGGGCAAGGGATTGGCAAATGGAACTTAATGCAGACAAGTGTGAAGTGATGCATTTTGGGAAGTTAAACCAGGGCAGGACATATACATTGAATGGCAGGGCCCTGGGGAGTGTTGTTGAGCAGAGAGACCTTGGGGTGCAAGTACATAGTTCCCTGAAAGTGGCAACACAGGTAGACAGGGTGGTGAAGAAGGCGTATGGCATGCTTGCCTTCATTGGCCGAGGCATTGAGTACAAGAGTTGGGACGTCATGTTACAGTTGTACATAACGTTGGTTAGGCCGCATTTGGAGTACTGTGTGCAGTTCTGGTCGGCGCACTACAGGAAAGATGTGATTAAGCTAGAGAGGGTGCAGAAAAGATTCACAAGGATGTTGCCTGGTTTCGAGGGCTTGAGTTATAAAGAGAGATTGGATAGGCTGGGTCTGTTTTCCCTGGAGCGAAGGAGGCTGAGAGGGGACATGATAGAGGTATATAAAATTATGAGAGACATAGATAGGGTAGATAGCCAGTGTCTGTTTCCCATGGTAGGGGTGACTAAAACTAGAGGGCATAGATTTAAGGTGAGAGGGAGGAGGTTTAAAGGGGATCAAAAGGGGTAAATTTTTCACACAAAGACTAGTGGGTATCTGGAATGAGCTGCCTGAGGAGGTGGTGCAGGCAGGAACAGTAGCGACATTTAAGAAGCATCTGGACAGGTACTTGAATGAGCAAGGCACAGAGGGATATGGAATTAATGCAGGCAGGTGGGATTAGTATAGCTAGGCATTATGGTCGGCATGGATGCAGTGGGCCGAAGGGCCTGTTTCTATGCTGTACGACTCTATGACTCTATATAAATACCGTGGCTACAAGAGCAGGTCAGAGGCTAGGAATCCTGCAGCAAGTAACCCACATCCTGATTCCTCAAAACCTGTCCACCATTTACAATGCACAAGTCAGGAGTGTGAAGGAATACTATCCACCTGCCTGGATGAGTGCAGCTCCAACACCACTAGAGAAGCTTGACACCATCCAGGACAAAGCAGCCCGCATGATTGGCCCCCCACCCATGAACATTCACTCTCTTCACCACCGATGCACAGTGGCGGCAGTGTGTACCATCTACAAGATGCACTGCAGCAATGCACCAAGGCTACTTCGACAGCACCTTCCAAACCCGCGACCTCCACCACCTAGAAGGACAAGGGCAGCAAATGCATGGGAACACCACCACCTGCAAGTTACCCTCCAAGCCACACACCACCCTGACTTGGAACTATATCGCCGTTCCTTCATTGTCGCTGGGTCAAGATCCTGGAACTCTCTTCCAAACAGCACTGTGGGTGTACCTACCCCACAAGGACTGCAGCAGTTCAAAAAGGCAGCTCACCACCACCTTCTCAAAGGCAATTAGGGATGGGCAATAAATGCTGGCCTAGCCAGCGACGCCCACATCCCATGAATGAATAAAAAAATGTTTCCAATTTATAGCTGGATATCTGAAAGCCATTGTCTTAATGATCCTACTTTAAAAAAATAAATATAGTACTTTTTACAGTTTTTCTTTTTCACGGCATCATTTTTTTTCTTGTTTGGACAGATTCATTTGCTGCAAGCCTACCCCTTTAAGAGTGAGACAACACATCTGTTTTCTGTTTGCACAGCTCAGTTTTTTTAACAGACTTTTCTTTTTAAACTGAGAAGTGTTTGTTTTTTCCATCAGAGCTGCACCTTGGAGTATCGGCAGCTGTCACAACCAGCCGATCTCTGTGCTGGACCTCCAGTGGTGCTGTTGAGTCCTTCCCTCTCATTTTGGCTTAAGCTCGGCCAATGAAGCAAAAAACCCTAAGAAAATTAAAACAGTAATGGCTTCAGCTACTGCTTTTCAAAGTTTTAGACTCATTGCCAGATTAATTGAAAGCTCCAATCTCCTGAAAATTGCCTACTATATTCATAGAGTTTCAAAATCTCCCAGGTCCTGTCTGTAGCCTAGCTCACTGCACTGTTGTGGGATCTTCTGCCAGCTGCGCTCCAGGATCTTCAGCCACTCCAGGTAAGCAACCTACTGTTGTTTGTTCTTTCTTAGTGTGTTCTTCAGAATAAAAGTTAATCATTGCCACATGTCATTTTTGGTGGCCTTCAGAAAAAATATATTCCAAAACGTTGCCACCATGTAATATTACTTGTTCTTTTGGAATAGAAACATAGAAAAATAGGTGCAGCAGTAGGCCATTCGGCCCTTTGAGCCTGCTCCGCCATTCAATACGATCATGGCTGATCATCCAAACTCAGTAACCAGTTCCTATTTTCTCCCTGTATCCCTTGATCCCATTAGCCCTAAGAAATATATCTAACTCTTTCTTGAATATATTTAACGATTTGGCCTCAACTGCTTTCCATGGTAGAGAATTCCATTGGTTCACCGCTCTCTGGGTGAAGAAATCTCTCCTCATCTCAGTCCTAAATGGCTTACTTCTTATCCTTCGACTGTGACCCCAGGTCCTGGACTCTCCCACCATTGGGAACATCCTTCCTGCATCTAGTCTGTCCAGTCCTGTTAGAATTTTGTAGGGATCTATGAGATCCCCTCTCATTCTTCTAAACTCTAGTGAATACAAGCCTCATCGACCCAATCTCTCTTCATATGTCAGTCCTGCCATCCCAGGAATCAGTCTGGTGAACCTTCGCTGCACTCCCTCCGTAGCAAAAACATCCTTCCTCGGATAAGGAGACCATAAAACTGCACACAATACTTCCAGATGTGGTCTCACCAAGGCATTGTATAATTGCAGCAAGAAATCCTTGCTTCTGTACTTGAATCCTCTCTCTATGAAGGCCAACATACCATTTGCCTTCTTAACTGCCTGCTGCACCTGCATGCTTACTCTCAACGACTGGTGCACAAGGACACCCAGATCTCACTGCACCTCCTCCTTTCCCAATCTATCACCGTTTAGATAATAATCTGCCTTTCTGTTTTGCCACAAAAATGGATAACCTCACATTTATCTACATCATACTGCATCTGCCATGTATTTGCCCACTCACTCAACTTGTCCAAATCACACTGGAGCTTCTCTGCATCCTTCTCACAGCTCACACTCCTACCCAGCTTTGTGTCATCTGCAAACTTGGATATATTACATTTAATTCCCTCATCTATATCACTAATATAGATTGTGAATAGCTGGGGTCCTAGCACTGATCCCTGCGGTATCCCACTGGTCACTACCTGCCACTCGGAATAAGACCAGTTTATTCCTACTCTTAATTTCCTGTCTGCCAACCAGTTCTCTATCCACGTCAGTACCTTACCCCAACTCCCATGTGCTTTAATTTTGCATGCTAATCTCTTATGTGGGACCTTATCAAAAGCCTTCTGAAAGTCCAAATACACCACATCCACTGGTTCTCCATTATCTATTCTACTAGTTACATCCTCAATTCAGTTCCGAAGAAGGGTCGCTGACCCGAAACGTTAACTCTGCTTCTCTTTCCACAGATGCTGCCAGACCTGCTGAGTGATTCCAGCATTTCTTGTTTTTGTCTCAAAAAATTACTATTGTGAGACTCAAAGGACTACAAGCAGTATCCAAAAGAAAACTTGATTTTTTTTTATACTTTAACCACAACATATGTATACAAACAGTTACTGCATGCACCACATCTAAACACATCTCACTCTGTTGGACTACAGCCACAACTCTAGTCATGTGTGACAGGACATCACTTCCTCCAGTGACTTTCACTTACAGCTTCTTATGGTGGTCTGCTCTTATGGTCATCCCACAAAGTTGACAAATCTTTGCACTGGAAGACCAGAAAGATTTGGGCAGCCCAAAGTATGTCTTTCACTGAGTTGATGGTCCTCCAACAGCAGCTGTGTATGTGTCTCTGGGAACAGCCCATATAGCACTGAATCCTGCATTATGGAGCTGCTTGGGATGAACCTCAATAAAAACCACTGCATCTCTTTCCAGACAGGCTTTGCAAAGGTGCATTCTAGAAGGAGGTGGGCAATGGTCTCTTCTCCACCGCAGCCACCTTGAGGGCAGCATGCGTTGGCACTGAGTCTCCAGGTGTGCAGAAAGAATCTGACAGGGGCCCTTTTCATCATCAGCCAAGCTACACCTTGGTGTTACTTAGATATTCATTTTTATCCAAAAATATACTTTATTCATAAAAATCTGTAAAAAATACATTACAAAACAGTTCCAAGTTGACATTCCAGAAAGTGCAAAAGAAATCAGCTTTCTTCAATACAGAACGTGAGTTGCCTCACAACTCTTCCATTCCATTTTACATGCAATGTACATTTGCATTATATAGCAAAAACATATTTTGGTGCATACAGCCCAACGGGTTTTACACAGGTTCCAGTCCCTTGGTTCACTATGACGGGAGGACCTTACACAGTGGCCTCACCCATTGAGCCTTTGAGGCGGCTGCCCCAAGCTTTAGTGCATCCCTCAGCACGTAGTCCTGGACCTTGGAATGTGCCAGTCTGCAACACTCCGTCGTGGACAACTCTTTGCACTGGAAGACCAACAAGTTTCGGGCAGACCAAAGAGCGTCTTTCACCGAGTTGATGGTCCTCCAGCAGCAGTTGATATTTATCTCGGTACACGACCCTGGGAACAGATTCATGGTGAGCTTCCAATATGCAATGCATCATTTACTGGGAGATTGTGGATTCCAAGATGTGATATCCATTACTGTTGCAGCTAGTTAAGGTGAAGGGACCGTTTGGCTGCACAAATTCTGCACAGGTGTCAAACTTTGTTGGTGTAATGAAACGGCACAAATCTTGTTCCTTAATCGGAAGCAAACTCAGTTGGGGGGATGTGCTAATTTGAGAAGTGTGCTGACTTCAAAAGATTGACTTCACAGGAATATTTAATGAATAGAAAGCTAATTTGAGGGGAAACTGCTTAGTGATGGGAATGCTGAGGAAGTAACATGTTTTGCTATCTTTAAAATTCTTACTGTTGCTTTTGAACTCTTAAGACACTTTGCTATTACAACTCAGTGTATTTAACTCACTTCCCAGCCATGTATTTTACTAATTAATATGAAATAATTGTATAATCAATGCAGCACAAGTGTCCACAAAAACAGAAGCATTATTTTTCGACTGTAATGATTACTTTTAATATATTTTTTATTACATCGTCCATGATAAATGGTTTACAAAATAGTGGAAAACATGGTTCAAGTTTCTTATGCACAACATGAGAGTGTTTTAAAGTTTAGACTTGACAGAATGGGGCAGTCTTTTTTTGAGTTAATTCATAGAAAGCCTTGCAGGCAGAGGACAATGTGTTTCAGAGCATAATATGGGCATGAGAACTGGAGGCCTTTGATTCAATCTGTTTCATTATCATTCCCAGTCACAATTTTTTTGCAGTGGATCTTAAATGGTCTTGTTCTCAAATCCCACCAAGGCCTTACTCCTCCCTAACTCTGTAACCTCCTGTAACCCTACGACCTGCCAAGATCTCTGCACTCCTTCAATTCTGGCCACATACACTTCCCTCATTTTCATAGTCATGCTTTCACCTACCTGGGCACTAGATTTTGGTATTCCGTCCCTCAACCTCTCCAGTTCTTTTCTCCTTTAAGACATGGGACATAGGAACAGGAGCTTGGCCAGTCAGACCCTCAAGCCTGCTCCACCATTCAATGAGATCATGGCTGATCTGGATCCTAACTCCGTCCACCTCCCTTGACTCTCTTTCATACCTTTGGCCAAGAAAAATCTATCAATCTCATATATAAAATTATTAATTGGACAGCATCTACTGCTTTTCATCTTTGGATCTCTAGTAGTGTATCTATTTCCAAAATTTTGCAATTTAGTGGTGAGTCGTATTTTTTTTGCAATAGTACAGTGGAAAATGAATCACATTTTGCTTGTTTATTTGTTACGATCATCTAATTCATGATATGTACTAATATTTTGGAAACATAGTAAACAGGAGCAGAAGTAGGCCATTTGGCCCTTCAGGCCTGCAACGCCATTCAAAAAAGATCATGGCTGATCGTCTAATTCAGTACCTTGTTCCTGCTTTCTCCCCATATCGCTTGATCCCTTTGGCATTAAGAAATATATCTATCTCCTTCTTGAATAAATTTAGTGACTTGGCCTTTACTGCCTTCTGCGGTAAAGAATTCCACCCTCTGAGTGAAGAAATTTCTCCTCATCTCGGTTCTAAATGGCATACTCTGTATCCTGAGACTGTGACCCCTGGTTCTGGACTCCCCAGCCATTGGGAACATCCTCCCTGCATCTAGCCTGTCTAGTCCTGTTTGAATTTTATAGGTTTCTATGAGATCCCCTCTCATTCTTCTAAACTCGAGTGAATATAGGCCTAGTCAACCCAATCTCTCTTCATACATCAATCCTGCCATCCCAGGAATCAACCTAGTAAATCTTCTTTGCACTCCCTCCATGGCAAGAACATCCTTCCTAAGATAAGGAGACCAAAATTGAACACAATACTCCAGATGTGGATTAGACCAAGGCCCTGTAAAACTGCAGCAAGACATCCTTGCTCCTGTACTCAAATCCTCTTTCAATGAAGGCCAACATATCATTCGCCTTCCTAAGTGCTTGCTACCCCTGAATGCTTGCTTTCAGTAACTGGTGTACAAGGACACCCAGGTCTTGTTGCACCTCCACCTTTCCCAATCTATGACCATTCTGACAATAATCTGCCTTTCTGTTTTTACAACCAAAGTAGATAACCTCACATTTATCCACTTTATACTGCATCTGCCATGCATTTGCCCACTCACCCAAATTGTCCAAATCACATTGGAGCCTCTTTGCATTCTCCTCACAGCCCACATTCTCCCCCAGTTTTGTGTCATCTACAAACTTGGAAATGTTACATTTAGTTCCTAACCTAAGTCATTAATATATATTGTGAATAGCTGAGGCCCAAGCACTGATCCCTGCGGTACCCCACTAGTCACTGCCTGCCACCCGGAAAAAGACCCATTTATTCCTACTCTCTGTTTCCTGTCTGTCAACCAATTCTCAATCCAGGCCAGTATATTACCCCCAATCCCATGTGCTTTAGTTTTGCACACTAACCTCTTATTTGGGAACTTATCAAAAGCATTCTGAAAATCCACATACACCACATCCACTGGTTCTCCCTTATCTATTCTACTCGTTACATCCTCAAAAAACTCTAGTAGATTTGTTAAGCATGATTTCCCTTTCGTAAACCCATGCTGACTTTGTCTAATCCTGTTAATACATTCCAGGTGCCCTGCTATCACATCCTTTATATTCCCCACTACTGATGTAAGACTAACTGGTCTGTAATTCCCTGTTATTTTCTCTCCCTCTTTTTTTAAATAGTGGGATTACATTTGCCACCCTCCAATCTGTAGGAACTGCTCCAGAGTCTATAGAATTTTGGAAGATGACCACCAATGCATGCACTATTTCCAGGGCCACTTCCTTTAGTACTCTGGGATGTAGATTATCAGGCCCTGGAGATTTGTCAGCCTTTAACCTCATTAAATTCCCTAGCACTATTTATTTACTAATACTGATTTTCTTCCGTTCCTCCCTCTCATTAGACCCTTGGTTCCCTAACATTTCTGGGAGGTTATTTGTGGCATCCTTTGTGAAGATAGAGCCAAAGTATGTGTTCAATTGTTCTGCCATTTCTTAGTTCCCCATTATAATTTCCCCCGTTTTTGACTGTAAGGGACCTACATTTGTCTTTACTAATCTTTTTCTTTTCACATATTATTGAAGCTTTTTCAGTCAGTTTTTCTGTTCCCTGCAAGTATACTCTCATACTCTATTTTCCCCTGCTTAACCAACCTCGTTGTCCTCCTTTGCTAAATTCTGAACTGCTGCCTATCCTCAGACTTTTTTTGGCAATTTATATGCCTCCGCTTTGGATCTAATACTATCCCTAATTTCTTTTGTAAGCCACGGTTGAGCCATCTTTCCAGTTTTATTTTTGCGCCAGACAGGAATGAATAATTGTTGTAATTCATGCACACGTTCTTTAAATATTATCCATTGCCTATCCATTATCAACCCTTTTGGTAACATTCCCCAATCTACCATAGCCAATGTGTGCCTCATACCTTCGTAGTTTCCTTTATTTAGATTCAGGACCCTAGTTTCGGATTCAATTACTTCGCTCTCCAGCTTAATGAAGAATTCTATCATGTTATGGTCGCTCCTCCCCAAGGGACCCCGCACAACAAGATTGTTAATTAATCCTTTCTCATTGCACAATACCCAGTCTAGGATAACCTGTTCTCTAGTTGATTCTTTAACGTATTGGTCTAAAAAAACTGTCATGTACACACTCCAGGAAATCCTCCTCCACAGTATTATTGCTAATTTGGTTTGACCATCTATACGTAGATTAAAGTCACTCATGATTACAGCTGTACCCTTATTGCATGCATCTCTAATTTCCTGTTTAATGCCATCCCTTACATCTCCACTACTGTTTGGGGGCCTGCAGACAACCCCCACCAATGTTTTCTGTCCCTTGGTATTTCTTAGCTCCACTCATACAGATTCCACATCAAGATTTTCCGAGCCAATATCCTTCCTCACTATTGCATTAATTTCCTCCTTTACTAACAATGCTACCCCACCTCCTTTCCCTTTTTGCCTGTCCTTCCTAAATATTGACTATCCCTAAATGTGCAGTTCCCATCCTTGGTCACCCTGCAGCCATGTCTCCATAATCGCAACTATATCATAACTGTTTATATCTATTTGCACTGTTAATTCACCTACCTTATTGCAAATGCTCTGCGCATTAAGACACAATGCCTTTTGACTTGTCTTTTTAACATTGTTAGTCATCTTAGCTTTATTTTACACCGTGGCCCCATTTGTTTCTCACCCTTGTTTTCTCTGCCTTCCACTTTTGCTTCTTGCCTTTCTGTTTCTCATGTATATTCTTGTTTCCCCCTCCTCTGTCTCCCTGCTCAGATTCCCATCCCCCTGCCATTCTAGTTTAAACCCTCCCCAACAGAACGAGCTAACATCCCCCTCCCACTGAGGAAATTGGTCCCGGTCCAGCCAGATGCAACCTGTCCAGCTTGTACTGGTCCCACCTTCTCCAGAACCGGTCCCAATGTCCCAGGAATCTGAATCCCTCCCCCCTACACCATTTCTCCAGCCACATATTCATCTGCTATATCCTGGTATTTCTGCTCTTGCTAGCATATGGTACCGGTAGTAATCCTGAGATTACTACCTTTGAGGTCCTACTTTTTAATTTACTTCCTAACTCCCTATATTCAGCTTGTAGGACCTCTTCTCATTTTTTACCTATGTCATTGGTATTGATATGTACCATGACAACTGGCTGCTTGCCCTCCCCCCTCAGAATGCCCTGCAGCTGCTCAGAGACATCCTGGACCATCGCACCAGGGAGGCAACATAACATCCTGGAGACTCTTTTGCAGCTGCAGAAACGCCTGTCTGTTCCCCTTACAATTGAATCCCCTATCACTATAGCCCTGTCACTCTTCTTCCTCCCCTCCTGTGCAGCAGAGCCACCTATGGTGCCAAGAACTTAGCTCTTGCTGCTTTCTCCTGAGCCATCTCCCCCAACAATATCCAACGCGGTATATCTGTTAGAGAGGGGGATGGCCACGGGGGACTCCTGCACTACCTGCCTTCCTCTACTCTGCCAGGTGGTCACCCATTCCCTTTCTGCCTTGGCAGCATTTGCCTGCGGTGTGACCACCTTGCTAATTGTGCTATCCATAATGATCTCAGCATCGCGGATGCTCCACAGTGAATCCACCCACAGCTCCAGCTCCATAATGTGGTTTAGCCAGTAGCTGCAGATGGATACACTTCCTGCACATGGTTGGCAGGGACACTGGAAGCGTCCCTGATTTCCCACATAGCACAGGAGGAGCATATCACGGGTGCGAGATCTCCTGCCACGACTTACCTTTAGATTACTTAGTTACTCCCTTTAATTAAAAAATACTAATTATGCTAGGGACCTTGTTCTACTCCAAACACTACCCAATACAATTTAAAGTCCTTACCTTTACTTTTGAAGCTAATGGACAGCAGTAGTAGAAAAAGTAGAAATACTCACTTGAGCTGAATTACCAATCAGCTGCTTCCCTGCGCCCACGTCACGTTTTGAATCCTGACGTCACTTGGAATTGCACCACCTGTAGGTCCCGAAGGTATGCCTCTCCTCAGCTCCTCTCGAGTTTTGGCCTCTCTGCCTCTGTTCGCGCCCTTTTAGTTCACTTGAGGTCACTTTTAGTTTTGGGGAATAAAATGTGTAGCTGTAAGAATTTCAAAAGTTTGCATACCATCCAAGATTTAAAGTTCAAAGCACCAAGAGTGCTTACAGAAACCAAATTAAAGAGGTCAGAGCCATAAAAGAGCAGGTGGGATTGTTTAGTTGGCAACTGGAACCAGAAAGTCTGGAAGAGGTTGCTCTGTCATTGTTAGTAATATCAATTATTCATGTGGATACCAGAAATCAAAGAGAAGTTTGGGAAATTGGAGGTAATTAGCTTAAATTGGTATCTGGGAGAATCCACGTATAGCACATTGCTATGGAGATAGATGATGCAGGGAAATGCATTTTGATCAGGTTTTTTTTATCTTTGGGCTTGCTGAGACAGACAGGCAGTGAGACACAGAGAAGGCTTTGGGAACTGTTGTGACTCATGAGCAGAGTGGCCATCAGGAACCAGGGTGTTTGAGTAAGGTCCATGCTCAAGCTGAGAAATCCAGATTCATGAGATGTTGATGGAGAATTGGAGGGTTGTCAGCTGAAGCTAGAGGGATGTTATGACCAGGTGAGAAAGAGGTCTAGGGTTCCCTTTCAACCTTCACCTGGTCTTACTGCAACCGGGGTTTATTTTTAAACACCGTGGTTTTAACGCCCCCTTGGTGAATTCTTGTTCACCACTTTCCAATTATAAGGCAAAGAAACCAGCACAAACATGCTTTCTTAGGTTTGAAGAAGAAAGGTGAAATTTTATTAAACTTAAACTCTAATTTGGCTGATGCCTATGGATACACGATGCGCCCAGGCTAGCATGCATATGCAATACACACATGCAAATAGAGACAGAAAAGAGCAGAAAAAATAAAGTGGAAATGTTTGAGGCAATATCTGAAGAGTTTTTGTTATGGGTCTTCAAGCTTACTGTAGAGTCCTTGATTGTAGGTCGATCTTGCTTTTTGTTGGGGCCCAGTATTCTTTTTAAACCTTGTTCGCTGTAGGAGACTTTTCTCTCTTGGGGTTCATGTGTCTTCAGTGGATTCAGAGGCTTGTGAGAAAGAGATGGGAGCAGGCAGACAGGAGTGGCTGTGGCGAGCCAGCCAGGAGTGATCTTCTCAGTCCAGGAGCATTCTGCTTTTTGCCCAAACTGTTTGTACAAATTCAAAAAACTCACGTTGCCCAGCAGGTTAGTCATGTGTCTAGCTGGTTTGACCATGTCCGTTTGTGTATTCAGTCATCTTAGCAGTCAACCTGAAATGCGAGCTCCCCCACCTTCAACGTCTGGTGATCAAAAGTCCATTGTGGGTTGAATATGTCAGGGAATGGCTGCTTTGTCCTTCCAAACACTGTCTGTTAATATGCCATGACTGATTTATTTAACAACTCCTTTCTTCGCTCCAGTAACAGTTTAAAATCACTGTTCATGACAAAGTTCATGTGCCCCATCCTTGGCAGGTGGGGGCCTGGCATGACAGGGAGAATCCCCAGGAGATCTCAAACCTCAGAAGACAGATCGGAGATTAAGAAAAATCAAAGTGAATTTCCAAGAGTTGTGGCACACTTTGGATTGGTCCCAGGAGAAGTGAAAAAATCACCAAGGTCCTGAAACGTATAGGGGTGTGAGTAACTGTCAAACAGGAGTGTTCTGCTGAGATTTAGAAATTAAAGTATTAGTCTTCTTGCTTTGTTAAGATTTAAGTTGAAAGTATAAGTGTTTCCAAATTGTAATGTTAAGTTAGTAGTGTTTTGCTTTGTTTAACTTTTGTACAGCAAAGTTTTTTTTATTTAAAATGTGAAATCTTCTGGTGTAATTCTTTCATTAATAACTGGGAATTCAACTTTCTTTTTTTTAAGTTAATGGTCCCTAACAGGATTGTAACAACTGCTTTGCATTCTTGGGATCAGTCTTAGCAATTGGACTTCAAACTTTATCAATTCTGCAAATTACCATTGAAGAAAATGCATATTCAACTCCATAGAGGATATTGCATGCTCTTTAGAAAACTTTATGCATGCAGCATGTAAAAAGCAATTCTAAAATGTGTATGAATCTATAGTTATTTTATTCAACAGAAAAACAACTAGCAGCAAGCAAAACATTGAAAGCAGCGATTTAGGTCTGTATTCAGGTTTGGAGTTTGGAATGTTGTTCATAATAGACTTTTGAAGTGAATATATTTAATTGGTTACCCTTTTAGTTGGTTTGCTTAGTGAGAGATGCTTGTGTCTAAAGGGTAGCACCCAGCTCCAAACGCTAATTTATTTTATCTACACAACCTTTATCATCAGACTATAATGTGACATCCTTGCTACTTCTAAATACTTCAAGCAACTATAAATCCCACCAGTGAGTGACTTGTTAATTATGAGACTTGATAGGAATAAGTTTTTATTTGTGACTAAACAGAAATGAGTGTGCTGCATTTTGCTGACAAATCCCTGAAGTAGATTTCTAGTGAAA
Source organism: Heterodontus francisci (assembly GCF_036365525.1). Taxonomy (NCBI): domain Eukaryota; kingdom Metazoa; phylum Chordata; class Chondrichthyes; order Heterodontiformes; family Heterodontidae; genus Heterodontus; species Heterodontus francisci. The sequence continues at coordinate 106,382,373 of NC_090372.1, read as the reverse complement.
TTAAGCAGTGTCCTTATTCATTGACATAAATGTTCCTAATAATGACTCTGCACAGCAGTAGCTGCTCTCAGTAAATAGAACCGATTGACTTTGAAATCTATTTTCCCTAATGAAATAAAATGATGGCAATAAATTAGCATTAAGAACAAGATACTGGGTAATATTCTGTGACTTAATCCAAGCTGTTTGGAGCCTAGGAATTGTTATTAATTGGATATTGGGTTTTAGCAAAAAATCAGGTTTAGAGCTGATGTACAATCCCATGAAAATAGCAAATAGAGGAATATCATATGAACAGGTTAAATATTCATCTGTTAATGCCATCAACAATGCTGTCTGGATTTAGGAATCTTATTTTAACTAGCAAATTATTACTATATACTGTACTATATAACCAGTAACTTTATATAATTGTTGATTTTTTCAAAATTTCAATTATAATGAGGTTAAACCATTAGAATACAAGAATAGAACAGACCATTCCACTCATTAAAAAAACATATTATGAAACAGCGATGCCAAATCTCGTCAGTCTTGTAACTGAGATTGTGTTAACACTGATAGTCAGTGAGATTTCATCAAGTAAATTCCATTTCTGATCATCGTAAAATAAAGAGTAAAGAGATTGGAATTGACACTAAAGCTGGAAATGCCAATCATCTATGTGTAGTCAGGGCTCACATTGCATGAGTGATGCACAGTGATCTCAGATCTGAAGGTTTGCCCGAAAGACTTACTTATGACTTACCCAGAAATGATCTTGACTATAACAGCAGCAAAGAAGAAAACTTCTTCAGATCTGATGCTACAAGACATCTAACACTCATGCAATGGCCGGAATTTTATGCCACCCCAATGGGCCAGATGGTGACTGGAGGGTAGTGTAAAATGGAGCGGGAGGCTCCGGAGGCCTTACCGATACGCTCCTGCCTCCACCCCACTTTATGTAGGCCCACCCCAGGCCAATCAAGGCCCTTAAGTTGCCAATTAACGGCCACTTAAGGGCCTTCACCCGCCTCCACGCAGATTTTATGCATGGCAACAGGCATCCTGGAGCCGGGAAAGGCCGCCCGGGAAAAGTTGGTGGTCTCTCAGCGCGGGGGTGGGCCCTGACAATCGGGCAAAGGGTGCCCAATTGAGGGCCATCCCCGCTTCCCCAACCACCCCCAGGACCCAAGATGCTCTCCATTTCCCCCCCAAATGACCACCCTTGCCTCACCGGAGCCCGACTGATTACCCCCAACGAGGCAACCCAAACTTACCTGGACTCCTGGCTGCATGTCCTCGGCTGGGCTGCAGTCCCAGCAGTGGTCACTGCTCCCGGTGGCGCTGCTAGGACTAAGAGCTGCTGGTCCACTGTTTGGCCGACAGCTCAATGAGACGGGACTTCCTCCCTCAAGAGGGTGGAAGTCCCACCTCAGAACAATTAAAGCCTGGGGACCCGTAAAATGCAGGACAGATCCCCAGGCTAGGTGGAAGCGGGTTCACCATTGACTTTTACGTCGGTGGTCAGCTCTCGTCCGCCCAACGTAAAGTCCAGCCCAATGTGGTCCATGAGCTGACATATGTGATTGTCACCTGCACATCTCTTCCATTCACTCTTAGATCAGGAAAGCCTCCTTTCATTGTGAGCAGAAATTAAACCTGCATAGGAAATTCCCACTGGCTGTCAGTGATAACACTATCTCTATCATAAGACTAGTGAGCTTTGGCTTTCATCTCTTCATAATATGCTTTCTGTTATCAAATGGTAGATTCACTGCTGGGTCCAATTTACTGAACTTGAACATGAAAAATTCTTTGCCTCTAAGCAGTGTGTTGTAGTGAGATTAGAGTCTATATTAAAAAGTGCACTGATAAATCTGTGCAAGTCAATATAAATAACCTCTAGCCTTTATGTAAAACAAAAATAGAGAATATGCTTAAATGACTAGTGAATGAAATGTATGTTTTAATGAGATAAACATAACAGCCTTCTGTTCAAAAATTAATCCCTGCTTGAATTTATAGTTTCAAATCACAGACTGAAAATAAATCTGGAACTAATGTTTTGTTGTGGAGATTGTATCATTCAGTAAATAATGACCAAGGCAACTAGTATATAGTAATTACTTTACACTGCATGACTAAATGCTACAACTGATGACCAACCTACACTCAAGGTTGCTAAATTAAGTCACAAGTACAGTCACTGATTAGAACAGCTTTAGCTCAGTGGTAACACTCTTGTGTCAGTATTAACAGGTTATGGGCTCAAGCCCTACTTCAGAAACCATCACACATTACAGGCTGATACTCCAGTGCTGTCTTTTGGTTGAGATGTAAACTCCCCTCTTGTGTGGATGTAAAAGATCCCATGGCACTACTTGAAGAAAAACTGGGGAGTTCTCCCTATTACCTGGCAAATATTTAGCCCTCAACCAACATCACTGAAACAGATTATCTGGCCATTATTAAATTGTTGTTCACAGGGCTTTGTTTTGTGCAGGTTGGCTGCCGTGTTACTTGCATTACAACAATGACTTCACTTCAAAAATAACTTAATTGGCTGTAAACCACTTTGGGATGTCTTGAAGTCATGAAAGGTGCTGTATAAATTCACATTCTTTTCTTTCTTTCGATTCCATTCGGCAGACACCTTCTCTAAAGGCTATGAATGAAAACTGTATGTTGAAGGTTGCAGTTCCTACCGTTCAGATTGAAAGATCTGTAGAGATAGCCAGAAACCTTTTGGGATCTTATGTACGTTTTTTTCACATGTTTTTGGCAACAAAAGGGCCATAAGGTGTGGCAGGAGACACTCAAGTGTCCTCCCCTCAATTTGGAGACAATGGCACTTCTTAAGGGATAATCCAGCTCAATACCCACAGTGAAATTGGTAATTGGTTGAACCTGGAAAACTGTTTCAACCCAAGTCAAGTTGGGCTTGTGTGAAATGTGCATCAGATGAATTGCGCTGGGCCAAGGGTAATATTGGCAGGAGGGACAAAAAGAAGGAATTTGGGCCCCAGAAATTCTGGTTTACCACACAATCATGTCTTGTGTTAGTATAAATAATTTTTATTTTTAATTCCTTTTTCTCTTATTTGGATGTAGCATCCTTGGTGAGCTTTCAGGGATCCCCATTTTACTCACTAATTGTCTAGCTTTCTCAATTCTCAGCAGTACTACTACTGTATGGTTTTGCATTTGTTACTACAGTCCTATCATTGCCTTGGTTCTGTAGTACTTGGGAACAAAGCAAGTGCATTTTTGGAAGGGAGATCTGTATGCATTTACTTGTCTTGTATAATAGCCTACCCGGTCTTATATTTTTATTATTGAAAACATTCTGCTTAAATATAGGGAGTTATCTATAGTTTCAGTCCTTTATATGGACAGACACATAATTTTCTTCTGGAGCATTATCACCTTTCTTCCACCTTCCTGAGCATCATGTCAGATTTCATTAATTTTAAACAGCATGCAGTAGTTTAGGTTTGCAAAAGTCATTGAGTTTTAAAAGAGAATTATCGATGCCAGCAAAAGGCAGCTACGTGCTAATTGTCACTGGGCTCCTGTTTCACATTACATACAGAGAACTCAGATTTCCTAGCATTGTTCTCTATTATGCTTTGTACTTAGGCTTCAGAATTCCTTTTCAATGTGAAATATTCAAAGTGACATTATTGTCACGTTAAGGGATTTTCAGACAGGCTTTGTTCCTGGAATAGCCAAAGCACAGTCTGGTCAAAAGCTCAGCTCAAACATTACCACACTGACTTACTGAAGAAAATCCACTATACTTGTATCTGCTGCTACACAAATTGTTTTTGTATGCTAATTATCTCTCTCTCACCACTCCCTCGCTTCCAAAAGTACTGAATCATAGTTCCTGTCTATGTAGCCATTTTTCATGAATAACAGACTGTGAGGTTTGGTATGCTATTCCACCATATTGGGTATCACATTCATTCCTAATATTGTCCTCAACATGTGCATCTTCCAGTAGTAGACTGGACGTCTGAATGGCCAACCCCTGTTTATTTATTTAGAGATACAGCACTGAAATAGGCCCTTTGACCCACCGAGTCTGTGCTGACCATCAACCACCCATTTATACTAATCTTACATTAATCCTATATTCCTACCACATCCCCACCTATACTAGGGGCAATTTATAATGGCCAATTTACCTATCAACCTGCAAGTCTTTGGCTGTGGGAGGAAACGGAGCATCTGGCAAAAACCCACACTGTCACAGGGAGAACTTGCAAACTCCACACAGGCAGTACCCAGAATTGAACCCAGGTCGCTGGAGCTGTGAGGTTGCGGTGCTAACCACTGCGCCACTGTGTTCTTATGATTTGGAGCAGGAGCCTCAGAGGATTTTTCCACTTCGTAGCCCAGGGCACTGAGGCCAATGAGAACCCTTTTTTGCAGTGAGTTTTATAAATTCTTTGCACCAGATATTTAGGTTTCAAGACTTTTGGCTACTTATGAGCTTTCAGTTGTGCCCAGGTGTTTCCAAATAGCCTATCATATAGAATTGAGAAAGCAAAAGTTCAAAACCTGACTGCCCATTACCTCCATTGCTATTAGTTATAAATGAACTTGTTGAACTTTGTTTCAGTTTTCTTTGGACTGAGAGAATTGAAATCAAACAAAATTAACTTGTCAAATATCTGAATTGTGAATTCTCACCCCAACAAGACTTATCTGTAAGGAGCTTAAATTATCAAATAATAATAAACCACTGTGATCATAGTTGGATTATAATTGCATTAATGCTACAACACAGAAGTCCTCGAGGCGGCCAACATCCCCAGCTTATACACAATACTGAGTCAGCGGCGCTTGAGATGGCTTGGCCATGTGAGCTGCATGGAAGATGGCAGGATCCCCAAAGACACATTGTACAGCGAGCTCGCCACTGGTATCAGACCCACCGCCGTCCATGTCTCCGCTTTAAAGACGTCTGCAAACGCGACATGAAGTCCTGTGACATTGATCACAAGTCGTGGGAGTCAGTTGCCAGCGTTCGCCAGAGCTGGCGGGCAGCCATAAAGGCGGGGCTAAAGTGTGGCGAGTCGAAGAGACTTAGAAGTTGGCTGGAAAAAAGACAAAAGAGCAAGGGGAGAGCCAACTGTGTAACAGCCCCAACAAACAAATTTTTCTGCAGCACCTGTGGAACAGCCTGTCACTCTAGAATTGGCCTTTATAGCCACTCCAGGCGCTGCTCCACAAACCACTGACCACCTCCAGGCGCTTACCCATTGTCTCTCGAGACAAGGAGGCCAAAGAAGAAGAATGCTCAGTATTTCTATACATCTAAACAATAATAATTACACATGACGTGTGCATCTAAGTTGACAAAAAGAACAGATTTGACATTGAGCATTTTTTACTGTGAACATGCCATGTTATTCTTGCTGTCACTGTATAATTCAGAACCAACCAATCATTTAAACTGTTTTACTAGTTAATTTTCTTCAAATGGCCTTTGTCTGTTTACATAGGTTATATAAAATCATTTCTCCTTGTGCAGTTAAAGCAGTGCATTGATCCAAAATTTCTAGACTCAAAGCTCGTTTTCACAAAATTGCTAAGTGTGTTACCTTCCTGGTGAAAATCACAAAGGAATAATTTGAAAATAATTTTAAAATCTGGAAATTTGTTTGTGAGAACCCACTGTCACTGGGTCAAAATCATGGAACTCCCTTCCTAACAGCACTGTTGGTGTACCAACACCCCAAGTACTGCAGCGGTTCAAGAAGGCAGCTCACCATCACCTTCTCAAGGGCAATTAGGGATGAGCAATAAATGCTGGCCTAGCCAGCAACATCCACATCCTCTGAGTGAATAAAAGAAACCACTGGCACCATATGCCAGTGGTTGTTACCATCACAACCGCCCTAACATTTATACGATAGGGGCTATTCCAGGCTGCTACTGGGAACCATAAGTAACATTAGTCAATCATCTGTGCACAGATCCACTAAGCAAGTCATGGATACATTGTTTGCTAGAACAATCAAATTATCTCCACACACAACCATCAGCAGGCTGGTAAAGCCCTGCAATGTGGCAGGATTCTGAAAGGTGTAAGGAGTTGCAGATGGCTGGATAAGTTATAGATGGCTTACGTACTCAATGCCACGACCTATTCCACTTTCTCAATGTGCAGCTAATTTGTAACCAGCACTATGACTTCATGCATGTGAATGCTCACATATATGGAAATTAAGACAATGCCTTAATTTTAGGCAATAGTCTGACCCAAAAAGACAAATCTCTAGGTGGTTTCAGATAGGTCAAGAATATTCTATTTAGTTCCAGATCATGATAGTTGTGTGGCCTTTCAATATATGAATGAACATCAGTACAAGAGGTTCATTTGTGCACAAGAGAAATAATTGTGCATATCTTTGGATTTTTGAAGCCCATGCATCAGATGCCTGGATAAGCTGGGGATTCTCTTCAATATAGTCTTAACAGAGTGTCAAGGATTATAGTTGTATGCTGCATGCTGCACATTTTTACCTCATAATGAGGCCTCAGAGGTAAAAGGCTTCATTTAAGTATTAGTAGAAGGATTAGAAGGAAGTTGAGAAATTTTCACCTAGAAGGTAATGGGGTTCTGAAACTCACTGCCTGAAAGTGTGGTAGAGGCAGAAACCCTCATCACATTTAATCAGCACTTGGGTATGTACTTATCATGTCATAACCTACAAGATACCTAATTTCCCAGTTTCACATCTCCAATGCATTTTAGTAGGGATGATGCATGCCACAACTTCAACTCAACTATTTAAAGGGCCATTTCTGAGATGGAACTTGGAGGAGTTGGGAGATTTTGCATTGAGACAGCAATTGTATAAATTGGACTCAGATCACTCAAAGGCTGCACCCTGGTTTACCAGCAACTCACTTGATATATTGCTAGGGGTACTCAGGAGTAGGAAGATAATCTTCCCCACAATGGGAGGAAGAAGCCTACTGCTGTCATAAGGAAGGTGTGGGTGGAGGTGACTGAGGAGGTCAGCAATAGGCGTATAAGTGCCCTATACCTGTATCTAGTGCAGGAAGAGCTTTAGTGTTCGAGCCAGGTCCTGAATGGTGAGTACAGTTGTAGATTCACCTACATCTTGAAGTGCACCCGTCCCCCCCAACATTACCCTCTGTCTTTTTAAGTATACTCCTACACATCACTCCTCAGACCCACATGGGTTGAAGAGCATTCATTATTCCTTTTCTATGCATTTCCTCATCTCTACACTTATCCATCCCCATATCACTCACCCCAACCCTTATGGAATGTGATGCATCTGCCTGATAGGCATCCTCATCGAATGCACTGCATTCATCTTGTAACACATACCTTATAGACACTCATAGATTTGTTATTCATCCATTCCAGAAGAAACAAACACAGATCATAAGGGAGAGGGAGAGAACTGGAGGTGGTCTGCCGACAGCTGACATCAAAAGAGGAAAAGGCCATGGAGATCAATGGCATATCTGTAGCCCTGACCAACACAGATGGAAAAGCTGGTGAAAAAATTAAATATCTTCAACCCACATTTCATGCAAGACTTGATTTCAGCAGACTGAAATATGATCATCTTGACTATGCTAAGTAAAAACATGTTTATATTGCCTGTACTGATTTAAATCTGTTTCTTCTCTCCTCCAAAACAATTCAAAAGCAGTAAGAGAAATGTCAAGCCTGTTGAGCAGAGAACAGACTTGGGTAAAAATATGCAGAGTGTGTCAGAAGGAACAGAGAGCTTAACAGGTGATAAGTCCTGACAAAGACTAAGGCCCAAACAGGGAAAATAGAAAAAAGTTAACTTTCCATAAGGATTGGAGTGAGTAATAATGGGGATGGATAAGTGTGGATATGAGGAAGCGCATAGAAAATGGAGTCAAAGATAAACATTATATTTGAATGCTTAAAACGTTCGCAACAAAAAAGATGACTTAATAGCACAGATAGAAATAAACGGGTTTGATCTTATCGCCATTATGGAGATATCACTGCAGAGGGACCAAAGTTGGGAACTAAATATTCCAAGATACTTGACTTTAAGAAGAAACAGTCAAAATAGAAAAGGAGGCTTGATAGCCTTGATAGTAAAGGATGTGATAAAGATACTAAAGATAAATGATCTTAGCTCAGAAAATCAAGATGTAGAATCAGTTAGAGTGGAGCTTAGAAACAAGTGGCAGAAAACACTGGTGGGAGTAATTTGTCTGCCCCCTAACAGCAGTTGGAGTTTCAGGCAAATATAAATCAGGAAATTAGAAGTTCATGTTACACTGGTAATATAGTAATCATGGGAGGCTTTAATCTTCATATAGACTGGACAAATCAAATTTGCTATAATAGTGTGGAGGGCAAGTTCATGGAATGCAATCAAGATAGTGTTCTAGATCAGTATGTCAAGGAACCAACTATAGATAGATTATTTTAGATTGAGTATTGTCCAATGAGATAGGGTTAATTAATAGCCTTGTAGTAAAGGAGCCCCTGGGGAGGACTGATCATAATATGATAGACATTTATATTGAGTTTGAGAGAGAGATAAGTATGAAACCAGGGTCTTAAATCTGAATAAAGCAAACTGGTTAGGCATGAGGGATGGGTAAGCTAAAGTAGATTGGGAAACTAGAATAAAAGATATGAAGGTAGATTAACAATAGCAAAAATTTAAAAAAATCATATTACACAAAAAATATATATTCCCTTAATGAATAAAAAGTCTATCAGAAAAGTGGTCCAACTGTGGCTAACAAGAGAATTTGAAGATAGTATTAGATTAAAAAATAGGCTTACAATGTTACCAAAGGGAGTAGCAAGCCTGAGGATTGGGTGGATTTCAAAGTTCAGCAAAGGATAACTAAGAAATTGATGAATAAAAAGAAAATATAATTGAAACTAGCTGGAGACATACAAATTCTAAACACTTCTATAGGTTTATAAAAAGGTGATTAGTGAAAGTAAACATGGTTCCCTGGAGGCAGACAGGAAAAATTCAAATGGGAAATAAGAAAATAGCAAAAGCAATAAATGAATATTTTGTGTCTGTCTTCACAGTAGAACACACAAAAAATGCTAGAAATAGTGGGTACCAAGCATCTAGAATGAGAGTGAAGAACTTAAAAGAAATTAGTTTTAGTATAGAAATAGTACTGGAGAAATTAATGGGATTAAAAGCTAACAGATTCCTAGACCTAATGGCCTACATCCTAGGGTTTTAAAATAAATGGCAACAGAGATAGCAGAAGCATTGGTGTTGATCTTCCAGAATTCCTTAGATTCCAGAATGGTCCCCATGGATTGGAAGGTAGCAAATGTAACCTCGCTATTCAAGAAAGGAGAGAGAGAGAAAACTGGAGGCCAGTTAACCTGATATTAGTGGTAGGGGAAATACAAGAATTTGTTATAATAACAGGGAACTTAGAAAATCATAATATGATTGGTCACAGTCAACACAGATTTATGAAAGAGAAATAATGTTTGACCAACCTATTAGAGTTTTTTGAGTTTGTAACTGGTAGGGCGCGTAAGGGGAAACCAATGGATGTAATGTATTTGGATTTTCAAAAAGCATTTGATAAAGTGCCACACAAGAAGGTACTACACGAAATAAGGGCTCAATAGGGGTTATATTTTAGCATGGATTGAGGATTACTTAATGGACAGAAAACAAAGAATATGCATAAATGGGTTATTGTTGGGTTGGCAAGCTGAAACTAATGGGATACCTCAAGAATCAGTGCTTGGGCCTTAGCTATTTATAACCTCTATCAATGACTTAGATGAGGGAACTGACTAATATATCCAAGCTTGCTGACAATAGGTGGGAAACTAAACTTTGAGGGGGATGCAAAGAGGCTGAAAAAGGATTTGGACAGGTTGAGTGATGAGGCCTGAATGTGGTAGATGAAATATAATGTGGAGATATGTGAAATTATCCACTTCGGTATGAACATTAGAAAAGGAGACAATTTTTTAAATGGTGGGGGACCGGAAAATGTTGGTCTTCAGCGGGACCTTGATGTCCTTGTACCCAAATCCCAGAAAGTTAGCATGCAGCTACAATAAGCAATTTGGAAAGCAAATGGTATGTTTAGAGATACAGCACTGAAACAGGCCCTTCGGCCCACCGAGTCTGTGCAGACCATCAACCACCCATTTATACTAATCCTACACTAATTCCATATTCCTACCACATCCCCACCTGTCCCGAAATTTTCCCTACCACCTACCTATACTAGGGGCAATCCCTAATGACCAATTTACCTATCAACTTGCAAGTCTCTGGCATGTGGGAGGAAACCGGAGCACCCGGAGGAAACCCACGCAGACACAGGGAGAACTTGCAAACTTCACACAGGCAGTACCCGGAATTGAACCCAGGTCGCTGGAGCTGTGAGGCTGCCCTAATGTGAACTTTTATTACAAAGGAATTAGTGTATTAGAGTAAAGAAGTCTAACTACAATTAGTTAGGTCCTAAATGAGACCATACCTGGAGTATTGTGTGCAGTTTTGGTCTCCTTACCTAAGGAAGGATATACTTGCCTGAGAGGATATAAAGGTTTACTAGACTGATTACTGGGATGAGGGAATTGTCCTATGAGAAGAGATGGAGTAGACTAGGCCTACATTCTCTGGAGTTTAGCAGAATGAGAGGTGATCTCATTGAAATGGGCAGAATTATTATGGGTTTGACAGGACAGATGCTGGGAGAATATTTCCCTTGGCTGAGGAGTCTAGAACTGGGGTGGGGGTGTAGTGGTGGTCACAGTCTCAGAATAAGGGGTCAGCCAATTCGGACTGCAATGAGGAGAAATTTCTTCACTCAAAGTGTTTTGAATCTTTGGAATTCTCTACTCCATAAAGCTGTGGATGCTCAAGCGTTGAGTATATTCAAGACAGAGGCTGATAGATTTTTGGATACTAAAGGAAATAAGTGATATGGGGATAATGTGGAAGATGAAATTGAGCTAGATCAGCCATGATATTACTGAATGACGGAGCAACTCAAAGGACTGCTATTTATTATGTTTTTTTGTTCTCCAGGACCTTACCAGGTACAACAGCAGTCTGTGGACTTTCCAGAAAGTGATTCCTCAGAGGAGTTGTATTGTTCGGAGGGTGCACCAACTCAGGACTCATGCTCACTAAGCACGAGCGCAGACACTTGCACTTTGGTGACTCACAGTTCCAAGTGAGCAAGAGAAGACCGTGGTGACAGTGACATCTGTGGAGAATCTGTGCCAGAGGGCACGCTCCCCTCCAAGCTTTGCTCAGCTGGCCAGAGTTGCTGTACCCTGGGAGCCATTGATGAAAAGGATAATCATTCGGGGCAGCAGAAAGTCTGCGGTGCACTGGCAGATCTTCCACTTATACTGTCCATGATTATAGACGGAATGGAGGAGTCAACCTCAAGCATGAGTGGGTTGATATTGCTGAGCATTGCAAGGATATCTTCTTCCATTGACAGATTACTGACTCCATAGAACATCAATCACAGCAATCAAATTATTCCACGCAGACCTTGACCATAGTTGTGGAGACTCTGGATGTCATGTCTTGCACCTTAAATAGGTAGACAGGTACCTTTGTCTTGGCCTTATGGTGCTGCACTTATCCATACCAAGTTGCTCTCCAGCAGAGTGGTAGCAATGAAATGGCCCATGAGAGGGATGACGGTGTAAGGGACAAGGATGTGGAAATTCCACTCAAAGCATTCTCACTTCTCACCCGTTGTTTCCCTACCTCAGTCAGTACTGAATATACTGCCTCGTCTTCTGACAGGTGCAGGTGGAACAGTCTTTGGTGGGGCCCTTATAGGCTCTAATACCCAGAGGAAATCGGTCAAAAGCAACTCAGCAGTGAAAGCAGGGATCTGAGTGGCCAGCTTCTACTTCTGCTGAAGCCATAGGGGTTGCACCGTGGTGAAGTTATAGGAAGAAGAAGAGTATTTGCATTTCAACAAGGTGCATGAGAAAATGGCATGTTGTTAATTTTTCATTGTTTAGTAGAATAACATAAATTGTATTACTTTTGTACCACTTTCACTCTTGGTTGCCAGATGGCAACTCATCTTTTCAGTTGCACGGTGATGAATGGAAAAATGTGAATTGCCAAGGAGCAGTGGGGGAATGTGCAATGGATGATTAGTTGGTTACAGAACTGTTTTGTGTCAGTGGGATTGGCGGAAGTTGGGTAGGGGAAGTTGGGTAGGGGAAGGTGGGGGGAGAGTGGACATTGAATGTGAAACTTACATTGGTCCAGTGGTAGTGACTAAATGAGCCTTACAGCTAAAAGGGAATCCCTGATATCCAGTGCAGAAATGTAAGAGGCTGGTGTTCTGTTTGGATCACTATCTTCAGCCTTCACTTCTTTTCATCCTCCCCCTTTTCACAGGATTGGTCCACAGACTATGTGTTCAGCGACTTGTTCTTTCAGCAGCTCCCATCCTCACTGCTGCGCAATGTTTTGCAGGATACAGCATACCATGATTGTTCTGGAGGCCCCAGCAAGTGAGTACTGAATGGCACCTCCAGATCTGTCCACATTGAAGCACATTTTGAGCATGCTGTTTGGCTGTTGTATTATCACTCTTGGGCTTCATTGGCTGGGTTTCTTTTGCATGTCATCAGCCAAGTTTGACGAGTGCATCCTTTGCCTCCTTGCGTCCACCCCTTAAATCTGCTTGCAGATCTGAAGAGGTTGGAGCAGTAGCATCATGGTCAGTGCCCAGGAATCTGGCACAGACTTGCATAAATCTTTTCTTGTGGTTGCATAGCAGCTGCACATTGATGGAGTGGAACCCTTTGTGGTTTTCAAATTCTCCTTGTTGATCTGGGCCTGTTCTAATGCATCTGTGGGAAGCGAGTCAGAGAGGCAAATTCGACCGCCCGTTCATTCTGACTGGCGTAGTCACAAGCAAAGTTGACAAAATTGCCAGCCTTGCCAAACAATCCATCAGCAACCGGCTTTTCACATTTTTTGCAGCCAACTGGGAGATCCTGGTTATGTCTTCAGTAATACCCTGGAAGGCTCTAGAGGTATAAAAGTTGAGGGCAGTGGCCATTGGTAATGCATGGCCACCAGGTGTAGTAGGTCTTCTAACATGCTGCAGATGCCGGCCACCACTTGATGCTATATCAGCCTCCGGAAGCACTGCTTTTCCGAAAGGGCTAGGAAACTGAGTCCTTGCCTCTACACACTGTTACGCAATCAGTGCCGGCTGTGATCTCGACCCCTCTGCTCTCTGCTGACCACCTGCATGCCTCTCCACAGCAGCTTGTTGCTGCTTCTGATAGTCATCTTATTCCTTCTTTAAGGTCCAGTGTAAGGCAGACATGATATCACCCACCTTAATCTGAGTCTCAATAACTCCAAATTGCACAAATTGGACTCTCACCACAAGTACTCTCAACAAGCCATTTCTCAGAGGGAAGTAAGAAAGCAGCTGTGAGCAGTGAGTGTTTATTTCTGTCTGTATGCCTGACTTTTAAAGATTTCCATAAATTGCCATTCCGTTTTCTCACCATCACTTCAATGGCAGGTTTCAGGAAGCCAGGGAAACCCGTGCATGTCATATTAAATTTAAATTGCAGTGAAAATCTCATTCAAATTGCCTCATTTAATTATTATAAGTAGTAATCTGCCTCATTGGAGGGCGTTATACTTACGGTTTACACAAATCATAATGTGTCTGAGTTAAACCTGGAAGTCAGAGCATTGGAGCCAGCTTCTGGATGCCTGACATTTCAGTGGATTTTAACAACCCTACCCAATCCAAAACCACCCACTCTTCACGATTAAAATTCCGCCCCAATATCTCCAAACATTACATCCTGCATAGACGTGCAATGAAATGCTGTAATACATTATAACTGATGCAATTTATGACCTTGGCAGGGTTATTCCAATGTACCTTGAACACAATGGCATGGCACCACCACTCCCCCAGTTAAGCTGTTTGGCATCAATCTCATAGTTTTAACTTAAACATTTCACAATATCCACCGCCCCCCCCCAAAAAAAACACATATTTTAAGACTAAAATTGATTTTCTCCCAGATGTTTCTGTCAATATCCCTGACTTTGGACTCACAATTCACAATCATCTCTGAAATACATTGTCATTATTATCGCAGCTTGAATTTACATCAGACTAACCCAGCTTTGACTTGCACACTCCCCTCCCCTTTACATTCCTTACTTACTCAGTCCCATCATAAAAGAAGTGACATTCTGATTTGTACTCCAGCTTGATTAATATGTAATCTATTAGCTTCACATTTTTGCAGTTGTGAGTGAATCATTAAAACTCTATAGGAGACCTTTCAGGGAAAGGATGTGCAGATCAAAAAAAAGAAGCATGGAGACTTGCTAGAAATCTCAAGGCTCAAACATTTACATATCTTCAGGTAGTCTTTGTAATATTACTCATCCCTTGGTGCGTGACCTATTAAGAGTAACGGAAATACAAGTAATATTCAAAATAAACATTTTTTTTTACCAACAGAACTGGAACATATATAGAAATAGTAACTGCATGAGATAATCTTGAAAATGTCTTACTATACCGGGCTGCACCCACAACTAACTGGTCACGTGCGACTCAACATCAGTTCCGCTGATGGTGTTCACTTGCAGTCCTTAAGGTGGTCTGGTCTTAAGGTCATCCCACAACAGTCTTCAGGTGAAGCAAGGTTAAAGGCAACAGATAAATGGACCATAGAATATTTACAGCACAGAAGAAGGCCATTCAGCCTGTAGTGTCTGTGCCAGCTCTCTACAAGAGAAATGTAGCTAGCCCTGCTCCATTGTCCTTTCCCTACAACCCTGCAACATTTTTCTCTGTGGGTGCTTATCCAGTTCCCTTTTAAAAACCATGCTTGTATCTGCCTTCACCAGACTCTCAGGCAGTGCATTGCAGATCATAATGACACATTGCATAAAAATGTTTTTCCTCATGTCACAGTTGTTTTTTTTTGCCAATTACTTTAAATCGGTGTCCTCTGGTTCTCGAGTCTTCCATGAATCTACTCTGTCTAGACCCCTCATGATTTTGAACACCCTTATTAAATCTCCTCTTAATCTTCTCTATGTAGAAGAATCCCCAGCTTCTCTAATCTATCCATGTAACTGAAGTCCCTCATCCCTGGAACCATTCTCATAATGTTTTTCTGCAGTCTCTCTAAAGCCTTCAGATCCATCCTAAAGTGTGGTGTCCAGAATTGGACACGATACTCCAGTTGAAGCCAAACCAGTGTTTTATAAAAGTTCACCATAACTTCCTTACTTTTGTACTCTGTGCCTCTATTTATAAAGCCCAGGATCCTGTTTGCCTTTTTAACCACTTTCTCAACCTGTCCTGCCACTTTCAACGATTTGTGCACATACACCCCAGGTCTCTCTGCTCCTACACCCCCTTTAGAATTGTATCCTTTATCTTACATTTCCTTTTCTCATTCTTCCTGCCAAAATGTATCACTTTGCATTTCTCAGCAGTAAATTTCATCTGCCATATGTCCGCCCATTCTACCTCTTGAAGTCTATCACTATCCTCCTCACAGTTCAAAATACTTCCAAGTTTTGTGCCATCTGCAAATTTTGAAATTGTGCATGGGCAACCAAGTTTAGGTCATTAATATAAATGAAGTGCCAACCCCTGGGGAACCCTACTATATACCTTCCTCCAGTCCGAAAAACAACCGTTCACCGCTACACTCTGTTTCCTGCAACTCAGCCAACTTTGTATCCATGCTGCTATTGTCCCTTTTACTCTAAGGGCTTCAATTTTGCTGGCAAGACTATTATGTGGCACTTTTTCAAACTCCTTTTGGAAGTCCATATACGCCACATAAACCACATTACCATCATCAACCTTCTCTGTTACTTTATCAAAAATCTCAATCCAGTGGATGTGGTGTACCTAGATTTCCAAAAGGCCTTCGACAAGGTGCTGCACAAGAGGCTGCTGCATAAGATAAGGATGCATGGCGTTAGGGGTAAAGTATTAGCATGGATAGAGGATTGGTTGACTGACAGGAAACAGAGAGTGGGGATAAAGGAGTGCTATTCTGGTTGGCAATCAGTCACTAGTGGTGTGCCTCAGGGATCGGTGTTGGGACCGCAATTATTTACAATTTATATAGATGATTTGGAGTTGGGGACCATGTGTAGGGTGTCAAAGTTTGCAGATGACACTTAGATGAGTGGCAGAGTAAAGTGTGCAGATGACTGTGAAACTTTGCAGAGGAACATAGATACATTGAGTGAGTGGGCAAAGATCTGGCAGATGGAATACATTGTTAATAAATGTGAAGTCATTCATTTCGGTAGGAGTAACAGTAAAAAGGATTATTACTTGAATGGTAAAAAGTTGCAGCATGCTGCTATGCAGAGGGACCTGGGTGTCCTTGTGCATGAATCGCAGAAGGTTGGTCTGCAGGTACAGCAAGTAATCAGGAAGGCAAATGGAATTTTGTCCTTCATTGCTAAAGGGATTGAGTTTAAAAACAGAGAGGTTATGTTGCAGCTGTATAAGGTACTGGTGAGGCCGCACCTGGAGTACTGTGTGCAGTTTTGGTCCCCTTACTTGAGAAAGGATGTACTGGCACTGGAGAGGGTGCAGAGGAGGTTCACTAGGTTGATTCCGGAGTTGAGGGGGTTGGCTTATGAGGAGAGACTGAGTAGATTGGGATTATATTCATTGGAATTCAGAAGAATGAGGGGGGATCTTATAGAAACATATAAAATTATGAAGGGAATAGATAAGATACAAGTAGAGAGGATGTTTCCACTGGCAGGTGAAGCTAGGACAAGAGGGCATAGCCTCAAGATTAGAGGGAGCAGATTTAGGACTGAATTAAGAAGGAACTTCTTTACCCAGAGGGTTGTTAATCTATGGAATTCCTTGCCCAGTGAAGTAGTTGACGCTTCTTCAGTAAACGTTTTTAAAGCTAAGGTAGATATCTTTTTGAACAATAAAGGAATTAAGGGATACGGTGAGAGCGCGGGTAAGTGGATCTGAGTCCACGAAAAGATCAGCCATGATCTTATTGAATGGCGGAGCAGGTTCGAGGGGCCGGACGGCCTACCCCTGCTCCTAGTTCTTATGATCTTATGAAGTTAGTTAAACACGATTTTCCTTTAACAAATCCATGATGGCTTTCCTTAATTAATTAATGACTGTTAATTTTGTCCCAGATTATCGTTTCTAAAAGTTTTCCCACCACCCAGGTTACTGGCCTGTAGTTGCTGGGTTTATCCTTACACCCTGTTTTGAACAAGGGTGTAACAATGCAATTCTCCAGTCCTTTGGCAACACCCCTGTCCCTAAGGAGGATTGGAAGATTATGGCCAGTACGTTCGCAATTTCCATCCTTATGTCTCTCTGTATCCTTGGAAAGCATCCAAGTGACTTATCAAATTTCAATCAGTTCTGATGAAAGGTCACAGACCTAAAACATTAACTTTGTTTCTCTCTGCACAGATGCTGACAGACCTGCAGAGTATTTCTGGCAATTTCTGTTTTCATTTCAATACAGCCAGCCTTTCTAATAATTCAGCCAGAATTTTATGCCCCAAGCATCCCTTCCTCCCCGGGAAGAGGCTGGAGGCGGGGATGGTGTGTAAAATCGAGTGGGAGGTGGGGAATACCGTTGCGGTTGCCTAGCCGCTACCACTGTCATTTTACCAGCAGCAGGGAAAGTGGCAAACAGTCCTCCCACCCCAGGCCAATTGAGGCCCTTAAGTTTTTTTTATTCGTTCAAGAGATGTAGGCATCGCTGGCTAGGAGAGCATTTATTGCCCATCCCTAATTTCCCTTGAGAATGTGGTGATGTGCTGCCTTCCTGAACTGCTGCAGTCCATGTGGGGCAGGTACACCCACAGTGCTGTTAGAAAGGGAGCTCCAGGATTTTGACCCAGCGACAGTAAAGGACTGGCAATATACTTCCAAGTCATGATGGTGTGTGACTTGGAGGGGAACTTGCAGGTGGTGGTGTTCCCATGCATCTGCGGTCCTTGACCTTCAAGGTGGTAGAGGTCGTGGGTTTGGAAGGTGCTGCCTGAGTAGCCTTGGTGCATTGCTGCAGTGCATCTTGTACATGGTACACACTGCTGCCACTGTGCGTCGGTGGTGGACAGAGTGAATGTTTGTGGACGGGATGCCAATCAAGCGGGCTGCTTTGTCCTGGATGGTGTCGAGCTTCTTGAATGGTGTTGGAGCTGCATGCATCCAGGCAAGTGGAGAGTATTCCATCACACTCCTGACTTGTGCCTTGTAGATGATGGATAGGCTTTGGAGAGTCAGAAGGTGAGTTACTCCGTTCTGAAGAAGGGTCTCTGACCTGAAACGTTAACTCTGTTTCTCTCTGCACAGATGCTGCCAGACCTGCTGAGTATTTCCAGAATTTCTTGTTTTTATTTCAGATTTCCAGCATCTGCAGTATTTTGCTTTTATTTTAGGTGAGTTACTCACCATAGGATTCCTAGCCTCTGACCTCTTGTAGCCACGGTATTTATATGGCTACTCCAGTTCAGTTTCTGGTCAATGGTAGCCCCTAGGATGTTGATAGTGGGGGAGTCAGTGATGGTAATGCCATTGAATGTCAAGGGGAGATGGTTAGATTCACCCTTGTTGGAGATGGTCATTGCCTGGCACTTGTGTGGCACGAATGTGACTTGCACCTTATCAGTCCAAGCCTGGATATTGTCTGGGTCTTGCTGCATTTCTACATGGACTGCTTCAGTATCTGAGGAGTTGCAATTAATTTCCACCAATTAATTGCCATTGAAGGGCCTCCTTCCACTGCCGTTTGTATATTACCAGCAGCAGATGGGCACTCAGCCCCTTAGGAGGTCACAAAGTAAAATCAGGCAGCCTCCTTGCAGGCTGGGGACAAATCCTTCCTGATTGGGGACGCTGTACCCCATGTAGGGTTGCCCCAGTGCCATAAGATGCCCCCGCTGGAGCACCTTGCCCTGCCTCTTGATCAACCCCATCCCCCAGCCAATTGACCCCAGCGAAGCCTGAAACACCACTCACCTTTCTCGGGGCTGGCATCCCCATTGCTCCTCTTGCTGGGTGCAGTCCCAGTCGTGGCTATCACTCCCAATGGCGCTGCTGGGACTGAGGAGCTGCCAACCCGCTGATTGGCCAGCAGCTCTTGGAGGTGGGACTCCCTGCTTCAGAGGAGCAGAAACCCCCACCAAGGCCAATTAAGTGCTTGGGACATGCAAAATTACTGCTTGTCTTCCAGGCCCAGCAGAGGCGAGCTCGTCCCCGACATTTCAGCCAGTGGGTGGGGCCTCTGCTGCGATATAAAATTCCAGTCCTCATCTTAATCACTTTTTAGCCCATCCAGTATCTCAACTACCTCCTCTCTCACTATGAGTTTGGCAGCATCTCCTTCCTTGCTAAAGACAGTCCCTTTTTTAAAGGTGGAATTTAAATCTCGAGTATAAGGGGAATTATTGTTTCCACTGCCCTGTGGAAACTAGACAGAATGAAAGTTAACATGGAAATGATGTACTTATCACTGGAATCCTGGCCAGCAGCAATTTTCACATCTTTTTTGTCAGATGACTGAGACATCTGTCTCACTAAAACTGGGTGGACAAGAAGCAGAGGGCTTGTAAGGAAAGCATTGAAGTTTTCTTTGTGGCGACAGCAGAAGCAGGAGTGCTCTTCCAAAACCCACAAAGAACAGCTGGGTGGCTGCTCCCCAAAGATCCCCCACTACCCATCCGCAAAGGCCTCGTAAACGTTCCAACCTGCAACTTACCTAACTCCCGCCCTGGTAGTCAGTGGCCCACCCAATCGTTGCAGGCTGAAAGCCAGCAAGTTGCTGCCGGTCGGGCGTTTTGGGCAGGCAGCTGATCAGGACAATGTGAATGAACCTGGCTGCTAAAATGGAATGGGCCTCCCACAGTAATTCACACTTTACAAGTACATGTCTGAATTTTCAATATTCGGAACCAGTAGACAAGATTCCCCACTGATATGTATTGTACTTGCATCTTGGAAACTGAGCAATATCGGGCCCCCTGATAGGAGCAAGCATACTGCAGCAATTAAACTCCAGGGACTTCTCATACTGTTTGCTGTATCTTTGAGAAAATATTCCTAAGTCTAAAATAAAAGCAGCCTTTGCATTACCACACCAACATGACTGTTTTTCTGGATATAATGTCCACTGGAAGTGCAATGTTTGAAAATTCCTCCTAGTATCTCCAAAATTCATCCCAAATGGAAATGACTAACCCTACAGTCATCTCAGGGCTCCGCTCTGCAATTTTATCCCTAAACTCCTTCATATTGTTAGTTCTCTCCTCACCTTCATATTCATTTTCCCTCCTATGTTGAAGGTGCTGTACAAATGAAAGTTATTGTTCTAGTATGTAATTTACCAATGCTATTTCTCTAATGTTTATAGGTTGACGCTATAATCCTTTCAGCACTGATTGTGCCGCACATATAATAAAGGCAATAAAACAAGTAGCGTATAAATTATTACAAAAGAATAAATATATGTGTATTATAAAAAGATTAGGTAATGTGACATAAGAGTAGATTTTACCAACACGGACATTAGCCTGTCAGATGCAAAATTCGGGAATCTGAAAACATAATTCAGTGACCCTGGAAAATTTTCCGTCTAGTAAAACTTGGGATAATCCTTTGGGGCCTGTTGAATTCCACGCCTGAATTCCCAATATATGCTTCCTGCATATGAAGTTGGTGCCAGAAGTTCAAACTCATAAAATCGACTCAGATGTATTAGCTTAAGAACTCTCTCAAAATGAAACATACTGTAAACAACTCCAGTTACCCAGTCCCCCACTGCTGTAATCAGCAATAGTAGTTTTACAATTAGAAAAAAAATCTACAAACCAGCACCTTCTTATACCCCAGTATGATACAGTTTCTACACAAGCACTGAAAAATTCATCCTTGCCTGATTGATAAGTGTAATTGAAACAAATTCAAAACAACAGGAGTTCAAAGCTGGCATGTTTCAAAGAGAGAAATGTGTATAAAAAAAGCTAATTGGAGACCAACCAAAGTCAAATGAGTGAAAAATATGTAATGTTAGCCCTTAGACTACTGGCAGGTTCAGCAAAACTTTCCAGAGGTTACTGGTTGGAAAGAGTAAAACTAATCTTACTAAGTTTAACAGAAAGTTAGTATAACCATAAAACTAAACTCTTTTTTGTACTTATGCTTACATTTTTTCACTAATTAACAACAGCAGTAATTTCAATCCCAATTTAGTTAGTTCTTGCAGTGATACTGAAGACACAATATAGAAACTACAGTAATAAAACTACAGGCACATTAAAAATAGCTTTATTTTTACAATCTCAATCCTAAACTATTGAGTAGGCAACATCCAATTTTTCTATATACAGAAATAAAAACTACCTATGCTCGCTATAACATCCCTTTCATTCTTTTCTATTTTGTCTTCTTCCTGATTCACCATCCTTAAATTTATTTTAATTTTCTTTAAAAAGGATTGCTTACTTGTTGAAAACTAAGGGGATGAATTCCTTTTCCAGTTCTGCCAGTTGCCCAGTGTAAACTGAGAGGTTGGTTGGAATTAGGAGCTGAACTTGGCTCTGCTATCTCCCCTACCCTCTTCCTAACTATTCAAATTTCTTGCCCATTTTGGTGTTTATTCCACTGGCCCATGTATTATGCTGACATCAAATCATAGAAATACTGCATATTTACCAGCATTTCCACCATAACAGCCTTCAGGTGTAGAGGATGCCTGTGTGTTGCCTGCACTGGCAGTTTCCTGGTGACCAATCCATGTAAACAAGTGTCTAAGCAATGACCAGTTCTACAGGTCAGTTGCATCAGAACCCGTAAGCTATTTATGAAAACAACACATGTTCATATGGGCGCTATGGTATTAAAAAGAAACACAAAGCTTCTTCCACACATCAGGAGCTATTACTTCAGATCAATCAGAAGGTTGTAGTTTCAAGTGGCAATCCAAGATTTGAGCATATAATCTTGGTACTGATGGGGGTGCTACGTTGTCAGAGGTGACTTCCTTTGGATCACAATAATTCAATAATTCAGTAATCCAGTAATTCAGATCCCATGGCACTATTTGAAGAACAGGGAGTTCCACAAGAGCCCAGTCACAGCATTCCTCCCTGAAATAGCAACATGGAAAACAGACTAATTGATTACGTTGTTTGTCGGACCTCACTGAGAGCAGGGTGGCTGCCATATTTTCCTACAGAAGAACTGTGACTGCATAAATTGGGCTATAGCGCCACAGCTCCCGATTATCCAGCCTATGCTTTTGCCCAGTGAGGCACCATTGTTATAAATTAATTTGCAAATATGTTTTTTTATTCATTTGTAGAATGTGAGCATCACTGGCTAGGCCAGCATTTATTGCCCATCCCTAATTGCTCTTGAGAAGGTGATGGTGAGCCGCCTTCTTGAACCACTGCAGTCCACGTGGGGTAGGTACACCCACAATGTTGTAAGGAAGGGAGTTCCAGGTATTTGAGTCAGCGACAGTGAAAGAATGGTGATATAGTTCCAAGTGAGGATGATGTGTTACTTGGAGTGGAACTTGCAGGTGGTGGTGTTCCCATGTGTATCCTGCCCTTGTCCTTCTATGGTAGGTGGTAGAGGTCACAGGTTTGGAAGGAGCCTTGACGAGTTGTTGCAGTGCATGTTGTAGAGGGTGCACACTGCTGCAACTGTGCACGGGTGGTGGAGGGAATGAATGTTTAAGGTGTTGTATGGGGTACTGATCAAATGATTTGCTTTGCCTTGGATGGTGTCAAGCTTTTTGAGTGTTGTTAGACCTGCACTCATCTAGGCAAGTGGAGATTAATCCATCACACTCCTGTCTCGTGCCCTGGAGATGGTGGACAGGCTTTGAGGAGTCAGGAGATAAGTTACTCTACTGTACTAAACCTCATTTTTCAGTACATATCTTAAAGCTTTCACATACAATGAAACGTTCACTGATCCCACTTTCCCAGCACAGAGATGAAGGGATAAATGTCATCACGGTGTTGTATCCTCTCTTCGAGCCATATTCTCTTTGAGTGTGGTTTCCCACTGAAATGCTTCATATAGTATCAGATGTTTCTGAGGTATGTGGCAAGACATTTTCTGATTGACATTTCGGATCTTTGACCTTGTGGAACCCACCAAGTTCTTGAGCACTAAGGTCAGCAAAAAGAAACTGAGGCCATTTCACCTTTTTGATATTGTCTGGGATCTCTAGAAATTTCATCGCAGGGAAGGACTAGGCCTATGTCTATTCATTGTCATGAGTTTCTTTGTGTTATTTTAAGCAACACAATGCGTTATGTGGATTTCAGTTCCTTGAAGATCTCTGAAAGGTTTATGAACAGTTAAATTAGTATATACAGAACAAACTATATACAAAACCATTGTTCATGGTGTTGCTGTGCAGAGTGACTATGGCTTCTGGTCACATGACTACATCCTGGTACTTAGCTCGTTAGCATACTGAGTTCTTAAAGGGATATCACTCTTAAAGTGATCATACAACATCCCCGTTCTTTCCAAAGATAAGTCTCGTACACTACAAGTAAAACCACAAAAAATTGGAAAAAATCTAAATTAATTATACGAACATACGAATTAGGAGCAGGAGTAGGCCACTTGGCCCTTCGAGCCTGCTCCACCATTCAATAAGCTCATGGCTGAACTGATTACTCCACATTTCCACCTACCCCCGATAACTTTCCACCATCTTGCTTATCAAGAATCTATCTACCTCTGCCTTAAAAATATTTAAAGACGCTGCTTCCACCGCCTTTTGAGGAAGAGAATTCCAGAGACTCACAACCCTCTGAGAGAAAAAAATTCCCCTCATCTCTGTATTAAATGGGCAACCCCTTATTTTTAAACAGTGACCCCTAGTTCCAGATTCTCCCACAGAGGGAAACATCCTTTCCACATCCACCCTATCAAGACCCCTCAGGATCTTATATGTTTCCATCAAATTGCCTCTTACTCTTCTAAATTCCAGCAGATACAAGTTTAGCCTGCCCAATCTTTCCCCGTAAGACAGCCCGTCCATTCCAGGTATTAGTCTAGTAAACCTTCTCTGCACTGCCTTCAACCCATTTACATCCTTCCTTAAATAAGGAGACCAGTACTGTACACAGTGCTCCCAATGTGGTCTCACCAATGCCCTGTATTGCTGAGGCTGACCTTACTTTTGTATTCAATTCCCCTCGCGATAAACGATAACATTTTATTAGCTTTCCTAATTACATGCTGTACCTGCATACCAACCTTTTGCAATTCATGCACTAGGATACCCAGATCCCTCTGCATCTCACAGCTCTGCAATCTCTCACCATTTAGATAACATGCTTCTTTTTTATTCTTCCTGCCAAAGTGGACAACTTCACACTTTCCCACATCATATCCATTTTCAGGTCTTTGCCCATTCACTTAAACAATCTATATCCCTTTGTAGCCCCCTTATTTTTAGATTTAGAGATACAGCACTGAAACAGGCCCTTTGGCCCACCGAGTCTGTGCCAACCATTAACCACCCATTTATACTAATCCTACACTAATCCCATATTCCTACCACCATCCTCACCTGTCCCTATATTCCCCTACCATCTACCTATACTAGGGGCAATTTATAATGGCCAATTTACCTATCAACCTGCAAGTCTTTTGGCTGTGGGAGGAAACCGGAGCACCCGGAGGAAACCCACGCAGACACAGGGAGAACTTGCAAACTCCACACAGGCAGTACCCAGAATTGAACCCGGGTCGCTGGAGCTGTGAGGCTGCGGTGCTAACCACTGCGCCACTTATGTCCTCTTCACAAGTTACTTTCCTACCTATCTTTGTGTCATCAGCAGATTTAGCAACCATACCTTTGGTCCCTTCATCTAAATCATTTATATATATTGTAAAACGTTGAGACCCCAGCACAGATCCCTATGGCACAGCACTCTTTACATCTTGCCAACCAGAAAATGACCCATTCATGCCTACTCTTTGCTTGCTGTTAGCTAGCCAATCTTCTATCCATCCCAATATATTACCCTAACCTTTGATGTGGCACCTTATCAAATGCCGTCTGGAAATCTTCGTAGAATACGTCTACCGGTTCCCCTTTATCCACAACACATGTAACTCCCTCAAAGAACTCCAATAAATTGGTTAAACATGATTTCCCTTTCACAAAACCATGTTGACTCTGCCTGAGGACCGTGAATTTTTCTAAGTGCCCTGCTATAACGTCTTTAATAATAGCTTCGAACATTTTCCCTAATACAAATGTTGACCTGTAGTTTCCTGCTTTTTGTCTCCTTCCCTTTTTGAATAAAGGAGTTACATTCTCTATTTTCTAATCTCATGGAACCTTCCCCGAATCTAGGGAATTTGGGAAAATTAAAACTAACGCATCAACTATCTCACTAGCCACTTCTTTTAACACCCTTGAATGAAGTCAATCAGGACCTGGGGACTTATTAGCCTGCAGCTCCAACAATTTGCTCAGTACAACTTCCCTGGTGATTGTAATTTCCTTGAGTTCCTCCCTCCCTTCCATTTCCTGACTTACAGCTAATACTGGGATGTTACTTGTATCCTCAATAGTGAAGACCGATGTAAAATATCTGTTCAATTCATCTGCCATCTCCTTATTATCCATTATTAATTCCCCAGACTCACTTTCTATAGGACCAATGCTCACTTTGTTAACTCTTTTCTTTTTTAAATATCAACAGAAACTCTTACTATCTGTCTTTATATTTCTGGATCTATATTTCTATAAAGGGATAAAGATTATAAAATTTTCAAGAATAAAGATAAGGATTGTGAAATTTACAAATGCAGAAGCTTAAGAGTCCATATATCGCTTCAGTGGTTTGACAACTCTTCCAGATTTTGTTACGGTATAACTTTCTGGGGATGTAGATTTCATCCTTGGCTATTCATGGCTTGCAGACATGCTGTCAATGTGTTGGCTGTTGTCCCGTTGTTCCATTACTCCCTCATTGTTAGAATGTGTTATTTAGAGTCCTCTGTGCACAATTAAAGTACACTTCTCTTAATTGGCTTCGGTTCCTCCTCAACACTGCTCCGTTAGATGTTGTCACCTCGTAGGACCTAGGCTGTTTGCATACTTTGGATATCTCTGTGGATAACCATGTCTCATTGTTGGGTGTATGACCCTGACCTTTGGTCCTACATGTGGTTGAGGTAGTTCTGCCCCTACACCATCTGGTCATCTAGTTCTGGTCATGCACCATCTTCAATCTCCCTTGTTTTTCGAGCAGTGTCGGTCCCCGGCAATGGCGTCAACTGCCTGTACGCAGGCACTGGCACCATTTTTAAAGGGCTGCTAGTCCTACTAGCATATTTAAATATTTAAAGAATGATTTAATGAAATTAAATAAATATATCTCTTTTGCCCCTCTCCCAACCCCAAAAACTATTAAATTAATTATTTGCTCTTCCATCCCCAAAACACTTACCTTAACCATCTGACCTTCTCCCCGCACCCACCCCCCCCCCCTCCAACTGCACAAACTTAAAGTTTTAACCCTTCCTACCATCTCCTACACCCATGATGTTAATGTGTAACACCCCTCCCCCGCCACACTGAGAAACTTACCTCCTCCCCCCCACTCCGCACCAGAGTTGCGCTTTGTTTCCCTGGACAGGGATCCGAAGGTGTGGGAGTGCCAACCACTGGGCCGAAGATCACAGTGGAACATCTGGAGGAGAGGTAAGTTTATTTCTATTACTTAATTTAATTATTTTAAATATTCAAATTATGGTCCCGTTACCGAGCAGTGGGAACACGGCCACAGTGTCTTGCCGCAGCCAGAAAGATCGGGCCGGGCGCTGCCAACGTCAAGATCCGTGGTGGGTCTCATCCGCGGCCATCTTAAGGCCCCCGCGCCACGGATCCCAACATTGAGGGCTCCTTAAAATCCAGCTCTTTGTGTCAGGTTCACAATGTGAGATGCCTGCTTATCTTCCAGCTGATAATCATTCCTCTCTGAGTCTTGTCTCAGGTCTATTTCGCTATGGACTTTATGTATCGGCTTGCATTTAGGCAGGTCTCTCGCACCCTCCTTGCTGCTGTTGCCATGTTGCTGTGCCTGTCTTCTGTTTGTTTGTGTCCGATTGTGACTTCTGGCTGTGTCTGTTAGCCAGATTTCTTGCATAGTTGGGTCCAGTGTCCTTTTGCAATGTTCACCTTGAAATGCAGCACAACTTCGCGGTGGGTGGGACAAATCACACTTACCACACAGCTTGCTTGCTTTTCGTAACTTGATTACCGTGCCATTACTGTCGGCTGCACTTTGTGCTTGCAGATGCTGTTGTCCAACAGCAATGGCTTTGTATTTCCTGCCATCTTCTAGCAGTGTACCAATGCTGTGGCCTTTCTTTTTCCCAAAGAGGTGTTTTTGAAACCCTTCAATAGGTGTTGCGACAATCACCAGCTGCATTATTTGCCCCGTCAGTTCAGTTTCTGAAAAATTGCATTCATTGCCTTTACTACGGCATCTACTGATTCATCTATTGATTCTTCTGGTTGATGCCTTCAGGACATCAATTTCAGGCGGTGAATTCTAAAATTCACTCTTACCTGGAGCTGATCTTCTGGCACTTTCCATATCTTTGCGGGATCTTTTTGGCCCTCTTCAGATAAGCTATTGAGTCATAGAGTCATCGAGTTATACAGCACAGAAACAGGTCCTTCAGTCCATCGTGCCAGTGCCGGCCATCACGCACCTATCTATTCTAATCCTATTTTCCAGCACTCGGCTGGTAGCCTTGTATGCTATGGCATTTCAAGTGCTCATCTAAACACTTCTTAAATGTTGTGAGGGTTCCTGCCTCTACCACCTCTTCAGGCAGTGCATTCCAGATTCCAACCAGCCTCTGGCTGAAAAAATGTTTCCTCAAATCCTCTCTAAACCTCCTCTCTAAGCCCCTTACCTTAAATCTATGCCCCCTGGTTATTGACCCCTCCGCTAAGGGAAAGGGTTTCTACCTATTTAACCTATCAATGCCCCTCATAATTTTGTATAGCTCAATCAGGTCCCCCTAGCCTTCTCTGCTCTAAGGCAAACAACCCGAGCCTATCCAGTCTCTCTTCATAGCTGAAATGCTCCAACCCAGGCAACATCCTGGTGAATCTGCTTTGCACTCTTTCCAGTGCAATTACATCCTTCCTGTAGTGTGTTGCCCAGAACCATACACAGTCCTCCAGCTGTGGCCTAACTAGCATGTTATACAGCTCCATCATAACCTCTCTGCTCTAATATTCTATGCCTTGGCTAATAAAGGCAAATATCCCAGCCCATCTTACCAGCCCATCTATATCGTCCTGTAATCTAAGGCTTTCCTCCTCACTATTTACGACACCACCAATGTTCGTGTCATCTGCAAGCTTACTGATCATACCTCCTATATTCACGTCTAAATCACTAATGTACACGACAAACAGCAAGGGTCCCAGCACCGATCCCTGCAGTACACCACTGGTTACAGGCTTCCATTCGCAAAAACAACCCTTGATCATCACCCTCTGTCTCCTGCCACAAAGCCAATTTTGGATCCAATTTGCCAAATTGCACTGGATCCTATGGGCTCTTACCTTCTTAACCAATCTCCCATGCGGGATCTTCTCAAAAGCCTTACTGAAGTCTATGTTCGACTACATTAACTGCTTTAGCCTCATCTACATATCTAGTCACATCCTTGAAAAATTCAATCAAGTTTGTTAGACATGATCTCCCCTTGACAAAGCCATGCTGACTATCCTTGATTAATCCCTGCCTCTCCAAGTGGAGATTAATCCTGTCCCTCAGAATTTTTTCCAATAGTTTCCCTACCACTGATGTTAGACTCACCAGCCTGTAATTACCTGGCTTATAACTGCTAACCTTCTTGAATAATGGTACCACATTCGTTGTCCTCCAATGCTCTAGTACCTCTCCTGTGGCCAGAGAGGATTTGAAAATTTATGTCAGTGCCTCTGGTATCTCCTCCATTGGCTCACATAACAGCCTGGGATACATCTCATCTGGGCCTGAGGATTTATCCACCTTTAAGCCTGCTAAAATAGCTAGTACTTGCTCCCTTTCAATGCTAATGTGTTCAAGTTATCACAATCCCCCTCCCTGATCACTACACCTACATCATACTTCTCCACAGTGAACTCAGATGAAATGTAATAATTTAAAACTTCTCTTTGTTCTCCGGCTCCACACACATTGCCACTTTGGTCCCTAATGAACCCTACTCTTTCCCTGGTTATCCTTTTGTCCTTCATATACTTATAAAACGCCTTGGGATTTTCCTTTATCTTGCCTGCCAGTGTTTTTTCATGTCCCCTTTTCGCTCTCCTAATTACTTTTTTAAGTATCCCCCTACACTTTCTATACTCCGCTAGGGCCTCCGCTGTTTTCGGTGCTCTGAATCTGCCATAAGCCTCCTTTTTTTCCCTTATCCAATCCTCTATATCCCTTGACATCCAGAGTTCCCTGGACTTGTTGGTCCTACCCTTCACCTTAATGGGAACATGTAGGCCCTGAACTCTCACTTTTTTTTTGAATGACTCCCACTGGTCTGATGTAAACCTTCCTACAAGGAGCTGCTCCCAGTCCAGTTTGGCCAGATCCTGTTTTATCATATTGAAATCTGCCTTACCCCAATTCAGTACCTATATTTCCACTCCATCTTTGTCCTTTTCCATAACTACCTTAAATCTTACAGAGTTATGGTCACTATCCCCGAAATGCTCCCCCACTGACACTTCTACCACTTGTCCGGCTTCATTCCCTCGGATTAGGTCCAGTACCGCCCCTTCTCTTGTAGGATTTTCTACATGCTGGCTCAAACAGCTCTTCTGTATGCACTTTAAGAATTCCGCCCCCTTTAAGTCTTTTGCACTAAGACTATCCCAGTTTATATTGGGGAAGTTGAAATCCCCTACTATTATTACCCTATTATTCTTACACCTCTCTGAGATTTGCCTTCATATCTGCTCCTCTATCTCTCCCTGACTATTTGGAGGCCTGTAGTACACTCCCAGCAAAGTGATTGCCCCCTTTTTGTTTTTAAGTTCGACCCATATGGCCTCATTTGAGGAACCTTCTAAGATATCTTCCCTCCTTACTGCAGTAACTGACTCCTTGATAAACAGTGCAATGCCACCTCCCCTTTTACCCCTTCCCCTGTTACGCCTGAAGATTCTATACCCTGGAATATTGAGCTGCCAGTCCTGCCTTTCCCTCAACATGTCTCTGTGATTACAATAATATCATATTCCCATGTTTTAATCAACGCTTTCAATTCTTATGCCTTACTAGTAAGACTCCTTGTGTTAAAATAGATGCAATCCAGCCTTGCATTTTTCACTTATGCCTTAACAGGTCGATATTTGCTCTGCCTTCCAGACTGCCTCAGTTTCTCTTCCATATTTGACTGTGCATCATCCCCTATTGTACCTCCACTCAGTATCCCATCCCCCTACCAAATTAGTTTAACCACCCCCACCCCCGCCCACCAACAGCACTAGCAAACCTTCCAGCAAGGATGTTGGTCTCGTTCCAGTTCAGGTGCAACCTGTCCAACTTGCACAGGTCCCACCTTCGCCAGAAACAGTCCCAGTGATCCAGGAAACTAAAGCCCTCCCTCCTGTACCACCTCCTCAGCCACACATTCATCTGCTCTATCCTTGTGGCACCGGGCGTAATCCAGAGATTACAACCTTTGAGGCCCTGCTTTTTAATCTGTTACCTACCTCCCTAAATTCTTGTTGCAGTACCTCATCCCTCTTTCTACCTATGTCAATGGTACCAATGTGTACCACGATCTCTTACTGTTCACCCTCCCCCTTCAGAGTGTCCTGCAGCCACTCCATGACATCCTTGACCCTAGCACTAGGGAGGCAACATACCATCCTGGAGTCATGTTTGCGGCCACAGAAACGCCAATCTGTACCCCTTACGATAGAATCCCCTTTCACTATAGCTCTCCCACTCTTTTCCTCCCCTCCTGTGCAGCTGAGACACTCGTGGTGCCACAGACTTGGCTCTTGCTGCATTCCCCTGAGAAGCTATCTCCCCCAGAAGTATCCAAAGCAGAAAATCTGTTAAATAGGGAGATGGGCCCAGGGGACTTCTGGACCACGTGCCTAGTTCTTCTACTCTGCCTGACGGTCACCCATTCCCTTTCTGCCTGAGCAGTCTTTACCTGCAGTGTGACCACCTCCCTGTACATGCTATCCATGATGATCTCAGACTCTTCTGATATTGCCTCAAACCTCTCTACTTTATTTTTTCTTCTGCTCTTTTCTGTCTCTATTTGCATGTGCGTATCACGTATGCATGCTAGCAAGGGGCGTGGCGTGTATCCTTGGGAGCTAACTGAATTAGAGTTTAAGTTTAAGTTTTAATAAATTTTACTTTTCTTCTTTAAACCTAAGAAGGCCTGTTTGTGCTCATTTCTTTGCCTTATAATTGGAAAACAGTGAACAAGGATTCGCCAAGGGGAGCTCAAAACACTGTGTGTTTAAAAATTAAATCCTGTTACAATAACAGCTAAACTAGTACAGACAGTACAGAGCAAACTATATACAGAACCTTTGTCCAAAGTGATGCTGTGCAGAGTGATATGACTTCTAGTCACATGACTACATCCTGGTACTTAGCTCATTAACATACTGAGTTCTTAAAGGGACTCTTAAAGCGATCATACAACACTCATGCAAGGCCACCGTGGCCTGCACTAGGTTGCTCTCAGGCCATATTAATATTCTGGTACAAGAAATACCAGCACTCCTAGGACTGGAGATGCACTGTGGACTTCAGCTGAGCTACTTCAGTCGAACAGAGCTGAGTCAAGCAGAGCAGGAAGTACAAATTTATTTTTTCTATTTGGCAAGCTCTTCAAGGATTTGCTCCAAATCGGAGCCTCACTAAACTACAGTGCAGGTTGGCAAATCAGGACTATCATATTTTAACTGTTTCTCAAACCTGTTCTCCTGTTAGAAAGTATGACAGACTACTTACAGTGCAGAATCAGGCCATAGAGCCCAACAAGTTCATGGTGGTGTTTATGCTCTGCATGTGCCTCCTCCCATGTTTCTTCATCTAACCCAACAACGTATCCTTCTATTCCTTTCTTCCTTTTAGCGAGGCTTCAGTTCAGCTTTGCTGAATTTGCCCTTATATTTTTCTCTGTGCTAATAACATTTTTCCTACTAACAAAGTGGTGGAAATGCATGAAAGGTAACTGGTCAATATTCAAATAGGCAATTAACTGAGGATTTATATCAGGATTCTGGCTTTAACAACCGGCATATGGGTTTCCTGAGCTGTGTGGAACTTGCCAGGGTCAACAAGGTGACAGCACAGTGGGGACTCATTGAACAATTAAACTGACATGATGGAAAACCTTTAAAGAATCAAATCACAAAGCTTGTGGCTAGCCTCAATGGAAGGTTTGTGCTGACAGGATTTATTCTGAGTGTATGAATTAACTGCTTTGAAGGTCATTTCTAACTTTTTGGAAGTAAACTTGGAGTTTACTCACCTTCATCTGAACTTCCCTGCAGTCAGCCTTCATTGCAGTGTGGGTGTAACTAATACAGCAGTAGCCAGGACCTCTAGTGAGGAGCAATGGGCACAGCTACACCAGCAGCAGCAGCACCAGGAACAGCAAAAACACCTATAGCAGCTGCCTCCTCTGCAGCCACATACCATTCCACAGTACAGAGAAGAATAGACACAGGGCTCCAGCTCGAAGGAGTAATAACCCCAGAACAGAGTCTATAGACAGGTGATCAGCTTCCCGGACATGACAGACAACAGTGTCTCAGGAGGCTCAGGCTTTTGCAACAGATCATTGCTCATATCTGCAGCCTCCTGGAAGAAGATCTCCTTCCAAGAGGACCGGGTGTGGTCACCCTCCTTCAAGGATCTGTGGGAAATCAAAGAGATGATTTAGTGTTGACTTAAGAATATAAGAAATAGGAGCAGGAGAAGGCCATTCTGCCCCTCGAGCCCGCTCTGCCATTCAATAAGATCATGTCTGATCTGACCATGGCCTCAACTCCACCTTCCTGCCTTCTTCTTATAACCCTTGATTCCCTTGTAGATCACAAATCTGTCTAACTCAGCCTTGAATATATTCAATGACACAACCTCCGCTGCTTTCTGGGGTAGAGAATTCCACATATTAATGACCCTCTGAGAGAAGAAATTCCTCCATGTTTCCATCTTAACTGGGAGACCCCTTATTTTGATACTGTGCCCCTTACTTCTAGATTCCCCTACGAGGGGAAAAATCCTCTCACCATCTACCTGGTCAATCCCCCTCTAACTGTTATATGTTTCAATAAAATAACCTCTCATTCTTCTAAGCTTCAATGGCATGGGTAAAGGTTACAAATTCAGCACTGTGCACATTGTGACATTTCAGTTACAGGTGACATCAATTCAACAGGAGTGATTGTTAAGTGCCAAGTGGCAATGTGATAGTTAATGTTATCACCAGGTCTGTGGGCCACCTCCATTTCTCTATTGCCAAGGCTTCCCTGCTGATCTCTAGGGTTGTCCTCCTCCAGTGCAGTCAGGGTGGCAATGGATGCAAGTCCACTCCCTGGAGTTGTGCGCTCTATTTCCTGCAATGAGAGGATGAAGAGAGTCATGAGTGTGGGGATTGGAATGTGTGTTGAGGATGGTGTTTCTGGAGGGTGATTGTGAGGGATGGGTGTGAGGGGGTAATAGGGTGAGGATGTGTTGTGTTGGCTGTTCAGATAGAGTTTTGAGGAGATGCCTAGAAAGAAAGGAACGTGTGTGGAACTGCAAGGTATGTCAGTCAGAGAATTGCTGTGCAGGAGAATACTAGGGAGGTCAGAGAGTGATGGCTGCCACCTGAAAGTGGTATTACGCGTGTCTTTCTGGAACTAATTAGTTCATTAAACCTTTTCCGATACTGTATTCAGGTCCTGAGTGACACTTTCCTGTTTCTGAAAACCTCTATTAGTTCTAGCCATGTCTGTTTAGTTTGGGTGTGTGAGCTTTTCCTCCCGTCCAGTGGAAAGAGCATGTCCGTCTGGCCCTCACCGCCTCAGGCATGACTTTCAAGGAAGAATCAGAGAACTAGGGTGGTTAGGGGGTGGGCAGCCTTTCCAAGTCTTCCTTCCATTTCCTTGTTTTCACTAGCCTTCACAAGAAGGTTTCCAGCAACCTTTCTGAGCCCTGCCCGTGTCCCTTTAAATAGAAATCCTTCATTCACAGAGTGGGGGCTGTCATCATGCCTACACTTTGTGATTGGTCGATAAACCCAGAAAGCAACATTGATGTCATGGCTGAGTGAAAGATTCACGTCAAAGCCCGCTTCAATTACAAACTAGTTCATGAGCCACGACTAGCACCCCTGCCCACCCCCCACACTCTGCCACTACGAGCGGTTCTGTTATTCTTGCAGAGGGGTAGGGGTGAGGCTATCTGGAGAGGGGACAACCAGGAGAAGTGCATAACTGGGAAGTGCGTAAGAGTGGGGCTGAATGGGATAGGGAGGGAGAGGAATGATTGGGAAAGAAGTGAGGTAGCGATTTAGAGAGTGGGACGACCAGCAACGGGGGTGAGCGGGAAAGGGGGTGAATGGGGGTATCAGGAGAGGGGTGAGGTGGCAATCAGGAGGGGGAACAGCAGTGGCCAGCAGCAGTCCGTGGATTTAATGTAGAGCTGGGAGGAGCACTCCTGAATCTCCTAGTTCCACATTCAGGTAAGTAATTTTAAAAAATCTTACCTTTCTGGTGACAGCCTGCAGCGATCCCTTTAAGGGCCACTGGTTAGGCTTTGTGTTGACTGGGCCTTCTTGTATACTGCTGGCTTGGTGCCAGGCATTAGGCCCATATTTGCAATTGCAAAATGACTAATGGCTGTTTCAGGCATGGATCCTGGATACTTCTGTTGATGCCTGCACCAATATGGCAGGTGGCGCATGCCCAATGTGAAATACCAGCCAGAATTTTAATTTAGGCTGGAGGAACCGGCACCGGCCAAAAAGTTGGTGATTTTTAAAAATTCATTCATAGGATGTGGGTGACGCTGGCCAGGCCAGCATTTATTGCCCATCCCTAATTGCCCTTGAGAAGGTGGTGGTGAGCCGCCTTCTTGAACCGCTGAAGTCCATTTGGGGCAGGTATACCCACAGTGCTGTTAGGAAGAGAGTTCCAGGATTTTGACCCAGCGACAGTGAAGAAACGGCGATATAGTTCCAAGTCAGGATGGTGTGTGACTTGGAGGGGAACTTGCAGATGGCGGTGTTCCCATGTATTTGCTGCCCTTGTCCTTCTAGTTGGCAGAGGTCGCGGGTTTGGAAGGTGCTGTCTAAGGAGCCTTGGTGCATTGCTGCAGTGCATCTTAGTTTTAGTTTAGAGATACAGCACTGAAACAGGCCCTTCGGCCCACCAAGTCTGTGCTGACCATCAACCACCCATTTATACTAATCCTACACTAATTCCATATTCCTTCCACAGCCCCACCTGTCCCTACCACCTACCTATACTAGGGGCAATTTATAATGGCCAATTTACCTATCAACCTGCAAGTCTTTGGCATGTGGGAGGAAACCGGAGCACCCGGAGGAAACCCACGCAGACACAGGGAGAACTTGCAAACTCCACACAGGCAGTACCCAGAACTGAACCCGGGTCGCTGGAGCTGTGAGGCTGCAGTGCTAACCACTGCGCCACTGTGCCATCTTGTAGATGGTACACACTGCTGCCACTATGCATCGGTGGTGGAGGGAGTGAATGTTTGGAGATGGTGTGCCAATCAAGTGGGCAGCTTTGTCCTGGATGGTGTCGAGCTTCTTGAGTGTTGTTGGAGCTGCACCCATCCAGGCAAGTGGAGAGTATTCCATCACATTCCTGACTTGTGCCTTGTAGATGGTGGACAGGCTTCGGGGAGTCAGGAGGTGAGTTACTCGCCTCAGGATTCCAAGCCTCTGACCTGGTCTTGTCACCACGGTATTTATATGGCTACTCCAGTTCAGTTTCTGGTCAATGGTAACCCCTAGGATGCTGATAGTGGGGGATTCAGTGATGGTAATGCTGTTGAATATCAAGGGGCGATGGTTAGATTCTCTCCTGTTGGAGATGGGCATTGCCTGGCACTTGTGTGGCGCGAATGTTGCTTGCCACTTATCAGCCCAAGCCTGGATATTGTCCAGGTCTTGCTGCATTTCTACATGGACTGCTTCAGTATCCGAGGAGTCACGAATGGTGCTGAACATTGTGCAATCATCAGCAAACATCCCCACCTCTGACTTTATGTTTGAAGGAGGGTCATTGATGAAGCAGCTGAAGATGGTTGGGCCTAGGACACTATCCTGAGGAACTTCTGCTGTGATGTCCTGGAGCTCAGATGTTTGACCTCCAACAACCACAACCATCTTCCTTTGTGCTAGGTATGACTCCAGCCAGAAGAGGGTTTTCCCCCTGATTCCCATTGACCTCAGTTTTGCTCAGGCTGGAAGCCAAGCTATGATTTTACGTGGCCCGCACCCTTAATTGACCTCGGGTGAGATTTCCACCCCTCTGAGGCAGGAGGTCCTGCCTCCAAGAGCTGCCAGTCAATCAGTGGGCCACTGCTGAGACTGTACCCAGCCAGAAGAGCAAGAGGGACACTAGCCCCGGAATGAGGGTAAGTGTGTGGGGCCTCGCCAGGGACAATTGGCTGGGCCCCAGCGAGGTAAGGGGGGGGCAGTCAGTTGGGGGGGGGGTGTATGTAGTGCAGTGGGGGTGGCTTGTGCTGTGGGTGGGCCCTCCATGGACTACCGGGTGCACTATCAGGAGGCCCCCCCCCCCAACCCCGAGTCCACAAGGAGGCCACCAGGTTTTACTAGGCAGCCTCCTGGTAGTCCTGAGCTGTTGAAATATACCAGTAGCGGTGGGAGGAGGCCCTTAACTGGCAGTTAATTGGCCAGGGGTGGGAGGGCACTTCTCACCGCCACCGCTGCTCATAAAATTGCAGTGGGGGCGGGAAGGCGACGGGAGCTGCACCCCCACCTTCCACTCAATTTTACGCCCTCCCGCCTCCAGCCCACTCCTGTGGGGGCGTAAAATTCCAGTCACCATGTCCAGTGTGGAATATGAGATGCCCACATCACCTGCCATATTTATTCTTTGGCACCCATTTTATGCCTGTAAGACAAGGGCACGGTCATTCAATTTCCAGCACTTTTGTACAGGAAGTTACTTTTTATGGTGAGTAGACATATCACTTGCACATAGTTTATACAGTATAACCCAATTTTCAAAGAGTAATACCTGCTTAAAATAATAATCCTGGTTTTGTCATTGCACTGCATTATGTTATGAACTGCACACCAGCCAAAGAAAAGTAGGTCACAGACGAATCATTCGAGGATAAACATAGCTCTGGCAGTTTCATATAGGTCAGTTGTTCTATTTCATGTTTTCAGTGCTGGACTCAAACGATTACTTATTTGTGTTGCACAATGCAATTTCTACCTCAAATGCTAAACAAATCTGAATCACTTGACATGATGCAGCTTTATACCATAGTCCTGAAGTAATGATGACAACTTCAAGCATGTAACAGGCCAAAAACCTTTTTCCAATCAGTCTGAACAACGTCAACAACATTTCTCCCAGAGCGGAACAGTTGCAGGTCTAGTAATGCTGCATTGCATGTGGCCAAATACCCGATGGCAAGGAATCTGTCATTTCAACACAGTGGATTAAAAAAGTGATTGGATGTTTTCCTGTGCAGCTTCAATTCTGCAAGTTTTTTGTGTAACTGACCCAGATAGGCATCCAGATAGGAAAGCTTAAACATAGCTACTGCAGCAAGGTCAGAGTCCATTTCAGGTTCCTATCTACGTAAATTGTAAACATTTGTTTTGATTTCTCTTTATATTTTGTAGTTTCTCTTACGACCAGGTGAGAGAGGGGTTAAGGGGTTCCCTCTCAGCCTTTGCTTGGTTTAACCATAACAGCTTTTAATTTTTTAAAACACTGTGTTTTTAGTTCCCCCTCAGTGAATCCTTGTTCACTGCTTTCCAATTGGAAGGCAAAGAAATTAATCAGACAGGTTTTCTTATATTTAAATAAGGAAGGTGGAAATTTATTAATCTTAAACTCTAATTCGATTAACGACTACAAATATGTGATGCAACCATGCTAGCATGCATATGCGATAAACACACACACAGATAGAGACAGAAAAAGTAGAAAGAATAAAGGGGAAAAGTTTGAGGCAATAGCTGGGTTTTAGTTTAGAGATACAGCACTGAAACGGGCCCTTTGGCCCACCGAGTCTGTGCCGACCATCAACCACCCATATACACTAATCCTACACTAATCCCATATTCCTACCACATCCCCACCTGTCCCTATATTTCCCTACCACCTACCTATACTAGGGGCAATTTATAATGGCCAATTTACCTACCAACCTGCAAGTCTTTTGGCTTGTGGGAGGAAACCGGAGCACCCGGAGAAAACCCACACAGACACAGGGAGAACTTGCAAATTCCACACAGGCAGTACCCAGAATTGAACCCGGGTCGCTGGAGCTGTGAGGCTGCGGTGCTAACCACTGCGCCACTGTGCCGCCCTACTTACTTACTGTCCTTTGAGTTCGATGTGGAGTGTTTGGTTGCTGGTACGTCTTGCTGTTTCGTTGGGGCCCAGTGCATGCTTTAAAACTTGTTTCGATGTAGGAATCTTTTCTCTCTTGAGGTTTAAGTGACTTCAGTGGATCCGGAGATTAGTGAAAGACAGAGAGAGAAAGAGGCTCGCTTCTTCCAAGTTCAGTTGCAATCTGCGTTCTGACCCAAACTGTTCTGTGAGCAGTTCAAAACTAGACCTGAGCCAGCAGGTTAGTCATGTGACTCACATTTTTAACAAACTCCTGCATTTGTGGATTCCAAAGTTTTCAGTGGGGGTGGAGGGGGGGGTGGAGGTGTAGTGCTGTCTCTTACAGTGACAAGATGTGAATCACCATTGTCCAGACCAATCTCTGTTAATTGAATCAGTGAACAGTTCCCATTGTCTTTTCCTAGGTGATTGTCTGTTAGAATGCAATTTTTTTTCCAGCCACTGGTGATCTCCTTAAACAAGTCTACTGTCCACTCCAGCAACAGTTTAAAATTAATGTTCATGTGACAAAATAAATGCTTCATTCTTGGCAGGTGGAGGTTTTCATGACATTACAAATTGAGTACTCAAACAGAATACAATCTTTTTAAATAAGGTTTTGCATAGATATAGAGGTTATTATGTTTGCAGGACCAAGGAAGATACTTTTACAATGGGCTGGAATTCACATTTTGTGGGCTGAAAACATTTATGGTTTGGATCAATTTCCCTTTCTCCTATTTCTAAGGCTGTTCCCATTAGCCCTAACCAGGAAGGAGGTTTGAGGGAATTCCAATGGTCTATCATATGTGTAAATATGACACAAACATCTTTAAAGCACCAAGCAGTTAAGAGTTTAACTGGGGTAGAAATGCTAAGGGATTTGGGGGTACAGATACTCAAATCATTAAAAGTAGCAACACAGGTTAACAAGCTATAAAAAGTGCAAGCAAAGAACTAGAGTTCATTTCAAGAAAAATGGAATACAAAAATAAAGAGTTTCATTAAACTTACATAGAACTGTACACAGTTCTGGTCTCCATGTTATGAAAAGGATGTAAAAGCAATGAAGAAGGAGCAGAAAAGATTTACAAGGATGATACCAGAACTGAAAAGGTACACTTATTAATAAAGGCTGAACAGGTTGGGGCTCAGTTCTCTAGAAAAAAAAACTGAAAGGTGACTTGATGGAGGTCTTTAAATTTCTGAAGGGGTTGACAGGGTAGATGTTGAGAAGGTGTTTCCACTGGTCGGGGAGTCCAAAACTAGGGGCCATAAATATACACAAGAGCAAAATACTGCGCATGCTGGAAATCTGAAATGCAAGCCAGAATTTTACGCACCCCCAGAAGTGGGCTAGAGGCGGGGGGTGGGGGGGAGGTTGTAAAATCAGGTGGGAGGCGGAGGGATACCATGCCCATTGCCTACCCACCTCTGCTGGTATTATATCAGTGATGGGGGAGGTGGTAGGCTGCTTGCCCGCCCTTAGGCCAACTGAGCCCTTAAGTGGCCAATTAATGGCCATTTAAGGGCCTCTGCCCGCTGCCACTGGTATTTCATCAGTGGCTGATGGGCACTTTTGACACCTGGGGAAGACTCCCCCTGCCCTCATGATCAACCCCTCCCCTCCCACTGGCCGGGGCCTAGCTGATTGGCCCTGGCGAACCCTGACCCCACTTACCTGCACTCCAGGGCCCCCTCGATGGCTGCTGCTCCAGGGACTGCTGCAGTCCCAGCAGTGACCATTGCTCCCAGTGGCATTGCTGGGACTGA
Organism: Heterodontus francisci; assembly: GCF_036365525.1. Lineage (NCBI taxonomy): Eukaryota > Metazoa > Chordata > Chondrichthyes > Heterodontiformes > Heterodontidae > Heterodontus > Heterodontus francisci. The sequence goes on along the minus strand of NC_090372.1, from coordinate 106,341,893 downwards.
AGAGCTACTGGCCCTCTGATTGGCCAGCAGATCTTGGAGATGGGACATCCTGCCTCAGAGGGGTGGAAGCAATAACCTCAGTCTGAGGTTACTGCCTGAGCCACGCAAAATCACATCGTGGTTTCCAGGGCCAGCGAAAGCGGGCTTGCTTCTGAATTTCCAGCCGGTGGGCAGTGCCACTGCCTCTGTGTTAAAGCCCGGACAAAAACAGAAAATGCTGGAAATACTCAGCAGGTCTGGCAGCATCTGTGGAGAGTAACAGAGTTGACGTTTCAGGCTGATGAACTTTCATCAGAACAAATAAATATAAGGTAGTCACTAATAAACTGATTAAGGAATTCAGGAGAAACTTCTTTATTAAGAGAGTGGAGAGAATGCGAAACTCGTTACCACATGGAGTAGTTGAGACGAATAGCACAGATGCATTTAAGGAGAAGTTCAAAAAGCACATGAGGGAAAAAGAAATAGAAGGATGTGCTGGTAAAGTGAGATTCGTCTGGAACATAAGCACCAAAAGGCCTTTTTCTGTTCTGTAAATTCAATGTAATATGTACAATAATGCAATTAAAATAAATAAAGTGACAAGATGGGAATGATTACATTTGTCTTAAATATGTTTCAACATCATAAATATGTTTACAAAAACATGTTTATGATTTCATAACACGTAGCCCACAAAGGAAATCTTCCTCTATAATTATTTAAAATGTGATCATGGAATTTCAAAAGTATGCTACAGAATTTGATAAGCCTTACGATAAAATTAGCTTCTTTTGTCAGGAATCCCATAGGTAATTATGGTTCACTTCAAACTCAGTAGAATTGATTTAACATGAAGAAAGGGCTCTGAGATTTTATGCAGAACAACAATGTGGAACTCAGCAGCAGTTGGCAAAATCATTCCAGGAGGATCTCCTATCTGATGTTAACAGAATGCCTCAGTTCTCATTTATTTCAGTCAAATGCTGGACAGTATGGTTCAGTGGAGGAGTTCCATAGATGACAATTTTTCAAACCTAAAGCTGTGAGACACTTATGGAAGGTAGTTACTCTTTGTTTTTACGATCAATGGGTACTAAGTTTTATTATATTTCCTGTCAAATTCCTTGAGTTCTAGACCACACCCTTTCATATCTGACCATCACTGATACAAAGGAGATCAATTTTTTTTCTGTTAGTGGACCATTTATTCTATCTCAATTGTGCATAATTACTCTCTCAAAGTAAGATTCAAAAGTGCAGCCATGCTTTTACAGATCTTTAAATGTATTCAATCTAAATCAATAATAAAAACTTGCATTTGTATTGAACCTCTTACATCGAATACCTCAGAACACTTTACAAATAAGGAGAGAATGCCAAGCTAGTAATGCCAAAGATTATGGGGTGATTTTCAATTTTGCTGCCTGGATAGTAACCAGCTGGAGCATATTGCCCACCCTTTATGAAACCCACTCAATTCCATTGTTTACATTGGGTGGGCAATCCATTCTGAGGGGTTGCCACCCAGGCAGTGAAGTTAAAAATTACCCCATCAGTCAATGGGACAGATTTGAAGAAGCTTCTGAAGGAGGAGATAGAAATAGCAAAGCAATGTGGTGTACTGAGAGAATTCAATGCTGACTGCTGCTTTGGCCTCCAGTGGTGCAGTGGAGAGAGTAGGGGACATGCAGTAAACCAAATTTGGAGGCCAGGAGGATGTGCACTGGGATAAACTGCTGGAGAAGATTAAGGTCCAACAAGACCATAGCTATATTTGAAAAGAAGGACAAGGACTTTGATGTCGACTCAGTGGGAACAGGAAGCCAGTGTGTGTTGGTGAAAATGGGACTTGGTGTAAGGGAGGACACAGGTGTGTGGTCCGTGCAAGCCGAATTTTTGAACTATAACATAAACTTATGAAGTGAACCTGAACTGAACACTTTTCTTGCAAAAAAAGTATAAAAGGTCAGGTGATCCTTTCCTTTCCTGCCAATACTCATGGAACTACAAGAACTCTGACAGCTAATTTTCAATGGTAACATTTTCACTGGACAAGTCTTGGAGAAGTCATTAAAATACAAACGACCTTTCTGGACACATCCCTGAGAAATCATTAAAATGCAAATGATCTTTACTGTGGAAATGGCTGCTTCTCTCCAACTGATTGGGTTATAACAATGATGTTGCAGACATTTTGACTCCAACTCAAAATCCAAAGAATGAGTATGAAAAAAAATTATCAAGGTGAGATGAAAATGTATGACACCAAGACTCCATTGTTTAACAATGGCCTCACCATCAGAAACCATTTTTGAGGAAAAAGAAAAGAGAAACTATGATCACATGACAGAAACTAGGCTTCTGATAAGGAATTTCAATAAAGGTATATTCTGGGCAGACAAAGGAGATCCACCTATGCCATCAAAGAGACAGAATCCTGCCTAAGGTTACCAGCTTTGAAATACATGTAGGCACTGACTCCCTACCTGAGAAATCATACCAGGACTTTGCCTGTGACTTTTGGCTGGAATATAACAAGAGCCGTCTGCAGCAGCACATCTATCTTTCTAAACCTCCCAAGTCTTTCTTCAGTGAACAAGGGCAAAGTTTACAGGCCTGTACTGTTTCAAGTCTTCACCCCAAGGAAAACAAGGTTAACAGAGGACTCTATAAAATCTTTAGACCTAACGCATGTTATCTTTATAATCTCTATCTTTTCTTGGGTGTATGTGTATCTGTATCTGTATGAGTAGGAGGGCTGGATTTTATGTTTTATGGCCCCCCTTGAGGTGGTATTTTACCAGTGATGGGGGAGGTGGTAGGCTGCCTGTGGGGGGCATCGAAAATCTTGATGGCTGTTGGGGGTGGTGGTGGTGGAGGACCCATTGCCTCCCTGTCGCCAACTGATCTTACTGGAGGCGGGATAGGTCGATGTCGGCCTCCCCCGCCCCAACTCAAGAGGCCAATTGAGGCCCTTAAGTGGCCTATTAATGGCGAATTAAGGGCCTCTTCCCACCAACACTGGGATCTTACCAGCAGCAGAGTGGGGGGGTGGTGTTCGCCACACAGGGAGGTCACCTTGTAAATCAATGTATCCTCCCTGCGGGCTTGGTGGGGGTCCCATGCAGAACTCTCGCCGGGAACCAATTCACCCTCCAGGACCTTGCTTCCCCTAAACTGCATAACCATCCCCCCATCCCCTCACCACCACCCTCCCCCCCGTCCCCTGCTTGCTGTGGCCTTCCAAACTGGCCCTGGTGATCCCGCCTCCCCTAACTCTGGTCCAGGTCTCCAACACTGGGCCTGGGTTCGAGGCCTCTGCAGTATTGGTAGTGGCCACTGCTCCTGGTGGTGTTGCAGATACTGCTGAGCTGCCAGCCCTCTGATTGGCTGGCAGCTCATGCAGGCTGGATCCCCATCTTTAAAGGGACGGGGATTGCGGCATGTGAAATTTGGATGGAAAAAGACCGGAGGATCGCTCCGGGGTGGAGACACGAAAAGGCTGAGGTGGGCTCCCCCTGCCTTTTCAGCCTGGTGCCGGGAGTCCCGCCTCCTATACAGAATCCAGCCCTGAGAGAGGGTGTTGTGTATATTTTGGGTGCTGTATAATAAACATTTATCTTTCTTTTGAACTTACGAGAAAGCCTTTCATTTGTCTGTTCTTGACTATTAAAGCACTCAGGGGTTAAAAAACGCCTTAAAATAAATGCTGTCTTCAGTCAGTCGATAGGTGAAAAAGAGAGAACCATCCCTATCATCCCTCACCTGTCCGTAACACAAGCAATGGCATCTGTGATGGGGAAGCTGGCAAAGAGGGCATCCAAGAAATCAGTTCTAGACTCAGGAAAGTATGGATTCAGGTTTTAACAGTAGATGAGAAAATGTTTATCAATGGGCTATGTTGCAGATGTGGAAGAATGCAGTCTCAATGATTGACCAGATGTGTCGAAGGAAGATCAGTTGGCAGTTAAGCAGTATGCCAAGGCTGTGCTACACCTCAAAGTTTTAAAAGACTGTTTACGGAGCAATCCAAGGCAATTGTTGTTTAGGCTTAATGGATAGAAACTCTAGAATTATGTATTATGTTGAGTATTTCCATACATTACGACAATGCATGAATAATATGTCTTTAGGAGCTTTTATATTAACACCAGTTACAAACACGATTTTTTCAGAATAATCCAAAATAATCATCAAACAACATCAAAGTTCCCTTAATGGCTCTGTTGGGAAATTCACTGATTAATATGACACTCAGCCATCCAGAGCAGGAAGGCCCAAGGCTCAATTTGCTGTGTGCTTATTTGGCTGATTTCAGCTGGGCACAATTTGCTTCAGCACCTCTGGGATAGGGATTGGAAAAAAAATAAGCTTCTGAGAACTACTAAGTGATCTTTGCTTGAAAATTGTGTGTGTTTGTGTGTATATCTGTATTGCAAACAGGATTAGGCTCTGCTCTGATGCCTATACACTGCTTGAATACTATGTTGACACTATGAGCTCACCCATGAAAAATGGGCAGTATTTATGAAAGAATATTCCAGCATAAATTAGCATCTTCAGGAGAGAATAGCAAACAACTAGGATTCAATAGACATAGTGAAATGTTTTGATCTGAGCAATTATACTGCAGTCTTCCTTTTCTCCGATTGTGAATAATATATTCTCATACTAATTTTGGATTGCAAGCCTATTACCAATAAAGATTTACATAGGGAGACTAAGGGCCCAATTTTAACTCGGTGCCACTGAGTGGGTTAAAATCAGACCCTAAGTGTCTTCTTCTGAGATTAATAGAGATTCATATATTTTGTCATAGGTGATCTTAAGTCTATTTAGTCCCAGAATGACAAAAAAGGGTGTCAGGACAGTCCTAGCAACAGCAGGACAGTTAGTTTAACATCAGTGGTGGGAAGATTTTAGAAACAATAATCAGGGAAAATATCGAAGGACACGTAGAGAGGTTTGAGTTAATTGAGGATAGCCAGCATGATTTGTAAAAGGCAGATCATGCTTGACTAATCTAATTGAATTTTTTGATGAAGAAACAGAGAAAGTTGATGAAGGGAATGTGGTGGATGTTTTTATATGGATTTTAAGAAAGCATTTGATAAGGTACCACATAAAAAGGCTGGTAAACAAAACTGAGGCTCATGGAATAGGAGGGCCAGTGTCCAATTGGATAAAAAATTGGCTTAAGGACAGAAATCAGCGAGCCATAGTAAATGGTCGCTTTTAGACTAGAGGATGGTAGACAGTGGTGTTCCCCAAGGGTCAGTGCTGTTTTTGCTAACTATAAATGACTTGGATCTTGGAATACAGGGTTGAATCTCAAAATCTGCTCACAACATCAAACTTGTAGGTGCGGCAAACAGTGAGGATGATGTGAACTGCCTGCAACAGGACATAGATAAGCTAGCAGAATGGTCAGAGAAGTGGAAGATGGAATTTGATACAGTAAGTGTGAGGTGATGCATTTTATTAGAAGGAATAGGGTGAGGCAATATATACTTAATGGCACAGTCCTAGGACCTGGGGGTGCATGTGCATAGATCTTTGAAGGTGGCAGGACTATTCAGAGAGTGGTTAGTAAAGCAGATGGGATCTTGGGATTCATAAACAGAGACATTGAGTACAAAAGCAGGGAAGCTCTGGTTAGGCCACAAGTGGAGTATTGCATTCAGTTCTGGTCACCGCACTTCAAGAAGGATGTGAGGGTTCTTGAGAGGATGCATAGGAGATTTACCAGAATGGTTCAGAATGGAAGATTTTAGTTACAGGGTTTGGTTGGAAAAGTTTGCTTTGTTCTCATAGGAGGAGATTTAATAGAAGCGTACAAGATTAAGACAGGCTTAGTTAAGTTAGACAAGGAAAAATTGTTCTCATTAACAAATGGTACAAGGACTAGGGTAAGCGGATTGAAAGTTTTGGACAAAAGATACAGGGGGAATATGAGGAAGCACTCTTTTATGCAATGGGTGTTAATGACCTGGAATTCGCTGCCCACAAAGGTGGTGGAAGCAGAGATGACCAATGACTTCAACAGGAAGTGGGATGGCCACCTGAGAGAAATAGACTTGCAGGCCTACGGGGATCAAGCTGGGGACTGCATAGCTCTGCGGAGAGCTGGGCTGGACCCAATGGGCCAAATGGCCCCCCTTGCGTGAAAATGACTCTATGTCTATGATCTATAAATGCATTGTTTTTATGATAAAACATAAAGTGTGAGACCATCTTTATTTCTCAGTGAAAATGACAGCTTACAAGTTTGATAATCTGCTATAGCAAGCTGTTGCTTTGGATCAGTGAGATGAGCAGTGATAAGGTTTCCAATAAGTTTAAGAGATGTCAAATCAGAATGAAATAGTATGAAAGCTGATAAAAACCAAACTAATTCAGAATGAAATGTACCATTGAATAGTAAACTACTATTTTCCCATTAGCAGTAATGTAATGTGAAAGGATATTTGCACAGCTGTCTGATTAAATGTGACTGCTTAATGGACCATTTATTGTATATCACAGCACAGATTGTCATTTAGGCCATATGGTATTTACTATACCCAAGCTTCCCAACAATAAAGTAACTCAAACTTTTTTAATGGTCTGGTTCAATAGATGAAGATTCAAACATGCAACAGTCTTTATCAATAATAGTGTGAATGAAAGGTGGAATTGAAGCAGAAACAAAAAATATCTAGTTGTCATTTCTATGCGCTCATCTTCAGCCATCTTTTAAAATACACATCTTTCAGTCCTATGATTTGATGGTTCATATCTGTCTCTGGGCACATTTCTATTTCAGCATCTCAACACAGGCACTTTCATTGTCCTGGAGATAGTTTGGAAGTTTTTTGCTTTAATGCTTCTATTCAAACTCATTGCAATGGCAATAAATTAATCAGACTACACTGCAGGTTAATCACTGCACTTATCTCTTATTCTTATTCTTCCTGAATCAATCTGTTAATCATTGAAGGAAAGGAAAAGAAAGGATTGGGATCATTGGGATTAAAATAAGCCTGAATCTTCATATGAAAACAAACAAGTGATATGATGAAGATTGATCCTGGCCAATATATTCTGATGCATTTGAAATTATTCTAATTGAGGAGGCCATTGTTACTCAAAATTCAACAAGTGAAATTCTACATAATTATCCGATCTCCTGTGGTGTTGCTTTCAAAATTCCAAAAATAAATCATATCTCAAGGGCCACTTTCCCAGATACTTCTCCAACCACCCCATCCCACATCCTCTCAGCCCCCTTTCAAACCACCCAAGTGCCAGCAGCCAGATAGCACTATGGAGGTAATAAAAGCAAAATACTGCGGATGCTGGAAATCTGAAATAAAAACAAGAAATGCTGGAACCACTCAGCAGGTCTGGCAGCATCTGTGGAAAGAAAAGCAGAGTTAACGTTTCGGGTCAGTGACCCTTCTTCGGAACCAGCAAATATTAGAAATGTCAAAGGTTATAAGCAAGTGAGGCAGGGATGGGGCAAGAGATAACAAAGGAGAAGGTGTAGATTGGTCAAGGCCACATAGCTGACCAAAAGGTCATGGAGCAAAGGCAAACAATATGTTAATGGCGTGTTGAAAGACAAAGCATTAGTACAGATAGGGTATTAACGGACTGAAGATTGAACAGCAGCAAGTACAAACATGAAAAAAAAACAGTGGGTCAGCAAACTGAACAAACTAAGATGAAATGAAATAAACAAAAAAAATTGTAAAAAATGAAAAAAAGAAAAAATAACTAAAAGTAAAAGTAAAATGGGGGGCCCGTCATGCTCTGAAATTATTGAACTCAATGTTCAGTCTGCCAGGCTGTAGTGTGCCTAATCGGAAAATGAGATGCTGTTCTTCAAGCTTGCGTGATGTTCACTAGAACCCTGCAACAATCCCAGGACAGAGATGTGAGCATGAGACTTTTACCTTTTATTTTAATTTTAGAAACTTATGTAACTGCTGTAGATAAGAAATTCTGTTAGTGCTGATGCATGGGCGGCCCTTCTGCTTGGAGTGATGCAGCTTCTTTGATTTGAGTCTAAGTTTGCTGCACACCAGGGAGTGGTTGCTGTCGCAGTCTGCACTGTGGAAGCTGCGTGTCATTTGGACACTGTTTATAGAGGCTTGCCTTGTGACGCTGAGGTCCAGCTGGTGCCAACGACGTGATCTTGGGTGCATCCAAGAAACCTGGTGACAGGGTTTAGTATGAAGGAACGAGTTGGTGACGCAGAAGTTGTGATAGGTACACAACTCCAGCAGTCTCTGTCCATTCTCATTCATCCTTCCAATGCCATAGCGCCCAAGGCAGGAGGGTCATGAGTCATGGTCGGCCCCAACCCTGGCGTTAAAGTCCCCCACAAGAACAAATGTTCGGTATTGGGAATGCTACTAATGATATTATGGAGTTCCTCGTAGGAAGTCTTTAACTTCAGGTGGGGAGCAGAGTGTTGGAGCATAGATGCTGAGTAGGTGTACTGGACCAGAGGTGGTGAGCAGTCGAATGGACAGTATGTGTTCCAAGCCACTTGAAGGTGGCTCTATCATGCTGAGCAAAGAGTTTCTGATGGCGAAGCCCACTCCATGCTGTCTTGGTCCTTCAGGATACCTACCTTGCCAGAAAAAGGTGTAGTCTTGCTCTCTTCGTGATCCACTTGCAGGGAGGCATGTCTCCTGAAGTGCTGCAATGTCCACATTGAGTCTACTGAGCTCGTTGTTAATGTTGGTGGTTTTTCGAGAATCGTTGATTTGTGCAAGGTATTCCGACAGGCCAGGACACATAGTTCTGTCGTTTGAGCTTGTAAAACCAAGGGTTGCTACCTTCTTTCTCTTTTTTGTCGTGCTGTTTGGTGCGTTGTTACAGTCCACTTGCCGGGCAATGACCCTGAGCTCCAAGCACCCATTGTAGCAGGTGGACCATGGCTAGACAGAACCTTACTGACCAGGGGCTGCCCGGTTTGAGGCTGGCGGTAGTTGTCCAGTGAGATGCGATGACCTCTCCCACTGACAAAGGCAACCCATGGCGCCCAATCTCTAATGCCAATTGAGCTGGACTTATAACCCGTAACTGCTACCTTCTGTGTTGTTTTGTGAGGCGACTATGGAGTATATTTGGGCGCATGCCTGGGCTGATGTATGGAGGTTGTGAGCTGCCCAAGTGTCGACCCCCCTCTCGGCCTTCCTTGTGGGGTCCAAAGAAGTGCAGAGCACGACATCTGGCACCGGTATGGCTGCAGGAACTGCCGGAAACATGCCAAAGGTGACACATGACCGCCTTCGGGGTTCCGCTCCGGATTTTCTGTTAGGGTTTACTCCTTTAGCCTTGGTCTCCCCCGAGATGCCCACAGGGCAGTGGGGTTACTATATACTATTGTCATTCCATGACAATATGAAAGGCATAATTCAGCATAGTGGTGCCTCATCAGACCCCTTTCTTATCTTGAGTGGCATGAAACAGGGCTGTGTCCTCGCACCTACACTGATGGGATCTTCTTCTCCCTGCTGCTCTCACATGCGTTCAAGTCTTCAGAAGAAGGAATTTTCCTCCACACAAGATCAGGGGGCAGGTTGTTCAACCTTGCACGTCTAAGAGTGAAGACCAAAGTACGGAAGTTCCTCATCAGGGAACTCCTCTTTGCTGACGATGCTGCATTAACATCCCACACAGAAGAATGTCTGCAGAGACTCATCGACAGGATTGCAGTTGCCTGCAATGAATTTGGCATAACCATCAGCTTCAAGAAAACGAACATCATGGGACAGGATGTCAGAAATGCTCCATCCATCAATATCAGCGACCACGCTCTGGAAGTGGTTCAAGAGTTCACCTACCTAGGCTCAAGTATCACCAGTAACCTGTCTCTCGATGCAGAAATCAACAAGTGCATGGGAAAGGCATCCGCTGCTATGTCCAGACTGGCTAAGAGAATGTGGGAAAATGGTGCACTGACACGGAACACTAAAGTCCGAGTATATCAAGCCTGTGTCCTCAGTACCTTGCTCTACGGCAGCGAGGCCTGGACAACGTATGTCAGCTCTGCAGTCCTGCCACATACAGCCGTGAATGGTGGCAGACAATTAAACAACTAACTGGAGGAGGTGATTCCACAAATATCCCCAGCCTCAATGATGGGGGAACCCAGCACATCAGTGCGAAAGATAAGGCTGAAGCATTTGCAACAATCTTCAGCCAGAAGTGCCGACTTGATGATCCATCTCGGCCTCCTCCTGAAGACCCCAGCATCATAGATGCCAGACTTCAGCCAATTCGATTCACTCCGCGTGATATCAAGAAACGACTGAAGGCACTGGATACTGCAAAGGCTATGGGCCCTGACAATTTTCCAGAAATAGTACTGAAGACCTGTGCTCCAGAACTTGCCGCGCCCCTAGCCAAGCTGTTTCAGTAAAGCTACAACAGTGGCATCTACCCTGCAATGTGGAAAATTGCCCAGCTATGTCCTGTACACCAAAAGCAGGACAAGTCCAACCCAGCCAATTACCGCTCCATCAGCCTACTCTCAATCATCAGTAAAGCGATGGAAGGTGTCATCAACAGTGCCATCAAGCGGCACTTGCTTAGCAATAACCTGCTCAGTGACGCTCAGTTTGGGTTCCGCCAGGGCCACTCAGCTCCTGACTTCATTACAGCCTTGGTTCAAACATGGACAAAAGAGCTGAACTCAAGAGGTGAGGTGAGAGTGACTGCCCTTGACATCAAGGCAGCATGTGACCGAGTATGGCATCAAGGAGCCCTAGCAAAACTGAGGTCAATGGGAATCGGGGGAAAACCCTCCACTGGCTGGAGTCATACCTAGCACAAAGGAAGATGGTTGTGGTTGTTGGAGGTCAATCATCTATGCTCCAGGACATCACTGCAGGAGTTCCTCAAGGTAGTGTCCTAGACCCAACCATCTTCAGCTGCTTCATCAATGACCTTCCTTCAATCATAAGGTCAGAAGTGGGGATGTTCGCTGATGATTGCACAATGTTCAGCACCATTCGTGACTCCTCAGATACTGAAACAGTCCGTGCAGCAAGACCTGGACAATATCCAGGCTTGGGCTGATTAGGGGCAAATAACATTTGCGCCACACAAGTGCCAGGCAATGACCATCTCCAACAGGAGAGAATCTAACCATCTCCCCTTGTCATTCAACGGCATTACCATCACTGAATTCCCCACTATCAACATCCTAGGGGCTACCATTGACTAGAAACTGAACTGGAGTAGCCATATAAATACCGTGGCTACAGGAGCAGGTCAGAGGCTTGGAATCCTGCGGTGAGTAACTCACCTCCTGACTCCCCAAAGCCTGTCCACCATCTACAAGGCACAAGTCAGGAGTGTGATGGAATACTCTCCACTTGCCTGGATGGGTGCAGCTCCAACAACACTCAAGAAGATCAACACCATCTAGGACAAAGCAGCCCACTTGATTGGCACCCCATCTCCAAACATTCACTCCCTTCACCACGTACGCACAGTGGCAGCAGCGTGTACCATCTACAAGATGCACTGCAGCAACGCACCAAGGCTCCTTAGACAGCACCTTCCAAACCCGTGACCTCTACCTACTAGAAGGACAAGGGCAGCAAATACATGGGAACACCACCACCTGCAAGTTCTCCTCCAAGGCACACACCATCCTGACTTGGAACTATATCACCGTTCCTTCACTGTCGCTTGGTCAAAATCCTGGAACTCTCTTCCCAACAGCACTGTGGGTATACCTACCCCAAATGGACTGCTGCGGTTCAAGAAGGCAGCTCACTCCACCTTCTTAAGGGCAATTCGGGATGGGAAATAAATGCTGGCCTGGCCAGCAATGCCCACATCCCATGAATGAATTTTAAAAAAAGAACAGAGGAGACTAGAATTAGAATTTCAGGAAAGAGAAAAAGGGAGAGCTTTGGAGCAAGAGGAGAAACACTATCAGGAAAGGAAAAAAGAAAGGGAGGAAAGGAGAAAAAAGAGAAGAAAGGGAAAAAGACCTTTCCAAAAGGAGTTATGGAAGATCAAACTAACTAGGGGAAGATCCAATACAACCAGTGAGTTCACCACTGGTGAGGGAGTAACCCCTAGCACAGGACCAGGTGATGAGCTCGTAAAGTTCTCCCAGTTGATACCAAAGTTCAATGAGGAGGAAGCATTTTTTGACTCTTTTGAAAAGCTTGCAAAGCAGCTGGCAGAAAGCTAAACACTGTTATTGCAAAGTAAACTAAAGGAAAAGCCCATGAGGTTTATTCACTGTTGCCTGATGAGAGTTCATCAGACTATGCGATCACTAAAAATGCTATCCTGGGCGCATATGAGCTAGTACCGGACCATACTGCAAGAATTCCGAACTCTGTGAAAACAGCCTGTATAAACTTACCTCGGGTTTGAAAGAGTTAAGCAGCTTGCTTTTGACCAGTGGAATTGGGCACTTAAGATAATGCCTACCTATGAAAATCTCAGAGAGGTGATTCTCCTCGAGGAGTTCAATAATTTGCCTTCCCTTTCCATACGAAACCACATAGTGGAACAAAATGTTCCAAGACCCAGGCAGGCAGCAATCCTGGCAGATGCTTATGCACTTATTCACAAGCCCTTACCCCAAGGGAAACCCTTCCTTATTCACCTTCAAAACCCTGAAAAGGATAGAAGGTGGGAGGGTGATAGGATGATGAACAGTCATGGGTGAGAAGAGTAAGCTGGAAAAACAGTGGACCCTCCTCAGGCCAAACAGGAATGTGCTGAGAACAGGAGTGATGCCCAAAAGCCTGTATGTTTTCATTACAATAAGGCAGGTCACCTTCAAGCTGACTGATGGAAGTTATGGGAAAAACCCATAGGTTTAGTCAGGGTACACTTGACCAGTGCAGGAAAAGGGGCCCTGATGGGCCCCTTTAAACCTAAGAAAACCTGTGTGTACGCTGGTTTCTTTGCCTTTTAATTGGAAAGCGGTGAACAAGGATTCACCGTGGGGGAGCAAAAAACACGGTGTGATGAAAATTAAACCCTGTTACAGTAAGGCCAGGTGAAGGCTGAAAGGGAACCCTAGACCCCTTTTTCATCTGGTTATAACAGAAATTTTGGGTGCTCGTGTCCTGAATTTTACCCACAGACAAACGAGAGAAGGTGCGAATCCAAATTGTTCCCAATCAAAAAGTGCAAGATTTCAATACAAGTTTTCTTGTGGTTGTATGTGCTTGAATACTAACATGTCTGCAACTGAAGATAGTAGCTGTCCAAGCTAGGGTGAAGTAACTTGGGATAAGTTACAAGCACTGTCTATGGAGGAGTTGGGGAAAATGGCTGAGCAGTGCAGGATCACTGTACGTGGGAAGGCTAGGAAGTCTGAGCTCCTAAGGCTAGTGGCCAACCATTTTTCCCTTGAATCTGAAGAAACAAAAACAGGTTTAGAAGCAGACTCCGACAGGGTATTGTTAGCAAAAATACAATTGGAACAGAGGAAATTTGAATTTGAGGAGAGGGAGAGAGAAAGAATATTCCAGAAGGAATGCGAAGAGAGGATTTGAAGCAGCTTGAGTTAACTAGGGGGCGACAGAGTAACTCCAGTGAAAGCATTACCAATATGGAGGAGCGTAATTCAGGGCTGGGTATAGAATTATTAAAACTAGCTCAATTAATTCCAGAATTCAATGAGGAAGATATAGAAATTTTTTTTGTGTCCTTTGAGAAATTGGCAAGGCAGCTAAAATAGCCAGCTGAGACCTGGCCTCTTTTACTGCAAAGCAAGCTAACTGGAAAAGCCCATGAGGTTTATTCCCTGTTGCCAGATGAGAGTGCATCAAATTATGAAGTGACCAAAACTGCTATCTTCGGGGCATATGAATTAGTACCCGAAGCCTATCGCCAAAAGTTTAGAACCCTCAAGAAGCAAGCTAATCAAACTTATCTGGCGTTTGAAAGAAGTAAGCAGCTGGCTTTTGACCAGTGGCTGAGGGCTCTTAAAGCACAGCTCAGCTGTGAGAATCTCAGAGAACAAAGAACAAAGAAAATTACAGCACAGGAACAGGCCCTTCGGCCCTCCAAGCCTGCGCCGATCCAGATCCTCTATCTAAACATGTCGCCTATTTTCTAAGAGTCTGTATCTCTTGGCTTCCTGCCCAGTCATGTATCTGTCTAGATACATCTTAAAAGATGTTATCGTGCCCGCGTCTACCACCTCCGCTGGCAACGGGTTCCAGGCACCCACCACCCTCTGCGTAAAGAACTTTCCACGCATATCCCCCCTAAACTTTTCCCCTCTCGCTTTGAACTCGTGACAGAAGTAATTCTGTTAGAGGAATTTAAAAACTCTCTCCCACTCTCCAAAAAGATCCATGTCGAGAAGCAATGGGTCCAGAGAGCCCGGCAAGCGGCTGCCCTGGCCGATGAGTTTAGTTTAATTTATAAGTTGGTTTCCCAGGGGAGAACCTTTCCTAGTCACCACCACAAATCTGAAAGGGACCAAGGATGGGAAGGTGTTAGGAGCCCAAGCAGTCCTGGGAGAGAAAAGAAAGCTGGAGACACAGGAGGCCCTCCTCTAGCCAAAAAGGAAAGTACTGTGAACAGGAGTGAGACCTGGAGACCTGTGTGCTTTCATTGTAATAAAGCAAGACATTTAAAAGCACACTGCTGGAAATTAAAGGGAAAACTGGTAGGGTTAATCAGGGCATACGTGCTCAGTGATGACAGGAGCCTGATGGAAAACACAGCAGAACAAACTGTGGCTTTCACTGCAGTAAGAGTGCAACCCAGGAAGCTTACAGCTGCTAGTGCAGGAAAATTTAATAGGATTCCTGAAGGTTATTAGGGTTTTGTGTCTGAAGGGAAAGTAACCCCATACCCCTTGAGTGGGGCAAGCAAGACCATTGTGATTCTCAGAAACACAGGGAGTACTAGATCCCTTTTACTGGGAAAAGGCCTGAACTTTCCCCCAGAGAGTGCATTGAACCCCAGAATGGTGGTGAATGGTATTGGAGGGCAGTGTATGCCTGTACCTCTACACCAGGTGCACATGGAGCACGACCTAGTTTTGGGACCGGTGACCGTAGGGATTGTCCCTAGTTCGCCTGTGGACGGGATTGACCTGCTCCTAGGTAATGATCTGGTGGGGGTAAAGGTGGTAGCCCCCCAGTAGTGAAAGAAAGACCACAGGAGGTCAGAGAGACAGGACCGTGGCAGAAGACAGACCCCTGCAGTTTCCCTGAATGTGTAGTGGGTCAGGCCATGATCAAACCAGCTCCCCCAGAGGAGACTGAATTAGCACTTCAGGCAGATGACCAGGTCTGTCTGGGACTTTCTTTGGAAAGTTAGGAGACCCAGAGAATGAATTAAATGGATTTTTCCCGAGCTGAGGCTCAGCGAGCCAACCCAGTATTGAGAGAGTTAGCACAGGCTGCCCAGTCTGAAAGTGAAGCAGAGAGAATCCCCGATTGCTACTATTTAAAGAATGAGGTACTGATGAGGAAATGGAGTTCTGCTCGCAGACCTGAAAGCAAGGAGTGGACAGTGGTTCACCAGGTATTGGTGCCACAGAGGTACCGGAGAGAAATACTAAGAAGGGTCAACGAAACTACAGTAGCTGTACATACCGGTATGCGAAAGATCAAAACCCGCATAAGACAGCAGTTTGACTGGCCAAAATTCCACAAAGATGTGATGGAAAACTGCAAGAGTTGCCATATGTGCCAGGTTGAGGGGAAACCCCAACCTACAGTAAAACCTGCACCCCTAAGTTCTGTACCGGTGTTAGGAGGACCCTCCAGCAGAGGACTGGTGAACTGTCAGGGATCCCCACTGAGAACAAAAGGGGACAGGCAGGCACAAGGCTGGCAAATGTTTAGAAAGGGAAGGGGAACAAATTAACAAGACAGCAGGTTAAAGGAAGTCCAGGAGGATTTCCAGATGAAAACCCCTACTGTCCGGTCAGCCAACCCCAAAAAAGAGGAAATGTTGGACCTCACATCCTCCTATGTAAATGCAGACACTAGAAGCACTCCATAAGAGTTGCTAACAGCATTTACAGGAACCTGCAGAGACAAAGCGAGACCTCTAGGGGGCAAAGAAACCGTGAGGGTGATGCCTCACCTAGTCGAAGTGCATGGGAGTACAATAGAGTCTACACAAATACCTGCAGGCAGGAGTGTTATAGAGGACAAAGGGGAGATTTGCAGTGAATCCTCCCCCACAATCAGAAAAAAGAAAACCACCCATTCCCCTAAAATCAAAAGCCTTTGCATGACTCAGCAAAGCACTGAAAGAGAGTTCAGGGTAGACCCGCCCACTACTGACTGTCTTGGGAAGAAGAAACTCCAATTTAGGGCTAATTAAATCTAGTCCCCTCCCCCCTCCAATTTATCTGACCTCAGCAGGAACAAAGGATTAGGCAGTCATGGGAATGGGCGAACTGAAGAAACACTTCCCCAAAGAACCATATGTTTACTGAGATGCCAAAATGGGGCAATTGAAGCAGCACTGGCACCAACAAAAGAAAAGCAATTTTAATAAGCTTTAGGCTTTATGAATGAACAGAAATGCATGTTTGTTTTGTATTTGTAATTACTCTCAACTCCTTTAATGAAATGCACTTTTCTCAAATAAAACTTCATTCCCCTGGGTGTGGCGGTGTCATGCAGACCCCCACCTGCCAAGAATGAGGCATATTAATTTCACCACATGGACATTAAATTTCAAATTGTTGCTGGCAAGAAGAGAAAGCCTGTTACAAGGATTGCCAGACCTTGGCTGGAAAAAACATTTACATACTAACAGACATTGAAGGTAGGGAAGCATATTCCATTCCCTGCTGAGATGATACAATACACAGAGCCAAGACATGGTCAGAGCAGTGAGTCACATGATTAGCCTGCTTGGCAACCTGGGGGTTTCTGAATTGTACAGTTTGGACTGAGAACCTGCAGAAAGCAGAATGGTCCTGGACTGAAGCAGACCTCCTTTCCTGTCTGGCCACTCCCAAGTCTTTCTCATGGAACTCCAAAACCCACTGAAGATACATGAACCCCAAGAGAGAAAAGTCTCTTAGAGTGAACAAGGTTTAAGAAGAATACTGGGCCTCAACGAAAAGCAAGATCTACCTACAATCAAAGACTCCACGGCGAGCTTGAAGCACAGTATCAAAAAACCCTCTTCAGAGATTGCCTCAAACGTTTCCACTTTATTTTTCCTTCTGCTCTTTTCTGTCCCGATCTGCATGTGTGTATTGCAAATGCATGCTAGTGTGGACGCGTTATGTATCCGTAGGCGTTAACCGAATTCGAGTTTAAGTTTAACTTTAATAAATTTCAATTTTTCTACTTTAAACCTAAGAAAACTTGTGCGTGTGCTGGAAGGTGTGTGATAGGGCAGAGGGCAAGAGTGATTAAATAACAAAGCTGTCCTGGGACAAAGGCAAAGGTGGTGAAATACAAAGCATTAGTCCAGAGAGAGTGTTAATAGCAGAATAATGAGCAGCGCAGTCTACATGAAAAACAGACACATGGTTAAAAAAAATTTCTTAAAAAGGCCAGTCATGCTCTGATGTTATTGAACTCAATGTTCAGTCTGCAAGTCTCTAGAGTGCCGAATCGAAAGATCAGATGCTGCTCCTTGAGTTTGCGTTGATGTTCACTAGAACACTGGAGCAGGCCAAAGACAAAAATGCTGGCATGAGAGCAGGAGGGGGTTGTTGAAATGGCAAGCGATCGGAAGCTCAGGGTCATGCTTTTGTACTGAGCGGAGGTGTTCCACAGAACGGTCACCCAAACTGCGTTTGGTCTCCCCAATATAGAGGCGACCACATTGTGAGCAGTGAATACAGGATACTAAATTTAAAGAAGTACAAGTAAATCGCTGCTTCACCTAGAAGGAATGTTTGGGGCCTTGGATGGTGAAGAGAGGAGAGAGGAGGTACAAGGGCAGGTATTACACATCCTGCGATTGCATGGGAAGGTGCCGTGGGAAGGTGAAGAGGTGTCGAGTGTGATGGAGGAGTGGACCAGGGTGTCGTGGAGGGAACGGTCCCTTTGGAACTCTGACAGAGGAAGGGAAGGGAAGATCTATTTGGTGGTGTCACCACGCTGGAGGTGGCGGAAATGGTGGAGGATGATCCTTTGGATGTGGAAGCTAGTGGGGTGGAAAGTGAAGACAAGGGGAACCCTATCGCGCTTCTGGGAAGGGGAGGAAGGGGTGAGGGCAGAAGTGCGGGAAATGTGTCGGATACGGTTGAGGGCCCTTTCAACCTCAGTGGGGGGGAATCCTCAATTGAGGATAAAGGAAGACATGTCAGAAGTGCTGTCGTGGAAGATTCCATCATCAGACTAGATGTGCCGGAGACAGAGTAACTGGGAGAATGGGATGGAGTCCTAACAGGAAACAGGGTGTGGGGAAGTGTAGTCAAGGTAGTCGTTGGAGTTGGTGGGTTTATAATGAATATTAGTAGACAGCCAGAGGTGGAGACAGAGAAGTCGAGGAAGGGAAGGGAAGTATCGGGAATCAACCATGTAAAGGTGAGAGAAGGGTGGAAATTGGAAGCAAAGTTGATAAAGTTTTCCAGTTCGGGGTGAGAGCAGGAAGCGGCACCGATGCAATCACCAATGTACCGGAAAAGGAGATGAGGGAGGGGCCTGAGTAGGACTGGAACAAGAAATGTTCGACATATCCCACAAAAAAGAAAGGCATAACTAGGACCCATGCGGGTACCCATAATAACACCTTTTATTTGAAGGAAGTGAGTGGAGTTGAAGGAGAAGTTGTTCAATGTGAGAATAAGTTCAGCCAAGCGAAGGAGGGTGGTGGTGGATGGGGACTGGTTGGGCCTCTGTTCATGGAAGAAGCGGAGAGCCCTCAGACCGTCCTGGTAGGGGATTGAGGAATAGAGAGATTGGACGTCCATGCTGAAGAGGAGGTGGTTAAGGCCAGGAAACTGGAAATTGTCACAATGACGGAGGGCATCTGAAGCGTCATGGATGTAGGTTGGAAGAAACTGAACCGGGGAGAAAAGATAGAGTCAAGGTAGGAAGAAATAAGTTCAGTGGGGCAGGAACAGGCTGAAATGATGGGTCTACCAGGACAGTTCTGCTTGTGGATTTTGGGTAGGAGGTAGAAGTATGCTGTCCGGTGTTGTAGGACTATGAGGTTGGAAGCTGTAGAGGGAAGATCTCCGGAGGAGATGAGGTCAGTGACAGTCCTGGAGACTGTGGCTTGATGTTCAGCGGGTACAGGGGGAGGTAGGAAGAAGTGTCTGAGAGTTGACGCTTAGACTCTGCAAGGTAGAGGTCAGTAGGCCAGACAACAACAGCACCACCCTTGTCAGCAGGTTTGATCACAATGTCAGGGTTAGACCTGAGAGAACAGAGTGCAGCAAGTTCAGAGGGAGACAGGCCAGAGTGAGTGAAGGGAGCAGAGAAATTGAGACAGCTGATGTCATGCCGACAGTTCTCAATGAAAAGATCAAGAGTGGGTTACAGGCCTAAGGGAGGGGTCCAGGTGGAGGGAGAATACTGGAGGCAGGTGAAAGGGTCTGCTGGTCAGGGGGAGAACTCCTGGTCAAAGCAGTGAGCCAGGAGGTGGAGCCAATGGAAGAAGAGCTCAACGTCATGCCGGGCGTGAAATTCATTGAGGTGGGGGCGTAAGGGGATAAAACTGAGTCCTTTGTTAAGTACAGATCATTCAGTGTCAGCGATGGGAAGGTCAGAGGGTATAGTGAATACATGGCAAGGGGTCAGATTAAGAGAAGGGAAAGGGGTCAGAGGGAGGTGAAGGGGAAGAAGGATCTGGAGGGGCATTGGTACCCATGAGCTGCTGGAGCTTGCGTTCCTTAACATCTAAAAGGAAGAAAAAAAGTTTTTTGTTAATGCGCCGGATAAGACGAAGGATGAAATGAAACTGTGGAGCAGAACAGCTTTGAGATAAGGTGAGATAGTGCTTCTGGAGAGACAAGTCAAGTGTGTACATGTGGTGGCACATAGCAATGAGTGTGGATCTAAGAATGCAGCGAGAGCCGCAGTCCGAGGAACGTTGTATATCTTGGAGATACGTGTAATCCTGGGTGGATTCAAAACATGAAGGATGGAACTTCAGTTGGAATCCATGTTGAACAGGTCAGAGCCGGAGACAGACACTGCGGAAGGAGATCAGGCTGTGAAAACGAGTTTTGATAGACACCTTATCAAACACCAGGAGGGAAATAGAAAATGATGAAGGTGAACAAGATAAAAGATACAAACGGAATTCCCATCGGAGAGAAAAGCAGGACTTCTTCAAGGTAGGCATTCCTGGAAGAGAAATGACAGTGAATTAAACACTGAAATAAAAGCAAAATACTGCAGATGCTGGAAATCTGAAATAAAAACAGGAAGTGCTGGAAATACTCAGCAGGTCTGGCAGCATCTGTGGAGAGAGAAGCAGAGTTAACGTTTCAGGTCTGTGACTTTTCATCAGAACTGCAAAGGTTAGAAAAGAATTAGGTTTTCAACAAGTGAAGGGGGTGGGAGGGAGGGAGGGTTGGTGGGGAAGAGATCAAAAGGGAAGGTGTGTGAAGGCAGAGGGCAAGAGAGATTATATAACAAAGCTGTCATGGGACAAAGGCAAAGAGTGTGTTAATGCTTGTAGTGAAAGACAAAGCATTAATCCAGAGAGAGTGTTAATAGCGGAATAATGAGCAGCTCTGTAACATGAAAAACAGGCCTATGATTAAAAAATAAAATAAAATTTTAAAAAGGCCAGTAAAGCCGAGTGTTTTAAGTGTGGAAAATCTGGCCACTATGGGAAGATGTGCCACGACAAAATTTCATCGCTTAAAGGTACAAAGCACAAGACCTTCACGCAAAGAGCAGTGAATCAAGTACAGCAATACCCACAAGACAAAGAACCAGGAGATTTCTTGGGAGATCAGTAATCCCCCCAGACCAAAATTTCTGGTCAGCAGACATCTATATGAATGGACACCTCATGAATTTTAAGCTTGACACAGGGGCTAGTGTCATGGTATTGCCTGACCAAGAGCCTTGGGTGAAGACACATTACTTGCAACTGAAAGATGTACAGTTGAATGGTCCAGGATGGACACAACTGCGAATAAGAAGCAAACTCCAAGCAACTCTTCAGCATAGAAGCAGACAACCGGTAAAGACATTATATGTCTTGCACAATCAAGGATTTTCTTTACTGAGCAGGAATGCATGCTTACAACCGCAGTTGATTAAAAAGGTAGTCAACGCCAAGCAAAGGTAAACAATTCCTTTCAAACAGAATTCCCGAAGCAGTTCACAGGGCTCCGAAAATTTGGAGACATGTGTGATACAGAGGCCAGAACAGTGCGAACTGCTGTTGACTACCCAATTTCCAACCAACAAAGGCTCGGCATGGATTTATTCATGTTTGGTGGGAAGTCTATATCATCATTATCAGCTACTTTTCCAGGTGGATAGATGTCCAACAATTACATTCTACGACCAACGAGGTAGTTATCAGAACCCTTATGGATATCTTCGTGACACATGGAATTCTAGATGAAATAATATAAGACAACGGACGACAGTTTGCGAATGAATGTTGTACCTAGTTTGCCATGAAGATGGGCTTTCAGTACCTTACAAGCTCACTGAAGTATTCACAGTCCAATGGCGAGGCAGAATGAGGTGTGAAAACCATAAAATCTTTACTCAAGAAAAATTAAGATCTTCCTATATCACTCCTCGTTTATCATTCAATGCCATGGCTGTGCGGATTATCACCAGCAGAATTACGAATGGAAAGGAAGTTAAGAACCCAGCTTCCAGTATTCCCTCAATAATTAATTCCAGGTTTGAAGACTCAAGACTACGAGAAAGTTTGAGAAAGAGAAAACTCCTATAGAAGGAAACAAACCCGGAATTATAATGGGAGACTTCAAGCGACAAGCTTATCCAAATTAAACAATGGTCAAAAAGTTTGGATACGTGACCTGGAACGAGGAGGACATGAGGACTATCAGCGATCGTATGTTATATGAACAAATGAAGGGAACATATGAAGGAATCAAAGGAATATCATTCCTATTCTGGAAAAGTAACAGCCAGTAATCCATCTCCAAGATCCAGATGAAAAGGAACAAATCCAAACTGAATGGAACACTACAACCTATCGAAACGAAAAACCAAGTCAACAACCCAGACTTCCTACGAAGACTATTGATCATCCCAGACAGATTACAACCAGATTGGGGAGAGTTGTCAAACCTCCGATGAGACTGAATTAAAAGACAGAGACCTGGGGGGAGAGAGAGTAGTGGAGAAGTCATAAATGTATATGTGTTTGGAAAAAGGTTGGAGAAAGACTTGGGGGGAGATGTATAAGGAAGTAAAGGGTTAATACTGAAGATAGTGAGAGAGGCTCCTCTCACTGTACAAGCGATGGTGCAACAGTCACATGAGATAGGCTTGAGGAAAAGAAGGTTTAGCAACATGAAGGGTGCTAGCTTAGGTAGCTTGCAGAGACTGTATATAGTAACTGTAAATAATAGAGTTGTTAGTTAACCTTTACCGGAGTCTAAGACTTTCTATAGAATGCCTTACAATGCTACTAATACAACAACACACAATAGGTAGTCTGAAATGAGATAACAAATCAATTGTTACCAGGTTATTTTGGACTATGTCTTCAATGCCTGGTTTATTGACATCGACATTTTCCTTTGTTTCAACAGCTGCAACAGAGGCTGAAGAAAGAATTTTAGACTGGTACCAACTCACTTTAACTTAAAACACATTACTTACATATAACACAATGTCAGGTTTTATCTGTGGAAAATGGTAATCCAATATTAAAAATAAATTTGAATATATTTGAGGCTAATGCAAGAGATTAAGACAAAAGCAAATTACTGGAAACTGACCGTTTTTTAAATTTCAGATTAAAACAGTATATTACCAGATGTGACAGAGCTATGATAACTCATGAACTGCAGAAAAACTAGTAGTTGTATACATCTGGTGATTTTTAATATTTGGCATCTGCATTATCAGTCTTCAGAACCAAATTTTTTTTTTGACACAACCATCAGTCTTCACCATCATCTCATAACTGTCATCAGTCTTTAATACCATAATGTTCCAGCACCATTCCCAGTCTTCAATACCTTACTTAGTCTTTGACAATAGCCTCAGCCACCAACGCCATCCTCAATCATCAATGCAATTATCTTCAGAGGTTCAATACAGGTATTGTCATCAACCATGAGTATCACAATCCATCTATTTTGTTATAAAAACAAGAAATGCTGGAACCACTCAGCAGGTCTGGCAGCATCTGTGGAAAGAGAAGCAGAGTTAACGTTTCGGTCAGTAACCCTTCTTCGGGTCACTGACCCGAAACGTTAACTCTGCTTCTCTTTCCACAGATGCTGCCAGACCTGCTGAGTGGTTCCAGCATTTCTTGTTTTTATTTCAGATTTCCAGCATCTGCAGTATTTTGCTTTTATTTTGTTATAACCTTAGTTCAGTTTTGAGTCATGTTGTTTCGGACCGAGGACTTTTGAAGAAACAATAAAATAGCATTTCTGAAAGTTGACTCCTGGGATTGAGGGGACAAGAATATTTTGCTATTGAAATGGTTGTGTTCTCGCTCAGAAGTAACATTGTTGTTCAACTTTTTTACAAACCATACTTGAGATACAAAATCTTGCATAATATTTACAAACACTTGTAAATATCGTGATGGTAAACTTTGATAGCCCCTGAAAACGGGCGCAGGCATCATGATGCAGGATTAACCCACACCCGCTCCTTCCTAATGCAGGCAGTACACAGACTTTGTGCTGCCTTCTCATTTAAATGATAGAGCCATGCAGCCCAGTGCCAAACCCATGTTGAGTGGTTGTACATCTCAGCAGGGGGCTCAGGTTCGTGTGAGACGAGTACCTCTTAGAACTAGCCTGCACTACTTAAAGGGATGATGCATCCTGGCTGCAGCAGGTGCAGGAAGTGGCTGGGATAGAGTGTCTGATCTGCAAAAAGAATTAATATCGTACAAAATAGCAGAGGACATACTCCAAGGTTCTCTGACACAGTACTGGAGGCTCTGGTTCATGAGGTTGACAGGAATTGAGAGGTCCTCCAGCTATAGGAGGCTAGGAGGCCCTCCAAACTTGCAAAGGCATTGGGAGCAGATAGCCATCGCTGGCAGTGCAAGCAATATAGTATAGCCCCAAGGACTTGGATGCAGTACTGGAAGAGCCTAATGGTCTGACAAGAGTGGTCAAGGTTTTCAAATTCATTTTCAAATGTCATACCCTGACAACTGAACCACTAGCCTCACACACTGCTCAATTTTTTGTTTTATTCATATATGGGATGTGGGCATCATTGGCCAGGCCAGCATTTATTGCCCATCCCTAATTGCCCTTGAGAAGGTGGTGGTGAGCTGCCTTCTTGAACCACTACAGTCCATTTGGGGTAGGTATACCCACAGTGCTGTTAGGAAGGGAGTTGTAGGATTTTGACCCAGCGACAGTGAAGGAACGGCGATATAGTTCCAAGTCAGGATGGTGTGTGACTTGGAGGTGAACTTGCAGGTGGTGGTGTTCCCATGCATTTGCTGCCCTTGTCCTTCTAGGTGGTAGAGGTCGCAGGTTTGGAAGGTGCTGTCTAAGGAGCCTTGGTGCGTTGCTGCAGTGCATCTTGTAGATGGTACACACTGCTGCCACTGTGCGTCAGTGGTGGAGGGAGTGAATGTTTGTAGATGGGGTGCCAATCAAGTGGTAAGCTTTAACCTGGATGGTGTCGAGCTTCTTGAGTGTTGTTGGAGCTGCACCCATCCAGGCAAGTGGAGAGTATTCCATCATACTCCTGACTTGTGCCTTGTTGATGGTGGACAGGCTTTGGGGAGTCAGGAGGTGAGTTACTCACCGCAGGATTCCAAGCCTCTGACCTGCTCTTGTAGCCACAGTATTTATATGGCTACTCCAGTTCAGTTTTTGGTAGCCCCTAGGATGTTGATAGTGGGGGATTCAGCGATGGTAATGCCATTGAATGTCAAGAGAAGATGGTTAGTTCCGAAGAAGGGTCACTGACCCGAAACTTTAACTCTGTTTCTCTATCCACAGATGTTGCCAGACCTGCTGAGTGGTTCCAGCATTTCTTGTTTTTATTTCAGATTTCCAGCATCTGCAGTATTTTGCTTTTATTATTATGGTTAGATTCTCTCTTGTTGGAGTTGGTCATTGCCTGGCACTTGTGTGGCACGCATGTTACTTGCCACTTATCAGCCCAAGCCTGGATATTGTCCAGGTTTTGCTGCATTTCTACACGGACTGCTTCAGTATCTGAGGAGTCACGAATAGTGCTGAACATTGTGCAATCATCAGCAAACATTCCCACTTCTGACCTTATGATTGAAACAAGGTCATTGATGAAGCAGCTGAAGATGGTTGGGCCAAGGACACTACCCTGAGGAACTCCTGCAGTGATGTCCTGGAGCTCAGATGATTGACCTCCAACAACCACAACCATCTTCCTTTGTGCTAGGTATGACTCTAGCCAGTGGAGGGTTTTCCCCCGATTCCCATTGACCTCAGTTTTGCTAGGGCTCCTTGATGCCATACTCGATCAAATGCTGCCTTGATGTCAAGGGCAGTCACTCTCACCTCACCTCTTGTGTTCAGCTCTTTTGTCCATGTTTGAACCAAGGCTGTAATGAGGTCAGGAGCTGAGTGGCCCTGGCCGAACCCAAACTGAACGTCACTGAGCAGGTTATTGCTAAGCAAGTGCTGCTTGATGGCACTGTTGATGACACCTTCCATCACTTTATTGACGATTGAGAGTAGGCTGAAGGGGCAGTAATTGGCTGGATTGGACTTGTCCTGCTTTTTGTGTACAGGACATAGCTGGGCAATTTTCAACATTGCCAGGTCGATGCCAGTGTTGTAGCTGTACTGGAACAGCTGGGCTAGGGGCGCGGCAAGTTCTGGAGCACAGGTCTTCAGTACTATTGCTGGAATATTGTCAGGGCCCATAGCTTTTGCAGTATCCAATGCCTTCAGTCATTTCTTGATATCACACGGAGTATATCGAATTGGCTGAAGTCTGGCATTTGTGATGCTGGGGACTTCAGGAGGAGGCTGAGATGGATCACCATCTCAGCACTTCTGGCTGAAGATTGTTGCAAATGCTTCTGTCTTATCTTTCGCACTGATGTGCTGGGCTCCCCCATCATTGAGGATGGGGATATTTGTGGAGCCACCTCCTCCAGTTAGTTGTTTAATTGTCCACCACCATTCACGGCTGGATGTGGCAGGACTGCAGAGCTTAGATCTGATCCGTTGGTTATGGGATCACTTAGCTCTGTCTATCGCATGCTGCTTATGCAGTTTGGCACGCAGATAGTCCTGTGTTGTAGCTTCACCAGGTTGACACCTCATTTTGAGATATGCCTGGTGCTCTCCTGGCATGCCCTCCTGCACTCTTCATTGAACCAGGGTTGGTCTCCTGGCTTGATGGTAATGGTAGAGTGGGGAATATGCTGGGCCATGAGGTAACAGATTGTGGTTGAGTACAATTCTGCTGCTGCTGATGGCCCACAGTGCCTCACGGACACCCAGTTTTGCATTGCTAGATCTGCTCGAAATCTAATTCACCACCCCTCTTCACTCACTGACCAGCAATCTCTACCAACCATGACTCATACCTAACCTGTATAGCGTCACCTCACTGTCACTCAATTGGCACTGCTGCAAACCTCATACCCACATCTCACAGCTTGTGTATTCAGCCAGCTATTCAACCATGACAGCCACATCACTCAGAAATATTGCACCCACATTCACCGAGACACTTCCCTCTCCCTTCCAGGATAACATGAAGAAAACTGATGGAAGCCGAGGCTAACTGGTGGGTGACAGGTACGACTGCATGTTCTCACCCCAATGGACGAGGCGGTGTTTGCTGTTATTGCAGCAGTCATGACTGAGGCCTTGGCCAGCAGCGAGGCTGAAGCCATCAAAGGTATGCTCATACTTAACCCTTGTTATAGCAGCCACATTCCCCCTTATCCCACAATCTCTTATGATTTACAAGATGCAGATGGTTTACAGATGCACTGCTTGCTTCACCTCACTCCCGTTACCACAACCCTACCCTTGTGCCTTTATCTTTTCAGATATCCAAGAACTGCAATCTGGCCAGGCAGTGGTGCAGAAGCAGGAAGCAGTAGAGACAGATGAGAGTGATGATGAAGAAACACCATCACTCGCTCTGACCTTTGCAACCACTAGCTTAGATACTGACACTACACATATATCAGAGAATAGCACAGAGGCAGAACCTGCATGTAGTGAGTCAGCAGGCATGAGTGTTCTGCAGCCAGGACAGGGAAAAGGTGCTTACTGGAGGGCAAGGTCTCACACAAGATCTATTGCAGAGGACTCAGATGAGGACTTCAATGGGATGGCGTACAGAAGAAGGCCAATGAGTAAGCACACTGAAATGCTTGATGGCAGGCCTATCAGAAAGCCTGTGGTCACTGTCAAGGAGCTTGGAGGAATCTGGCACTAACCTTGCACAGTATTTTGTTCAGAGTTTGGAGCTCATCATTTCCAGTGTGCAAGTGGTGACCAACTCTATGAGAACACTTGCAAACCCAACCATGAATGCACCGTTTGATAGCCGAAGTCTCAGCTTCTTTTGCGGCACAAGCAGAATGTTTGAGTGTGTAGTGGAAGCTCAGACTGAAGCCATGCAAGCTCAGCTTGGTACCATGCAGGCTCAGACTGCTGCCATCATGGCTGCAGATATCAGTGCTCAAAAGGAGTTGCAGGTACACACAACAGTGCAGCATTCTGTTCTCCAACACATTACTAGGGTTGCCGAGGCACCACCCTGGGTGAGTAGCTGTGGCTTTCTGGATGGTTTGTTTGATAACATTGGTTTGGAATTGTTTTTTTGTGGTGGCTTTTATGTCAGAATTGTGGTCAGTAACAGAGAAAAGGTAAGATGTGGGCCTGTTGTTGAATCGAGAATTATGGTTGCGGTTACTGGTGCTGCAGTCAGATGAGCCAATCGTAGACAGCCCAGTCAGAAATTGAATGTGTTGGTTGCTTCCTTCCTTCCTCCTCCACCTCCACTTCCTCCACCTTCCCCTCCTCAGCTGCTCATCAGTGGCAAGGGCTGTGCCTTCATGGTGGTGATGTGGTACAACTTGCAGCAGACCATGACAAATCTTGACATGTTTTGGAGGGTACTGCAGGGCTCCTCCTTTCTTAAGCACCCCAATGGTCTGTTCGATGACATTTTGTTCTGTAGCATGATTCTCATTATATGCAAGCTGCCCACATGTGTGACAATTGTTCGCCAGAGTCTTGACTATGTGGTCAGTGGATAGCCCTTGCCATCCAGTAGCCACCCTCTGGTTTGAAGTGGTGGCTCAAATGTTGATGGTACAGCAGACTGGCACAGAATAAAGACATGATTACTGCCAGGATACCTGTAATTCACCTGTATGATCTTCTTACTTCTTCGGCAGTTCCTCGGGAGTGAAGATGACTTTCTTCCATTCTAGGGTTTTGGGTCCTTAGGTGACTGAATAGGCCAATGCTGGATCCGCACACTCCGCCACAGGTGGAGCAGGTGGTGTTTGGTGAGGTGAGTGAATGGGTTGCTCAAAATTCCAAACGCTCCTTCTGCTGTTTGCACGGTTGTTGCCTGGGCATGTCGACGCTGTGCAAACTGGCTGGCACCATCGCTGATGCTTCTTCTCCATTTTGGGTGGACTCAGGCAAGAGATTCCCATGAATCAATAGAGATATCACATTTTTTCAGGAAGGCTTCAAAGGCTTGTAGCGTTTCCTCTGCCCTCCTTGTAGCCTCTTGCTGTCACAGAGTTCGGAGTAGAAAGCTTGTTTTGGGAGTCTTGTGTCAGGCATGCAGACGTTGTGACCCACCCAACATAACTGACTAGCCATGACCAGTGTCTCGATACTGAGGATGTTGGCCTGAGAAAGGACATTGTTATTGGAGTATCTGTCCTGCCACTGAATTTGCAGGATCTTGCAGAGGCACTGCTGGTGATATCTCTATAGGGCTTTGAGATGTCTGCTGTACAGTGTCCATGTTTCTGCACATACAGGAGGGCAGATAACACTGTGGCCCTGTAGACCATGAGGTTGGTGCCAGGTTTGAGGTCTTTGTCATCAAACACCCTTTTTTTCAGACAACTGAAGGCTGCGCTGGCACACTGGAGGCGATGCTGAGTTTCATCATCAATGTCTGCCCTTGTTGAGAGGCGGCTCCCAAGATATGAGAAGTGATCCACGTTGTCCAATGCTTCGCCGTGGATCTTGATAGTCGGAGGGGTGGGTGGGGGGGGGTGGGAGGGTAGCAGTGTTGCACTATTTGGAAGGAGCCCTTCAAAGTTCTCCTCAATCACGACTCAATCCTTGATGCGAGTGCCCTCGACCCACATTCCATGGCATGCTACCTGCCACAACCTCAGCACAACCCCAGCCCGAGATCGAAAAGGCCATCCGACAGTTAAAAAATAAGGGCACCAGCGCAGACAGAATTCCCACTGAAATTCTAAAATACAGCAGAGAGGCACTCTTGACCACAAATACATGGTCTCATCTTCCTCATCTGGAAGGAGGAGAGCATGCCAGGGGATCTCCGAGACACCGTAATTGTGACCATCATCAAAAAAGGCGTCAAGACCGACTGCGATAACGACAGAGGGGTATCCCTGCTGTCCGCCACAGGGAAGGTCATCGCAAGAGTCCTTTTCAACCGCCTCCTCCCCCTGGCTGAAGAGCTCCTACTGGAATCAGAATGTGGATTACGTCCAACAAGAGGCACAATGGACATGATCTTCACAGCAAGACAACTCCAAGAAAAATGTAGGGAGCAACAGCAACCTTTATACATGGCCTGCTTTGACCTCACAAAGGCCTTTGGCTCTATCAACTTGGAGGGATTATGGAACATCCTCTTCAAACTTGGCTGCCTGGAGAAATTCATCACCATCCTCCGCCTGCTGCACGACGACATGCAAGCTGTAATCCTTGCCAATGGATCTGCCACTGACCTAATCCAAGTGCAAACTGGGGTCAAGCAAGGCTGTGTGAGAGCACCAACACTCTTTTCCATCTTCCTCACTGCAACACTCCACCTCATCTCCTGTATGATGTGCTGAGCATAGTCACACACGAGCAGCATATTAAAGGAGTGGAATGCTTTGCAGTTGCAGTATATCTCTGAATTTAGATGCAACATCCACAAAGAAATGTGTGTGTTGTTAGTGGCACCCTGCACTATGGAGATGCCTCTGACAAAGAGAGAAAGAGAGATGGCAATGTATTTCCCTCTCTTCGCATATGGTCTGTCAGTCACTTCCCTTGTACAACATTGGGTGATGGACTTGGAGATGTTGGAGATATTCCCTACTCCAGCCTGGAATAGGCCTGAGGCAATAGACTTGGGTGGCACAGTGGCGCAGTGGTTAGCACTGCAGCCTCACAGCTCCAGCGACCTGGGCTCAATTCCGGGTACTGCCTGTGCAGAGTTTGCAAGTTCTCCCTGTGACCGCGTGGGTTTTCGCCGGATGCTCCAGTTTCCTCCCACAGCCAAAGACTTGCAGGATGATAGGTAAATTGGCCATTATAAATTGCTCCTAGTATAGGTAGGTGGTAGGGGAATTGAGGGAAGGTGGGGATGGGGTAGGAATATGGGATTAATGTAGGATTAGTATAAATGGGTGGTTGATTGCCAGCACAAACTTGGTGGGCCGAAGGGCCTGTTTCAGTGCTGTATCTCTAAATAAAAAAAAAATGAACATGAA
The DNA here is from genome assembly GCF_036365525.1 of Heterodontus francisci. Taxonomy (NCBI): domain Eukaryota; kingdom Metazoa; phylum Chordata; class Chondrichthyes; order Heterodontiformes; family Heterodontidae; genus Heterodontus; species Heterodontus francisci. The sequence goes on along the minus strand of NC_090372.1, from coordinate 106,311,110 downwards.
ATTCATGGCCATAGTCACCTTCATGGTCCTGGGCACTGCCGTCCTTGTCCTGCTCTGAGGATGCAGGCCTGACTGCAACAGGTGTCAGGTTTCAATGAGCACCTCTTTAGTGAAATGGAGACATCACACATACTGTTCTTGGCTTAAGTTGAGGTAGAAGAAGTGCTTCCTGAAGATCCTGGGTGGATATGGCCTCCTGCTGAGAGCCCCTCTGTTGCTCCTCTTCCTCCTTCTTTGAGCAACTTGTCTTCCCTGTGTCACCTCTGCTTAGTCTCCCTGTCATGCTGCAGACCAAGCGGGATGGAAAATACAGTGTACATGAGAAGAACCCTTCAAGTGAGAACCAAGATGTTCACCACATACCAGACCACTCCCTATAGACATCACCAATTTTAAATAACAGTACAATCTATGAAACACTTCTACTAACTAAGCAACAGCCAGTAGAAATCAATCAGCAACTAACATGAAAGTATTGATGAAGTTCTGATGAAGGGTCACTGACCTGAAGTGTTAACTCTGCTTCTCTCTCCACAGATGCTGCCAGACCTGCTGAGTTATTTCCAGCATTTCTTGTTTTAATTTCAGATTTCCAGCATCTGCAGTATTTTGCTTTTCGGAAAGAATTGATACTCCCTTTGAATATCGCTGGTTGGTGGGCGGAGGGTTCTTCCTGTTGCTGTAGATATGTTCAGCTGTGTGAGGTTAAGAGAAGGCATTGGCTGAAGTGTTGCTGTCAGAAATGGCACCTCTGCTGTCAAATCAACATTGTATGCTGACTGACATCACAATCTGCCTACTCTGCAGATTTCTGTCGCATGATCCCAGCGCCTGTGCTAATGACCTCACAAAAATGACATCTGGCATGGTCTGGACCAGTAATGTTCGCACATGGCGCGGATGCCAGTTTGAACTTGAAATGACACCTGTAACGCCAAAATTACAGGCGCCATGCATCTGAATTTTGTGGCCTATGATTTTCATTTCATCATTTTTTTCAACTTTATTTACTTCAATGTATTTTGATTATTCTGTCTGTCCTCTTAATTATATTTTCTTCCTACAGATATTATCTCTTGTAGGCAATGATGCCCATTGGTGTACATTTTTTTGTGAAAACATGACTCTTCAATGCTTCTCCAATATGAAAGTTCATGCAGTGAATGCTGGCAGTGTGTTCAGCTGTAGGATCATCACTGTCAAGCTTCACTCAATACCCACACAAACATTCCAGGAGCATAACTGGACATATGCACAAAATGCAAATCTGGACACTTGTTAAACACTCAAAACAGCAAGTTAGCCAAACAAAAACAAGAAATGCTGGATTCACTCAGCAGGTCTGGCAGCATCTGTGGAAAGAGAAGCAGAGTTAACGTTTCGGGTCAGTGACCCTTCTTCGGAAGTTCCGAAGAAGGGTCACTGACCCGAAACGTTAACTCTGCTTCTCTTTCCACAGATGCTGCCAGACCTGCTGAGTGAATCCAGCATTTCTTGTTTTTGTTTCAGATTTCCAGCATCCGCAGTATTTTGCTTTTAAGTTAGCCAAACAAATGGATCTGGCTGGGAAAATGCTGTTGCTCCAATGAAGCATAATCATCCCACTCGTTGCAACTCCTGCCTGATACCACTTTGTTCCAGAATGGACTCTGGGCTGCAGGCTGCAAGTGGGAATTCCAGGTGTTGCATTTGATCAGAAATTCCACTTGCAGCAGACTCTTTGCTTTCAGAGAGAAGCAACAGGGTCAGGTAGAAACTGCAGCTAGAACCAGCAGTTATCTGATCGATGAGGTAAAGTAATCTGAGGAGACAAGAATTTTGAGATGGACTGCCTTATGAAGAGGGTGAGATTAGAAAGCATAAGATGGAGAATTAAAAAGGCAGACTCCCTCAGTAAATTGAGGTTGTTAGTGGCAAAAAGGTACCCCAGCAAAGTGGGGGTACTAGAGTGGAAGATTACACCTGTGAAGGGTGGAGGGGAGTAGTGGTGGGGAGTGTGAAGAGTGCTATGTGAAGGTGAATGTGACAGTTGAGGCAACTGTTCGAAAGTGATAAGCCCCTGCCAGCAATATGTAAATCCTTCTGACCCTGGATACTTTGGCAGAATCACGAGCAGAGAGCACCAGCAGGTGCATCCTGGCACTTCCAGCAGGATGCTCACCTTGTGAATCTTTCCCAGATTCTCAGATCTTTGCAGGGCTCAGTCCTTTGAATATCATCAGTCAAGGTAATTGAAGAATTTATAAAAAAAACAGTTTCAGACTGTACAAAAGAGGAAAAAACACAAAGAGGTACATTATATTTCTTTCTCAACTATATTTACATAGTATATGTCAAACATTTGCTCCACAGGTTTCCTTTTGATATAAAACACTTGCAATTAGCTTTTGCTGTCAAGTGCTTTAGGATATCCTGAGGTCATTAAAGGTGCTATATAAACATAAATATTTATTTTTTATAAAGTTGAAATGCTGAAGTCTTCCTTGTTTCTGAATTTTAATGCAGGAATTGACCTTTATTTAATGCACAATATGAGATTTGTAACTACCAGCACAGTGCAGTTGAATATGGTGTTGGAGCTTTGTTCAAACACTGTCCTCCTCAAATTTATTAGTTCCGAAAGAAGTTAGTATTTGTTCAGTTATCCTAGTGGTTGTCCATCAAATAGACATCCATCCTTCTCACTCTTTCAGATTAACCAATGTAGACCCCTGAGATAATTATCCAATAGCACTATCCCTTCTGGACTGAAGCAAAAGCTATCGGATTAATGTTGCAATGGAATAAGCTTTTGATGAGTTGAAATGCAGCTTAGTAATGTCAGTACATTCTCCAAATAACCATTACTTGCTGATGAAGTGGGTTGTTTTCCCTTCAGGTAAAGATATTACATACAGGATCAAATGAATATGCTTTCTCAATAAATGAGTTGAAAAGACTTAGATGCAATCATTTTCGGATTATACTTGATTAATCTCCCTGAGCAACGATATTTTGTGGTTTGCAGTGTACACACACACAATGCTGTGTAAATCCCATAAATGGAAATGAGTATATTAATAGCACATTAAATTGTCACTTGCTTAGTGAGCATTTTTCTTCAAACTCTATTAGTTCTCTAGTTACTTTGCTGAAAAGTCCAGATCTTTTTAATAGTCAAAATTGGAACTAACATTCATATATTGACGCAGCCATAACGGTCAGTTTGACATCATTAGTACAATTATTATAGTGCCATTGATATCAAAATGAAAGATTCCAGCTGCACAACAGCCGAGTCCAAAATTGTGCAACTACTCTGCTCCCCTCCAAAGGTTTGGTTGGCTATCTCTGCTACAGAAACAGAACATAATAAATACTTGTAAAAAGAAAATAATACTTAGCGCTGTAATTTTCAAATTCCCAAGTCAAAACATGAAGTGTAGTAAGACTTGTAATTTTCAACTTCACTTTCATTTTTATCTTCAACATTTATACATTGTTTTTAATTGGATGCACAATGTCTGCTGTCTATATCCTGATTCACGTCTATGGCAATGGTCTGTTTATACACTACCATTATGGCAAAAACTGAAAGGACATTGCAAATTACAATGGCTGAAAAGTGTGGTTCCATAGCATCCTTTTCCTTGGTGCTATGGGTGCTGTTTTGGATCCAAAATGGCATCCATGTCAAGTGCGCGCAGACGTCTGGTGCAGCCTTTGACAGATGCCATATTGGGTTGGTTGTTAACGTGTAAGTTAGAAGCATGTACCAGAAGTATGTAGGGTAGGCAGATTGAGGCGTCAAGTCAGCGTGTAATGCTGAATTGACTGTAATGGTGCCATTTTTGACCTGAACTCTCCAGCTCCAGATTGGGCGGCACAGTGGCGCAGTGGTTAGCACCGCAGCCTCACAGCTCCAGTGACCCGGGTTCAATTCTGGGTACTGCCTGTGTGGAGTTTGCAAGTTCTCCCTGTGTCTGCGTGGGTTTTCTCCGGGTGCTCCGGTTTCCTCCCACAAGCCGAAAGACTTGCAGGTTGGTAGGTAAATTGGCCATTATAAATTGTCCCTAGTATAGGTAGGTGGTAGGGAAATATAGGGACAGGTGGGGATGTGGTAGGAATATGGGATTAGTGTAGGATTAGTATATATGGGTGGTTGATGGTCGGCACAGACACTGTGGGCCGAAGGGCCTGTTTCAGTGCTGTATCTCTAAAAACTAAAAACTAAACTCTCTTAAGCTTGCACAGCTGAACATGCATTCAGCTGCAGGAAGAAACCCCCATCAGTGCTACATGAAGGGATTATCATCTACTTTCAAAATAGTTGCTGATTGATTCTGCTGGTTACTGCTAAGTGTGAAGAAGTGCTGTGAGTTTTCTACTGCTACTTAAAGTTGCTGAAGTTTACAGGAAGTGTTATGGCATGGGAGAAGGCTTTGGTTCTCATTTCAAGGGTTCTGCTCACACCACTTGCTCCCAATCATGGGTGGTGCAGTTACCATCCCCTTGGCCTGCAGCATGACAGGAAGATTGTGCAGAGGCAACATAGAAGAAGACAAAGGGAGGAGGAGGGGGAGAAAGGCTCTCAGCAGGAGGTCACATCCACCCAGGTCTTCCAGGAGCAATTCTCTCTCCTCAAACTCAGCGAGGAACAATGTGTACAATGTCTCCATTTTACAGAGGAGATGCTCACTGAAATCTGCCAGCTGTTACAGACCGACCTGCAGCCTCACAGTAGGGTGAGGACAATGCTGCCTGTGGCTGTGAAGGTGACAGTGGCCATGAACTGCTTCACATTGGGACCCTTCCAGGCTGGAGCAGGCAACATATCTAACATTTTGCAGTTTGCCATCCACTTCTGTATAGGAGGTTACTGACGTTCTGTATGCCATGAGAGGGAAGTAGAGGGAAGTTCCAGAGAGAATTAAGGAGAGAATTCATGTGACTCTGCCAGGATAGCCAGTTTCTCCAAAGTGCAAAGTTCCATTGACTGCACACATATGGTGTTGTGGGGCCACATCTAAATTCAGAGATGTACCACCACTGCAATGGGTTCCACTCCCTAGATTGTAATATTCTGATGCTCGTTGGTTTTATAACAGAATAACTGAGAGATGGATGGCTACAGGAACAGGAGTTTATTTACATGCATCTGACTTCTATGGCTTCCACTTTCACTCTACACGAGGTTCTGTACAAGTTCTGTTACGTCACTTACTGTGATGACACTTACAGACTATTTATATATTCTGCTCAGTAACAACTCTACATTACTGCAAGGATGTGCAGTGGTTGTGCAACCATGCTCAGCACACCATGCAGATGGATGCCTGGTATCCTGGCAGCAGTCATGATGCCTTTATTCTGGGCCACTCCATTGTACCATCAACATTTGAACCACCATGCCAAACCAGAGGGTGACTACTGGGCAACAAGGACTATCTGCTGACCAGGTGGCTCATAACCCTGGTGCACAAACCAAGCTCAATTGGGCAGCTTGCATATAGTGAGAAACATGCAGTAGCACAAAATGTTAATGATGGGACCACAGGGGTGCTTAAGTAATATGACCGCTGCCTGGACCACTCTGGAGAAGCCCTGCAGTGCTTGCCAGAGAATGTGTCATGATTGTCATGTTCTGCTGCATCCTGCATAACCCCACCATCATGAGGACACAGCCCTTGCCACCAGGCATGAACAGCCGAGGAGGAGAAGTTAGTCGAAGAAGGGATAGGGCAACAACAAATCCCCTCTCGGTCAGGCTGTCTGTTATCAGCTCATTTGACTGCGCTTCCAGTGAACATAACATCAATTCCCCATTCACCAACAATCCTACACCTTACCTTCACTCTGTTACTGACAACCACAGCGTCCTCTGGCCACACTGCTGAAATAAAAGCCAGCACAAAACAAACATTCCAAACAGCTCCTGACTTTGATTAGGGGAGACTGCAGATAGCCTTGCAAGATGGTATTGAGGAGCTCTGGCGCTAGCAGGCCTGCTTTGATCTGCACCACCTTGGCATTGATAGCAGCAGTCTGGGCTGGCTGGCTGACAGGCAACAACAAGAGCATTGGCGAGTGGCAGGGGTGGGATCATGATTGCTATCATCCTGAGAGAGGACAGCAGGTTCATGCTCCATGGAGCCACTGCCACTACCCCAGGGTGGTTCCTCAGCAAACATTGTAATGTGTTGGAGAACAGATTTCTGGATTGGTGTGACAGCCTGCAAGCTCCTTTGCACATTGTATTCACAAGAATAATGGCAGCAGTCTGAGCCACATGGCAATAAGCTGAGCTTGCATGACTTCAGTCTGAGCTCCGACTGCAGCATTTAGACATTGAGTGGCTTCAGTTTGTGCTGCAATGGGAGCTGAGACATCAGCCATCAGACACTGCATCACAGTTGGGTCTGCAAATGTTCTCAGGGAGTTGGCCACCACTGTCACACTGGAAAGGATAGACTCTAAGCTTTGTGAAAGGTGCGGTGCCAAATTTGTGCTGGACACCTCCATGCTCTTTGACAGTTATTGCAAGCTTTCTGGCAAGCTTGCCTGTGCACCAAGTATTTCTGTGTGCATACCTATCTTCTTTTTCCTATGTGTTGCTCTATCAAAGTCCTCATCTGAGTCCTCTGTAGCAGAACTTGTGCATGACCTCGCCCTCTGGGGAGTTGGCATCTGCATTACCCTTTCCTCCTGCCCTTGCAGCAGGCCACTGGTGTCCAGTGACCCACCACGTGCAGATCCCACCTCTATTCTACCCTCTAAAATACAGGCAATGCCAGTATCTGAGCTAGTGGCTGTGGGTGTGACATCGAGCGATGTTTCTTCACCATCATCAGTCTCTTCTTCCTCTTCCACTTGATGCTCATGCACTACTGCCTGGCCAGTGGCAGTTCTTGGGTATCTGAAAGGAGAAAAGCACAAGGGTAGGGATGCTTGATGGAAGGAATGAAAACAAGAGGTGGATGCTTACACCAAATGCCAGTTTGGGAATCAGACATGGTTGTGGGATAAGGGGGAAGTGGAATGTGAGAAAGAGAATTAAGTGTGAACATACTGTCACCTTTGATTCTTTCAGCCCCGCCACTGACCAAGGCCCCAGTCATGGCCGCTCCAATGATGGTCAGCACTGTCTCCTCCATGGGGGTGAGGGCATGCAGCCATTGCCTGTCTCCCATCAGTTATGTGCTGCTGCCTTTGGTTATGGGTCATCTTGTCCTGCAAGAGAGAGGGTAATGTATCAGTGAGTTTGGTGCAATGTGTTTAGGTGATGTGACTGTCATGGTTCACTAGCTGACAATATATGCAAGCTGTGAGATGTGATTATGAAGCTTTGTAGTAGTGCTAATTGTGTGAGGGTGAGGTGAAGCTATGGATGTGAGGTATGAGTACTGACTGATGGAGATTATTGGTAGGTAAGTGACAGAGGAGTGGTGAATTGAGCAGCATGTGAGGCTAGTGGTTCATTTGTCAGGATGTGGCATTTGAGGGTACGTTCACTGACCTTGACTACTCAAGTGAGGCCATTGAACTTCTTGCGGCACTGCATCCAGATCTTTGCCGCAAGACTGCTGGCATTGATCGTGGCGGCTATGTGCTCCCACTGCCTTCACAGTGTTTGTATTGAGGACTTCTGGTCCCCTATGGATAGAGGATCTCTCTCTTCCAGGCCCTCCTGCCTCACATTTGTCTGCATGTTTCCATGAGGCACTAAAACAGAGCAGCACCCCAAGAAAGCTGGCAGTGGGGTTTTTGCCAGGATCCTCTGTAGAGGGCCTGTGGAGTTCCAGACAGCAACTCGATGGTACCATAAGGTATGTCAAATATTTCTGCCTCAGTATGATCTTTGGTCTGTGTGCTGGCACCAGAAGTGTAGCTCCCCTTCTATTTCTGTCCCCTGATCAAAGCGTTGAGCTACTGCACCAAAATAAGCCCAGCCATTTTCCGGCAGTAAACCTTATCAATGAAAAAGAAAATCAGGCACTGTGTAAAGCAGGCTGCTGAATTGCTAACAGCCCATTTTGTACTATTGTCATTGCCAATATTCCAATCTGCCACCCCCCCCCCCCCCCACCCCTGCCATGCCCCTCCACCAACCATCCCCACGCTTTGTATCAAGAAATTCCTCAACTCAGAAGGTGAATTGGAAATGGGGGGAAAAATGACATTTGAAAAAATGAAACAAAACAAGATGAAAGGGTATGCAACAACCCTCAGGAAAAAAAAGATACCTTTGATCTGGACTCTAAAATTCAAAAGCTCTTGGGAGGATCTCTTGGCATATCCACCAGCACATCTGTTTAATCAATCATTTACAGCTAGCACCTTCCCAAATGACTTAACAATGAAAATAGTTACTCCACTGCAGAGAAAAAAAAAGATCTGGGAAGTAGAGAGACTTGAGCAACAGACAAAGCCAACAGAATTTACTCACGATGTGGTTTGAGATGAGGAGGGATTTCTTCACCCAAAGAGTGGTGAACCTGTGGAATTCTCTACCACAGAAAGCAGTTGAGACCAAATCATTAAATATATTCAAGAAAGAGTTAGATATAGTTCTTCGGACTAAAGGGATCAAGGGATACAGGGAGAAAGCGGGAACAGCGTACTGAGTTTGGATGATCAGCCATGATCGTATTGAAGGGCGGTGCAGGCTCGAAGGGCCGAATGGCCTACTCCTGCTCCTATTTTCTATGTTCTATTAATCAGTTTTCCCATTCTCTCCTTTTCCTTATTGCTTCTGCTGTTCTTTTTGCAACAAACCAGTGCAGCAGTTTTCCCCGGTGTTGACGACTGTGTGCATACTGCTAAAGCAGTAAAAGGGATTTCTCTTTTGGCACATTCGACTGAAAGCGACAGGTGAATCATATTGATTGACAGGGGCCTTCATTCACTGCCTTCACCAGTTTTCCAACAAGAGAATATCAAAAGGATTCCTGTAACAATACAACTAACTGAAATGCAGCAGGCAGCAATAAAAGAACAAACAGAAACTACCATTTCTAATCAAAAATAAATGCTCTGAGGTAGATCAGTTGCCTTTCATTTAAACTAGCTTTTTAATTCATTTATATAATCAGAAAGATCCAGAAAAAGGATTTATTTGGTGAGTGTTTTTAGTGGGCTAATTGCAGATCAGACATTTATTTAAGTGGGTTTAAAATATAAACTCTCCTGTTTCAGCAAGTGACCAAGTGTTTGAATTTATAGCATTTCTTATCAGATCCTAGTTTTGTTTTCAAAAATACTACCTACTCAAAATTGCTATTGTTCCCTCACTTGATATAGTTAAGTGAGCCATTAATATGCATAACAGGATACAATTTCTCCCCCATAGGATTTTATACAATTTATTCAGTAATTTTGCAGAGCAAACTTGGTTCCCATTTAGGTAATCAAAAACAGACCTAGAAATTGATGGATGTGGCCTTGAATCCAAAGGTTATTGCAGTCAATAGTCCCCAAGGGCTCCAATCGAGGTTGGATTTCTATTCACTTTATTATAGAATCATAAAATCATAGAATGTTTACAGTACAGAAGGCAGCCTGTTGGTCCATTGTGTCTGTACCGACTCTCTGCAAGAGCAACTCAGCTGGACCCACACCCCTGTCTTTTCCATGTAGCCCGGCAAAATTTTTCTCCTTAGGTGCTTATCCAATTCCCTTTTAAAAGCCACAATTGAATCTGCCTCCACCACACTCTCAGGCAGTGCATTTCTGATCCTAACCACTTGCTGTGTAATTAAGTCTTTCCTCATGTCGCCATTGGCTCTTTTGCCAATCATCTTAAATCAGTATCCTTCGGTTCTCAACCCTTCTGCCAATGGGTACAGTTTCTCTCTCTCTACTCTGTCCGAATCCTTCATGATTTTGAATACCTCTATCAAATCTCCTCTCAACCTACTCTTCTCTGAGGAGAACAACCCCAGCTTCTCCAATCTATCCACGTAACTTAAGTCCCTCATCCTCGAACTATTCTCGTAAATCTTTCCCGTAACGTCTCGAAAGCCTTCACATCCATTCTAAAGTGTTGTGTCCATAATTAGACACAATACTTCAGCTGAAGTACTTTATTTACTTTGTTTTTTAAATAACCTCAGACAACTAAAAATGTACATATACAACTGAATGGAGGTGGAACTGTATCATCAAGCACAATCAATAGAATCTGCATATAATTGGGAAAATCTCAAATCTACAGAGCAAAATTCAAATGCATAACACCCATTCTTTGGGTGTTATGAGCCATCTTAAAGGTTCACAATGGTGTCTGCAGTGTTGCGAGTCGTGCAGGATGTCATATTGATGAGCGTAACATTCTGGAGCTCTCTGCTCCAGCTAATGCCATCTCTTAATCACGCACAGCTGAGCACGCATTCAGGAGTAGGAAGGACCTACTCCACCAGCACTATTTAAAGGGATCATCAACTACAGGTAGTCACAGGTAGTGCAGGGTGTCATTGATTGTCCACACATCACTTTGCGGATGCTGCATGTCAACTCGGACATGTATCACAACTGAAAAGGATTCCAATTCCTCAACGTGCACCTGGTATGCGACCAAATGCAGGGAATCAGCTGCTCAATGCCCTATATCCTGGCAACAGTCATGGTGACTTCTTTCTGCAGCAGTCTGCTGTTCCATCTACATTTGAGCCACCACAACAAATCAAAGAATGGCAAGGGCTAGCTGTTGACCACATGGCTGATGACTCCAGTGCACAATCCACACACATTTGGGCAGCATGTATACAATGAAAACCATGCTGCTACACAAAATATTATGAAGTAGACTATTGGCATGCTGCAACAATGCTTCCACAGCCTGGACCACTCTAGAGGAGGCCTGCAATACTCTGCAGATCTCATGTCAAGATTCATCGTACTCTGCCGTATGTTGCATAACATTGAAATTATCTGGACACAGCCTTGCCATCAGCTATACAGTGAGCAGCTGAAAAGCAGGAGGAGGGGGAGGAAGAGAAAGAGGAAGGGAGAAGACAACCTAGACAGTCTCTTTCTGGTTGGCTTGTCTGTGAATGACTCAGCTGACTGACAATACCAGTAAATGTAATAAACGCAACCCCAGTTTCCCATTTATTGACAGTCCCACACTTTACTTTCCTCTGTTACTGACAATCACAATGACCACTTGGCCAAAATACAAAAATAAAAGCCAACACAAAATAAACATTCCCAAAACCAAATTTATAAATCAAAAGCATGCTATATTGCATACAAACCTCAAATAATCACCCTTATGCATTCCATTAGTTCTGGTCTTCTGTGTGCCTTTGCCTGGCCTAGTGCTCCTGTGCAGTAATAAGCCAGTGACTGCTGCATGGCTGGTAGAAGGCTGCTAGCTTTCAACGGCGGAGACTGAAGATGGCCTTGGAGGATGATCTGAAGCAGCTCTGAGCCTTGAAGGTCCAGCTTTGGACAGCACCATCTGAGCTTCAGTGGTCTAGACTGGTTGGCTGACAGGCAACTGCAAGGGCACTGACAGCAGTGGGAGGATAAATGTTATCATTTTGAGAGAGGACCGCTGGTTCATGCTCCATGGAGCCACTCTCCTGGGTAGTGCCTCAGCAATCCTAGTAATCTGTTGAAGGACAGATTGCTGGACAGCTGTGAGACCCTGCAAGCCACTTTGAACACTTGTATCCCTGCTAATATGATAACAGTCTGAGCCTGCATGGCAACAAGGTGAGCTTGCATGACCTCACTCTGAGCTTCCACTGTAACACTCAGACACTGGGTCGCTTCTTCTTGTGTTGCAATGGGAGTTGAGATATCGGCCATCAGATGCTGCATCGTGGTTGGAGTTGGCAATCACTTTCATACTGGAAAGGATGGGATCCAAGCTCTGTGCAAATCCTTGTGCAAAGTTAGTGCCTGACTCCTCAATGTTCCTTCACATTACATGCAGGCTTTCTGATATGCCTGTCAATGCACCAAATATTTTATTGTGCATACCCATCAACCTTCTTCCATAGCCTGTCCCATAAAAGTGCTCATCTGAGTCCTCTGTAGCAGCACTTATATGCCCTCTCACCCTCTGGTTAGCTGAAACCTGCACTACCCTTGCTCCCTGCCCTGGGTGCAGGCCACTCATGCCCCATGTGTCTCCACAAGCATATCCCACCTCTAAGCTACCCTCTAAAGTATCTTAGCTGGTGGCTGCAAGTGTGAGATTGAGTGATGGTGTTTATTCATCATCAGTGTCTTTTTGGTCTTCCACCTATTGCTCTTCTGCCACTGCCTGACCAGGTTGCAGTTTGTGGGTACCTGAAAGGAGAAAGGCACAAGGGTAAGGTTGTGGTGAGGAGAAGGGGAGAAATTAAGATGCTTACATCATCTGCAGCTTCTAAATTAGAAGAGATTGTAGGATGAGGGGGAAGTGGATGTGAGAAGGAGGGTTAGGTATGAGGATACCATCATTTTCTATCGTTTCAGACCTGGTACTGGCTGTGGTGTCAGCAATGGCCGCTCCAAGATGTTGAGCAATGTCTCCTTCATGTGGTTAAGAATATGAAGTCATACTGTTCCCGTAGGTTAGCACCTGATGCTGCTGGTTATGCACCACCTTGGCCTTCAAGAGATAGAGAAGTGGGTCAGTGAGGGCGCTGCAATCTGTTTGGGTGATGTGTTTTTCATGGTTGAATAGCTGACAGTGTGTGCAAGCTGCGAGATGTGAGGCTTGCAGCAGTGTTAAATGTGTGAGGGTGAGGTGCATTGAGCAGTGTCAGAGGCTAGTGGTGCAGTTGGTTGGATATGGCATTTGAAGATGTATTCACTGACCTTGACCACTCATGTGAGGTCATTGAACTTTTTTGTGGCACTTCTGAGATTGGGGTCAGCAACGAAGCTGAAACCATTGAAGGTGACAGTATTCTCATACCGAACCCTCCTTCTCACATTCTACTTCATTCTCATCCCACAATCTCTTTTGATTGACAAGCTGATGATGATGTAAGCATACATTTCCTGCTTTTGACCATCCCCACACTAGAACCTCATCATTGTGTCTTTTTCCTTTCAAATATCCAAAAACTACAACCTGGTCAAGCAGTGATGGAAAAGAAAGAGATGGAAGAACAGAAAGATGGTGATCAAAAAGAAACACTTCTGCTCACATTCAAAGTCACCAGCTCAGATACTGACACTGCATGTACTTTAGAGTATACCTTAGAGGTGGGATCTGCACATGGTGGGCTGAATTTTGTACGGCCAGCAGGAGCAGGAGTGGAGACGTGGGGGGCCGAAAAATCTGGTTGGAGGTGCGTGCTCGGAAACCTGACGTCGTGATGGCAGTTCCGGAGTTTGTCAGATGCGGGAAAGCTCCAAGGCAGAGTCACTGCCATAAACTGGTGGTACTACAATTTAAATTGGTGAACAGTTCATTTTAATACATTTGCATTGAAGTGATCACAATTTTATAGGGAGTTTTAAATTGAGTCAATGGCGTGCGGGGATCACGTGCCTTCTGATCCCTGGTTATTTGAAGGTGGCGGCACAGAGGCGAGGCCTCAGTGACGCCATGGGAAGGCAGCCATGGGGAGCAGTAGATAAAGGAAGGGAGGGAGTGGAAGCCATTGTCAGCCTGCAGTGTTGGGAACTCTTCATGGGAGGGCGATCTCTTGGGTGCAGAGGTCTGGTGGATTGTATCTCAGGTGCTGGGTTATCTGCAGGAGTGGGCACTGAGGGGCATTAGTGCATATTCTGAGGGGAGTAGCAAAGTGAAAGGCGCCAGGGCAAGTTTTTCTCTGCAAGGACAGTGCTCTGTAGGGCTATTGATCAGTTGGCATGGGTCTCATACAGCCTGTCTTTGTTAATCCACATATCACGCAGCAGCAGCTTAGAGGGAGGGAGGGCCAGGATGCAGCTGCGCCCACCTGTGAAGTTTCAGTAGGAGAGCATCAGCAGCCAGCCACGTTAAGAAGAGCCTATCCATGCCAGAGAGTGTACTGGACTCATCTCAGCTACTGCTAAATGTTCAGGCGGCAGTGTCAGTGAAGACTGCAGCTCTCCAGGGAGGTCATCACTGACTTATATGACTTGCTGCAGGATGAGTTGTGACCCATGGGCTTTGGTAGACACCCAATGCCCATGACCCTGAAGGTCACCAGGCAGTCAACGCCTGTGCGTCTGGCTCTTACCAGGAATCCACCGGGGCAGGTGTGGGGTCACCCAGGCAACAGCCCACTGCTGTATTAAGGAGGTGACCAATGCCTTGTTCAAGAAGGTCAGCAACTATGTGCATTACCGAACTGACCCTGACTGTCAGGCCAAGCCGGCCATCAGTTTCGGAGCCATTGCTAGATTCCCCCAGATGCAAGGTATCACGCATGTGGCCATCAAGGCTCCCACGGAACAGCCAGCTGCCTTCATCAACAAAAAGGGCTTCCATTTGCTCAACATACAACTGGTCTGCGACTACTGAAAATGCATCCTGCAGGTGTGTACCCACTTCCTGGGAAGCAGCCACAACGCCTACATACTTTGGCAGTCCCAGGTGCCACAGTTTTTCAGGCCCCCCACTAACCTTCAGGGATGGATTCTCAGGGACAAGGACTACCCATTGAAGATATGGCTATCACGCCTGTGAGGAACCCTCGCACTACAGCAGAGGAGAGGTGCACCACCTGCCACAGCTCCACCTGAATGACTATCGTGCCATTGGGCTGCTGAAGATGAGATTCCGGTGCCTGGATCGATCCGGTGGAGCCTTGCAGTATGCCTCAGCGAGGGTCTCGCATGTTGTGGGGGTCTGCTATGCTCTGCACAATCTAGCACTGCAGAGGGAGGAGGTCTTGAATTAAGAGGACATGATTGGTCATCACTCCTCAACTGATGAGGAGGACGTGGAGCAAGATGCTGAGCAGGCAGCACTGGATATTGACTCCCTTGCACTGGAGGCCAGGGCCACTGACAGAGGCAAGAGACAATCTCATACATACCTGCTTCCTGCCACCATGATGGCCTCTCAAAGTGAACTTAATAAAGACTGTTGCCTGTCGCCTCCTCTATTTCGATTCCATGCCTAGCGCCCAGCTTCACCACGTGCTCTGGCACATCTGAGACAATTATCAAACGTGGCCTGCGCCTACACTGGCAGCCCATTAGTGAAGCAAGGGGAGCAGCATGTCACAATTCACGCATGAAAGAATGAGCATTTTGCAACAACGAATGTGAACTCTATTTATGACACCAATTGCAGAAAACAATATAAAAGCCAAATTTAATACACCCATGAATCTCCAAGTGCATCCAGGTGCTCTTCTTTGTACATTTTCATGTGCTTCTATGTAGTGTGACCCCTGTGCTAGCAGCTGATATGGAGGCAGTCTGCTAATCGAGTTGCCCGTTGGCCTGGGATGACTTTGGAAGACATCCTCTGCGTGCCTGAGGCCTGGAGGGCCCCAGTGGGCTGAGGGGTTGCTGCACAGATGCAGAAGCCTCCTCAGTCGTTGTGGCTACAGGAACTGGGCTCACTGGCAGAGGGGCTGAGGAGCTTCTGTCCACACTCAGAGTGTACTGAGGGAAGCCCCCAGATGTGAAGGTCAGCCTCTCCTCCTCCCTTTTACTTGAACCACCCTGGTGACCACAGAAAGACGAGTACCTGGAGAAGACTCCAGGAGCCTCATCCTTCTCTCACCTTGACACTGCTGCGTCGAGCTCATGACCAAGGCGATGGTGTGCAGGCTTGCACACATCTGTGGGCTCTGGCTCTCCAGAAGGCTCACCAACCTCTTGATGGAGGAAACCATGCTCTCGCACACCTGAGACATGGCAGCATTCATGGCTAGGCTGGACTCCTCTATTGTTCACTCATGGCCGCATATTGCCTCTGGCATCTGTATCAGGTGTTGCCTTACCTCTCTCTGCAACTCCAACTCTACAACTGTGCTGTCGACCCCAGAGGCTCATCATCAGGCTGGGGCTCAACATGGGACAGGTCTCCCACAGTCCTTCAACTGTCAGGGGCCTCGGCTGCCTCAGCCTCCAACAGCTGCCTGGGCCCACCTGTGGTGCTCTCACCAGCCTGTGACTCTAAATCTAAGCCTAGCCACCGGGGTGGAAATAATTCTGCTGGTGGTAGGTGCAGGAGAGTCATGTGATGGTGCATCCTCTGACTACTCCTCCTCCTCAGAGTTTGACAGCAGGCCCACTGTAGCTGCGCTGCGCTTGCCTATGGTGTTCGATAACTTGCATGAAAGAACACAAACATTTGATTGTGCAGATGTCCTCATGCCAACTATGTGTGATGTGGCTCCTCAGAAGTGTGATGGAGGTCACATGAACACAATCCTCACTGTTGTATGGATACTCCAGTCTCACCATCCGCAATTGCATGGCCCTGCTCCAGAGTCTCCTACCTCAGCCTATGTCAGAAGATCAGGATCCTTCTGCCAGTCCTCGAGGTCTTCCTGGTATTTCTCATGCAACTGGAAAGAGGGACATAGTAAGACTTTGCAGGAAGAGCAACAGAACAGTTATGCTCGTGACAGTCGCTCGTCTCCTGCTTTGCCACACGTCTACTCTCAGGCAACATACTGGGGCTGAGCTGTGAAGGAAGGCAGCCTATCATTGAGATGCAGCCATGCATCTACCAGAATGTGTTGATGCCTAACCTCCTCTGCCAGTGCCTTTGTGGTGACTCCCTCCCCATGTCACTCTGCTTCCCACATAGCCACATGCAAGTCCCAAAGAGAAAAGAGGTATAGAGAACTCACCTTGTCAGAGTGAAGGAGGTCATTAACGCTCGTGCGGCACTAGACCCATTCCGGGAGGTGAAGCCATGGCTGTTGTCTCCATCCAGGCTTGCTTGGTCAGGCAAGAGAATCTTCTTGCCATCACTTGGAAAGAGGACCTTCTGCCTTTCCCTTGCAGGCTGCAGGAGAATCTCTAGGGAGGCATCGTTAAACCGTGGGGCCACCCAGTGTCTTGTCTCGGACATGGTCCCAGTTCACTTCTACTCCATACCAATGGTCGGTAGCCCTGATATGGAGGGTCCAGGAATTGCAGTTCCCATTCCAGCAAACAGCTTTGGCATTGGTGCAGGGGTTGGGGGGGGTGGTGTCCAGGAGTTCAAAATACCTTCAGAGGGATCCAGCAGCACTCTAGGTTTGCTGCCTCACTGAAAGGCAGCAATACTAGTAGGGCTGGTAGCTCTTTAAAAATGGTGACTGCACCTGTGCTGAAGTCACCTGATGCCACAATCAGTGCCTTGGAGCCCGCCCCCATCCTGCAATTGGACAGGCCCTGCACCTCCATAATGTTAAATGGCTGCGTGATTGCAGTTGGCCAGCCACATGATGGTACCCGCTTCCAGGTCCACTGCTGGGACCTGCAATGGGCTTACAAAATTCAGCCTGGTGAGACACCAGGCATGAATGGCCTCCAACCAGTGCAGGGAACAAGGGCAGCACTAGTACCATCTCACCAGAGGGCAAGATCACACAAGTCCTATTACAGAGGATTCAGACATGTCATTTGATGGGACAGACTACAGAAGAAAGCTGATGGGTATACACAATGAAGTGCTTGGTGCATTAGCAACCCTGCCAGAATACCTGCTTGCAATGTCAAGGAGAATGGAGGTGTCAGACACCAACATGGCAAAAAGCTTTCCAGTGTGGAAGTGTTGGCTAACTCCATTAGCACACATGTGAACCCAACCATGATGCAGTGTCTGATAGTTGATGTCTCAATTTCCATTACAACACAAGCAGAAACTTCTGGTTGCTGCACTGGAAGCTCAGACTGTTAACATCACAGCTGAGTACACCAGTGTTCAAAAGGACTTGCAAGCTGTCACAGCAGTCCAGGAATTCGGCTTTTGTTATCTGAATGCTGCCTACATGTGTGGAGTCATGAGCTATGTTGTCAAAGGAAAGCACTCATCTCCCAGTAGCCACTCCCTGGTTTGTCCTAATAACAGAACATGTTGGAAATATTCAGCAGTTTAGGCAGCATCTTGGACAGGGAAGCAGAGTTAACATTTCAGGTCTGTGACCTTTCATCAGAATTCAGGTGGCTCAAATGCAGATGGCACAGTGGACTGTTGCGGAAGGAAGGCATCATGACTGGTGCCAGAATACCAGGCATTGATCTGCATGGTACACTGTTCATGCTCACACGCTAGCTTGATGTTGAAGGGGTGGATTCTCTTTTGCTTGTGATACATCTCAGATTTGAAAAGCGGCACCAGCAAAGTGATGTGCATGTGTTCAATGGCACCCTGCACCATGGGGAAGCCTGCAATCCTGACAAAGCCCCGTGCTCATTCCACCTACTTATCTCTGGCACGAGAAAAGGAAAGATACTCAGCCCTTTAGAAGCTCAGTGACCTCCCTTATGCAGCAGCACACAACAGCACAACAGCACACTTGCAGATGTTGCAAATATCACCTGCTCCAGCCTGGAAGGAGCCCAACACATTAAAGTTCATGGCCATGGTCATGGTCAATGCTGTCATTGCCCTCTGAGGCTGCAGTTTGGCTGCAGTAGGTGGCAGATTTCAGTGAGGACCTCCTTATTGAAGCAGTGATGTCTCACATACTGCTCCTCGCTGAGGTTCAAAGTGGCAGAATTGCTGCCTGAACACCTTCAGGGAGCACCATATCTGGGAGCAAGCGGTTAGTGCAGAATACTTGAAGTCAGTATAAGGTCCTATGGTACATGACACACCACCCCCTGAAGACTGCAGGAAATGTGAACAACTTTGGAAACCACCAAACATTTTCATAATCACAGCAAGAGCCATTAAAAATTATTCAGCAACTGACATGAAAGTAGATGATGATCTCTTTAAATAGCGCTGGTAGGGGAAGGTCCTTCTTGCTGCTGAATGCATGTTCAGCTGTATTGGGTTAAGTGATGTCATTAGCTGTAGCATGTGGTGGTGTCAAATTGCGTTTTTTTTTAGAATTAGAACATTACAGCGCAGTACAGGCCCTTCGGCCCTCGATGTTGCGCCGACCTGTGAAACCATCTGACCTACACTATTCCATTTTCATCCATGTGTCTATCCAATGTCCACTTAAATGCCCTTAAAGTTGGCGAATCTACTACTGCTGCAGGCAGGGCGTTCCACGCCCTTACTACTCTCTGAGTAAAGAAACTACCTCTCACATCTGTCCTATATCTATCACCCCTCAACTTGAAGCTATGTCCCCTCGTGTTTGCCATCACCATCCGAGGAAAAAGACGCTCACTATCCACCCTATCTAACCCTCTGATTATCTTATATGTCTCTATTAAGTCACCTCTCCTCCTCCTTCTCTCCAACGAAAACAACCTCAAGTCCCTCAGCCTTTCCTCGTAAGACCTTCCCTCCATACCAGGCAACATCCGAGTAAATCTCCTCTGCACCCTTTCCATAGCTTCCACATCCTTCCTATAATGCGGTGACCAGAACTGCACGCAATACTCCAGGTGCGGTCTCACCAGAGTTTTGTACAGCTGCAGCATGACCTCGTGGCTCCGAAACTCGACCCCCCTACTAATAAAAGCTAACACACCATATGCCTTCTTGACAGCCCTATTAACCTGGTTAGCAACCTTCAGGGATTTATGCACCTGGACACCAAGATCTCTCTGTTCATCTACACTACCAAGAATCTTCCCATTAGCCCAGTACTCTGCATTCCTGTTACTCCTTCCAAAGTGAATCACCTCACACTTTTCCGCATTAAACTCCATTTGCCATCTCTCAGCCCAGCTCTGCAGCCTATCTATGTCTCTCTGTACCCTACAACATCCTTCGGCACTATCCACAACTCCACCGACCTTAGTGTCATCTGCAAATTTACTAACCCACCCTTCTACACCCTCTTCCAGGTCATTTATAAGAATGACAAACAGCAGTGGCCCCAAAACAGATCCTTGCGGTACACCACTAGTAACTAAACTCCAGGATGAACATTTGCCATCAACCACCACCCTCTGTCTTCTTTCAGCTAGCCAATTTCTGATCTAAAGCTCTAAATCACCTTCAACCCCATACTTCCGTATTTTCTGCAATAGCCTACCGTGGGGAACCTTATCAAACGCCTTACTGAAATCCATATACACCACATCCACTGCTTTACCCTCATCCACCTGTTTGGTCACCTTCTCGAAAAACTCAATAAGGTTTGTGAGGCACGACCTACCCGTCACAAAACCGTGCTGACTATCTCTAATGTACTTATTCTTTTCAAGATGATTATAAATCCTGTCTCTTATAACCTTTTCCAACATTTTACCCACAACCGAAGTAAGGCTCACAGGTCTATAATTACCAGGGCTGTCTCTACTCCCCTTCTTGAACAAGGGGACAACATTTGCAATCCTCCAGTCTTCCGGCACTATACCTGTCGACAATGACGACATAAAGATCAAGGACAAAGGCTCTGCAATCTCCTCCCTAGCTTCCCAGAGAATCCTAGGATAAATCCCATCTGGCCCAGGGGACTTATCTATTTTCACACTTTCCAAAATTGCTAACACCTCCTCCTTGTGAACCTCAATCCCATCTAGCCTCGTAGCCTGAATCTCAGTATTCTCAACAACATTTTCTTTCTCTACTGTAAATACTGACGCAAAATATTCATTTAACACTTCCCCTATCTCCTCTGATTCCACACACAACTTCCCACTACTATCCTTGATTGGCCCTAATCTAACTTTAGTCATTCTTTTATTCCTGATATACCTATAGAAAGCCTTAGGGTTTTCCCTGATCCGATCCACCAATGACTTCTCGTGTCCTCTCCTTGCTCTTCTTAGCTCTCCCTTTAGATCCTTCCTGGCTAGCTTGTAGCTCTCAAGCGCCCTAACTGAGCCTTCACGTCTCATCCTAACATAAGCCTTCTTCTTCCTCTTGACAAGCGCTTCAACTTCTTTAGTAAACCACGGCTCCCTCGCACGACAACTTCCTCCCTGCCTCACAGGTACATACTTATCAAGGACACGCAGTAGCTGCTCCTTGAATAAGCTCCACATTTCGATTGTTCCCATCCCCTGCAGTTTCCTTCCCCATCCTACGCATCCTAAATCTTGCCTAATCGCATCATAATTTCCTTTCCCCCAGTTATAATTCTTGCCCTGCGGTATATACCTGTCCCTGCCCATCGCTAAGGTAAACCTAACCGAATTGTGATCACTGTCACCAAAGTGCTCACCTACATCTAAATCTAACACCTGGCCGGGTTCATTTCCCAGTACCAAATCCAATGTGGCATCGCCCCTGGTCGGCCTGTCTACATACTGTGTCAGAAAACCCTCCTGCACACACTGGACGAAAACTGACCCATCTAAAGTACTCGAACTATAGTATTTCCAGTCGATATTTGGAAAGTTAAAGTCCCCCATAACCACCACCCTGTTACTCTCACCCCTGTCGAGAATCATCTTCGCTATCCTTTCCTCTATATCTCTGGAACTATTCGGAGGTCTATAAAAGACTCCCAACAGGGTAACCTCACCTCTCCTGTTTCTAACCTCAGCCCATACTACCTCAGTAGACGAGTCCTCAAACGTCCTTTCTGTCACTGTAATACTCTCCTTGATTAACAATGCCACACCCCCCCCTCTTTTACCATCTTCTCTGTTCTTACTGAAACATCTAAATCCCGGAATCTGCAACATCCATTCCTGCCCCTGCTCTACCCATGTCTCCGAAATGGCCACTACATCGAGATCCCAGGTACCAACCCATGCTGCAAGCTCACCCACCTTATTCCGGATGCTCCTGGCGTTGAAATAGACACACTTTAAACCAGGTTCTTGCTTGCCAGTGCCCTCTTGCGTCCTTGTAACCATATCCCTGACCTCACTACTCTCAACATCCTGTACACTGGCACTACAATTTAGGTTCCCATTCCCCTGCTGAATTAGTTTAAACCCCCCCGAAGAGCACTAGCAAACCTCCCCCCCGGGATATTGGTACCCCTCTGGTTCAGGTGAAGACCATCCTGTTTGTAGAGGCTGATTAAGATCACAATCTGCTTTCTCTGCATACTTCCAGCGGACGTTCGCTGTGCGCTCGTGAATGCCCTGACAAAGATGATGTCTGGTGTGCCTAGTATCAGAAGTGTCTGGGCATGCCTCACATACCATTTTGGACACAAATTAGCATTCGTAGCAGCAAAAATGTGGGCGCTATGGAACTGAGTTTCACAACAAAAGTCATCCTGTTAATGCTTTCCTTTCTAGCAGCTGGAGGAACCAGGCCATGGAAAAACAGTATAAGTATGTCATTCCATGCCCTGGGGAATGTTATATCCTTGATGCTAAAAAATGTGTTGAAGCTGCTTGACAATCAGTGAGTTATTTGTATGTGAAAGCAGTGGGCATGTGACTTGAGAAATGAAAAATTAATTTTGTTTTAAAATAGAAATATGGAAAACATAGAAAATTTACAGCACAGAAGGAGGCTATTTGGCCCATCGTGTGCTGGCTGAAAAAGGGCTATTCAGCCTAATCCCACCTTCCAGTCCTTGCTCTGTAGCCCTGTACGTTACAGCACTTCAAGTGCATATCCAAGTATTTTTTTAAAGCCGATGAGGGTTTCAGCCAGTGAGTCCCTGATCCCCATCACCCTCTGGGTGAAAACATATCTCCTCAACTCCACTCTAAAGCATGTTCGAATCTTGTGTGAAGTATATATTTTTGCTTTGTTCCTCCTTTCTATCAGAAACATAAGCATCTGTTACATGTAGTATGTTCTATGCAAAGCTAAAGCCATCACCCTCTTTAATTAGAACAGAAAAGGAAAGAGCTTGCATTTTTAAAAATTTGTTGAATGGGATGTGGGTGTCACTGGCAAGGCCAGCATTTGTTGCCTATCCCCCATTGTCCTTGAAAATGTGGTGGTGAGCTGCCTTTTTGAACTACTGCAGTCCATCTGGTGCGAATACCCCACAGTGCTGTTAGGAAGGGAGTTCCAGGATTTTGATCCAACAACAGTGAAGGAACGGCGATATAGTTCCAAGTCAGAATGGTGTGCAGCTTGGAGGGGAACTTGCAGGTGATGGTGATCCCATGCATCTGCTGCCCTTGTCCTTCTAGGTGGAAGAGGTCGCAGGTTTGGAAAGTGCTGTCGAAGGAGCCTTGGTGAGTTGCTGCAGTGCACCTTGTATATGGCACACACTGCTGCCACTGTACATTGGTGGGGGACAGCCTGAATGTTTAAGGTGGTACATAGGGTGCTGATCAAGCAGACTGCTTTGTTCTGGATGGTGTCGAACTTTCTGAGTTTTGGAGCTGCACTTATCCAGGCAAGTGGAGAGTATTCCATCACACTCCTAACTTGTGCCTTGGAGATGGTGGACAGGCTTTGGGGAGACAGGGGGTGAGTTACTCAGTGAAGAATTCCCAGCCTCTGACCTGCTCTTGTAGCCACAGTACTTATGTGGTTGCTGCAGTTCAGTTTCTGGTCAATGGTAACCCCCAGGATGTTGATAGTGGGGGATTCAGCAATGGTAATGCCATTGAATGTCAAAGGGAGATGGTTAGATTCTCTCCTGTTGGAGATGGTCATTGCCTGGCACTTGTATAGCACAAATGTTATTTGCCACTTATCAGCCCAAGCCTGAATGTTGTCCAGGTCTTGCTGCATATGGACACAGATTGCTTCAGTATCTGAGGAGTTGTGAATGGTACTGAACATTGTCTGACCTTATGATGGAGGGAAGGTCATTGATGAAGCATCTGAAGATGGTTGGACCTAAGGTACTATCCTAAGGAATTCCTGCAGCAATGTCCTGGGGCTGAGATGATTAACTTCCAGCAACCACAATCATCTTCCTTTGTGTTAGGTATGACTCCAACCAGTGGAGAGTTTTCACCAAATCCCATTGACTTCAGTTTGGCTAGGGCCCCTTGAGGTAGTCAAATGCTGCCTTGATATCAAGGGCAATCATTCTCACCTCACCTCTGGAGTTCAGTTCTTTTGTCCGTGTTTGGACCAAGGCTGTAATGAGGTCAGGAGCTGAGTGGCCCTGGCAAATCCAAACTAAGCGTAAGTTTGCTGTTGCTGTTAAGTGGCACTTGATAGCACTGTTGACGACACTTTCCGTCACTTTGCTGATGATCGAGAGTAGACTGATGGGTCGGTATTTGGGGCAGTAATTGGTCGGATTGAATTTGTCCTGCTTTTTGAGGACAGGACATACCTGCGCAGGTTTCCATATTGTTGGGTAACTGCCAGTGTTGTAGCTGTACTGGAGCAGCTTGGCTAGGGTCGCGGTTGGTTCTGCAGCACAATCGGGATGTTGTTAAGACCAATGGCCTTTGCAGTATCCAGTGGAGTGAACTGAATTGACTGAAGACTGGCCCATAATGCTGGGGACCGCAGGAGCAGGCCGAGATGGATCATCTTAGTGCCTTTCATGACCTGTAAACGTCCCAGGGAGCTTTAGTTCCAGTGAACTGCTTTTTGAAGTCTAGTCACCATTGTAATGTAGGCAACATGGCAACCAATTTGCACACAACAAGATTCCACAAACATTAATGAACAAATCACCTCTTTGTGATGTTGTTTCTTACATTTCAATACGAGTTATGTAATTTGACAAGGTTGAGATCAATTAGGCTGAATGGCCTCCTTCATCTGAAACCTATCTTGTGGTAATTCTCTAAATAGCAAAATATCTGCAAAGTGCTCTGTTTCGAAGTTATCACATTAAATATGCTAATAAAGAAATATATAGTGCAGAAATATGGCAGGAGAAGTTACCTTCATTTTATCAGAAAATTGGAAAAAAGTGATAAAAACCAACATATTTAATGTTCAGCTGTTGCCTCCATATAAACGGTTTAAAAACCACACTGGAAGGCTAAAAATCCGATCTGTGCTTCCTCTCCTAGTTCAATTCTCCCTCATATCTCAAGTCATATAAAAATCTTATTATCCTGCCAGTTAAATTTATTAGATGTTATATTAAGACTGTCTCAACATGAGCACATTTGCTGTAAATATTCCACTGAACATCAATTTATATACACCAAATTGTTCATAGATCTTAATTTCTTGAACCTTAGCTTCATTTTTCACACTCAAATGCCTAGATATTAAATTACATGGACGAAGGAGGTGTCAGCTTTAGCAGGGTGACTCCTTCAAATAGGTTGGCTTGACAGTATGATAGAGGGAGCACAGGGAGGTGGTATATTGAGCAATGTGAGGCTGCTCTCTTACAGTGCTTGTGTGAGGTGGAGGTAAAGGAACTTTACTCATAAATAACACAGCAGGATCAGCTTGACAGAGTTCAAATGGTCTCGTTTTCACAGTTTGAAAATGAGAACTAGCTAATTAATACTTACCTCCCTTCCTTTCTTTCTTGAATTTAAATTTGGTATGTTTTACAACATTACTATATAAATACAAGTAGTTGTTGGCAGCTCTGGTTCCTGCTGGGATAGAGTCTCATAGGTGCTGGCAGCCTTCTTGTACCTTGGGGAAGTGCACAAATACCAGGCATGATGTGGACAATGGCGAGGAGAAATTGGTCTCCACTGTGCCCGATATTTGGATAAAACTCGATTTCCAGAGGCTATCCCTCTAAGAACTATCTCTGTCAAGGTAGTGATGGGATTTCTTTCGTTTGTTGCCAGGGACTCACCCAGTGTGTCCACTGGCTTGAGTCCCTTAGAATTAGTTTATGGACACAAAGGCAAGAGGTCCTTGCCACATCAATATTTTAAAATGGTATCACAGCCAGGAAGAGGACAAACAAGTCTGTCAGGCAGTCAGGAAAGGGAAGAGTGAAAGGAACAGTGAGGACAAGTTAGAGGGAGGCCTGGAAGATTCCCAAACCAAACCTCCTACCGTCCGGTTAGCTAACACTGAAATGTTAGGGAAATTAGACACTGTACTCTCCTATTTAAACACAGAACAGAGAGGAAACCTAACAGGGCTGCTCACAACGTTTAAAGGGATCTGCAGGCACAAACCAGGGTGAACAACCCTAACCCTCCACAATGTGGATGTAGGAGAAACCCCTCCCAAAAAACAAAATCCTTATTGCCTAGGTCCCTGGAAACCGACCCAGGCTTGGGAGGAAATTTAGCTTGAAGACCTAGAAATTAAAGATTTAAATTCTGAAGGGAGACACAGAAATGCTCATAAGCGAAAGGAAAACCCTAAACCCAACAAGGTTTTTGTGGCAGATTTGGAGGGTGCTAATAGTGGTGGTGACTGCAAGTCAAGTATCCTAATTTAGGAGGAATTATGGGCCAGGCTGGATGAGCTGGAACAACAGGAAGAGATGCAGGACGAAACTGATAGGTGGTCTCAAGCTGCAAGGAAAACAATCCAGTACTGGGTTAAAGTACAAAATGACTGAAGCACTTCAAGGCAGGCTTAAAACTTTGCCTGACAAAGTGTGTTATGGTGCCATTTGGCCCAATTACATTTATGCCAGGACAGCTAATCCACACAAATGAAGTCACCGTTTTACTAGGTGACAATTGGTTTGAAAAGTGCTCTTCAAAGCAAGCTGTTGGCCTGGTGGAGCACAGGAAAAAACAAATACAAAAAGCACAGGATGATCTTCAGAAAATTGTGAACAACTTTGAATCCAGGGTTGAGTTCATTGATACAGAGAAACTGGAAAAGGAAGGTATTGTAGAAATACGTGAGTAAATTCAGTGTATACTGGAGCGCAAGCTGATTGAGCCCAGTCAAAGAAGTTGGAGTTCCCCTGTTGTTCTCATGTCCAATCCTGGATGAAAAAAAAGTAAAGTATGGCCATGACAGTGAGATTGATGAGTGTGTGTGTACAGTTTCTTTTTAATTTGTGACCTCCTAATGAAATATTCCTGTGTCACATTTCATTTTGTGTGGTGTGGAAGAGTCACGCCAATTTGCTTTGTTGAATGATAATTTCCTTTAATCCGCTGACTGGAGATCTGAATTTATATTTTTTGAAGAAATTTGAAAAAAAAACTGATAAAAAAGATGACTTTGCTAGCAGCTTAGGATGGCCATCTAATTTGCAACACTGTATCCTACACTGCAAAGCATGTAAGGAGGGAGACACAATATCTGCTCATTTCCCAGCCAAAGACTTGCAGGTTGATAAGTAAATTGGCCATTGTAAATTGTCCCTAGTTTAGGTAGGTGGTAGGGGAATTGAGGGGATGTGGTAGGGAATATAGGATTAATGTAGGATTAGTATAAATGGGTGGTTGATGGTCAGCACAGACTCGGTGCGCTGAAGGGCCTGTTTAATAAATTTAGAATTTTTTTAAAAAAAGAACCAAGACCCCGGAGGTTTAAGGGAACTACCTGTTTTTTTAGCAAGAAAGAAATACTGCTAACTGTTATGTTTGAATCACTGAGTGACTGTCATGGGACAAGCCCCTCCCCATCTGTAGTTTAAAGCTTTTATCATTCTGCAATGGAGAAAAGAAGAAGCTTCTGGACACGTGCAGACCCAATTGGGGGTCTCTCTCTCTCTCTCTCTCCCTCTATTTCTGCTGAAAGCTTTCAAATCCTGCTTGTTGACTGACCACCGTTGCATACTCCAGCTACAATCAGAAACCCCGTTGGAGGAAATCATCCACATCGCTGCCTCCAAGATACCCACCAATCCAATCATCTACCTCTTAGAACTAAAAGCCTCAGGACCACCAAATTCAGCTAGAAGCCTGCTGAATCACCAAAGCTACAAACTGTATACCCTTTTTTTTCTATGGATTCTAACTCAATCAATCTACCTTTCCCCATTCTGTAACCTATCTGTGTGTGTGTAAACCTCTAGTGTGCTTCCAAAACAAGCTTTCTACTCCAAGCTCCATCATGGCAAGAGGTTACCTGGAGGGCAGAGGAAATGCTACAAGGATGTCCTTAAAGCTTCCCTGGAAAAATGTGACATCTCCACTGATTTGTGGTAATCTCTTGCCTGAGACTGTCCAAAATGAAGAAGCATCTGAGAAGGTGCCAGTCAGTTTGAACAACGCCAACATGCCCAAGCGGTGACCAAGTGCAAACAGCGGAAGGAGCACTCAGAAATCCAAGCATTCCATCCACTCGCCTCATCAAACACCACGTGGCCCACCTGTGTCAGAGTGTGAGGATCCAGAATTGGACTATTCAGTCATAACCCTGGAGTGGAAGAAAGTCATCCTCGTTCCTGAGGGACTGCCTAATAACATAGGAATATAGGAACATAGGAGCAGGAGTAGGCCAATCAGCCCATCGAGCCTGCTCCTGCTCCTATGTTCCTATGTTCTTCTTAAGAAGAAGGGTGTGTGTGAGTGAAAGTTGCCATGTAGTTTATTATTTTCATTAGTTCCGTTGGTTCTTGTTATGATCATAGCAAGTAAGTAGTCAAACACCTACATCCACTTTAAAAAGGCAATAAATTTGTTGTGGTCAAACAAGGAGAGGGAAAAGAGGGAAGCCCTTCGACCCCTCTTCACCTGACTATAACACCTCGCTGCTCATAAAATTACCTTAACACTAGTTTGTGTGGTATGTATGTTGGCCATCCATGCAAACAATATTCTTGAATAGCTGCATATAATTCATCTTTTTGAGCCTTCCTGATTTCGCTGAATTTCTAGGTTGTAGCGGGTAAATACTCAGTAGTTGTTAGAAAAAACACTTCCACTTCCTCAATAAATAGAATGTCACCTTCCTCAGATCCTGCTGAATTAATGCATGACAATGCATCCACTGCTATTTGCTGTTTCCCAGAAACATATTCAGTTTTAGCGTCGAATCACATTGATCTTAATCGAAACTTCTGCATTCTTGGAGATAACTCAGCTCGTTCTTTTATATTTAGCAGAGTAACGAATAGTTTGTGATCTGCTTCAGTCTTAAATTGAAGATCTAATACATAGTCAAAGAATTTCTCACATGTTCAAGGACCTGCAACACTTCCTTCTCGATGCGTATCTTTGTTTCTGTTCAAGAACAAGATGCAAAATGCACAAGCCTGCGATTCCCATTGCTATGTACCTGAAACAAGACTACACTTAGCCCTGTTGCTAATGCATCTGCTGCTATAATTTTTGGTAACTTTGGGTCATAAAGTGCTCATACTTCTGGAGAAAGAAGTCTCTGCTTGATTTTTTCAAAAGCTTCCTCTTGGACCTCGCTTCAACACTATGCCTTGTCATTTTTTAATAACTGTTGTAGTGGTTTATTTATCATAGCCAGATTTGGCAAACACTTTCTCACCTGATTGACCATGTCCATGAATCTTTGCAATTCTGTGATGTTTTTAGGCTCAGGAAAGTCTTTGATGACTTTTGTCTTTTGAGGGTCTGCTCTTATGCCAGATCCATCAATAATATGACCTAGAAATTGCAGTATTTGTTGCAAAAAGACGCACTTCTCATTCAGCGTTAGACCAGCCTCCTGCAATCCCTGCAACACTGCTCACACTCGCCCATTGTGTTCCTGCTGACTTGCACCATGGGTCAACATGTCGTCCATGTGACAGATGATCCCGTCTAATCCCTCCAGGATTCTAAACGTGGTTCTTTGAAAAATTTCCGGTGCTGATGTAATTCCAAAGGGTAATATGTTAAAACAGAATCTTTCAAATGGTGTTATTAAAGTCGTCAATAGTTTAGATTCTTCATCCAAAGGTACTTGCCAAAATCTACTGTTAGCATCTAATTTAGTGCAAATCATGCTTTTCCCGAGCTTTGTGAGACTCTTCATCCACTGATGCTATTGGTTGTATTTCCCGCTCTACAGCCTTGTTTAATTGCGTAAGGTCTACACAGATTTGGATGGACCCATTTGGTTTCTTTACTCGAACCATACCTGAACACCATCCACTCGGCTTAGTAACTGGTGTGATGACTCCCTGTTTGGTCATTAGCTCTATTTCTTTCCAAAGTTTCTCTAGGAGTGGGTGTGGAACTTTTCTTGATGTATATAAACACAATGGTTCTGCATCTTTTCGCAATGTGATGTGGTAGATTGTTTTTAGTTTTACCAATCCTTTGAATAATTAAGGGAATTCAGCCCTAAAATTCCTTGGCTGTTCCTCTATGTCTTTCTATTCTTCAACTCTGTATATTAACTGTAAATCTATGTAAGCTTTTCTGCTTATTACCAAGCAATTCTGATTCTTAATAATAAATAATGGGCTGTATTTTATTATCACACCACCGAGAGCAACAGCTGGTGCTCAAAATGTTGGTGGTCCTGCCTGTGAAATTAGTGGCCGCTAGCCATGATTAAGTGGGGGATGGCCCTTTAGCATAATGACGGCAGCTGCCCTGCCCAATCACATGGTTGGGTGACATTGACGACGTCATTAATGGCGTCTCCTGATGTTGGATTGCAGCGATCCCTCCTTTCCCCCAACAGTATCCACTTGCAGATGTTCCTTCTTCTCTCACATTTGCAGGTTGAGCTCAGTGGCAATGTGCAATGAGAAAATTCCACAAGATAACAATGGATAACTTACCTAACCTTTACAGGCACCAAGGACTCTCACCTCAGTGGCGCCAGCTTTTCAAAGACGGGAAAGTCAAGGCATGTGAGTGTCGCACGTCATTCATAAGATTGCGAACGCCTGGCAGGATCACGGCGAATTAGATACAAATTCATGCAAAACGGTAGCTAAGAGATATAAGTTATGATCCCATAATGTTGGGGCAGATGTGCTGCCATGGAACGTCGCTGCCTCCTAGAAAATTGGATACCGGCTTTACGGCGTCAGGTTCTGTGGCGGACGACTCCGCACCGATTCTCCAGACCACCCTCCACCCTTCTAACCCCTGCTTGCCTGATTATTTGAATCACCTTGGTTAATGTGAGATCATCTCTCAACTGCAGATGATCCGAGAGAGCATTGTCTGCCACTCCGACCACAATCACTCTTCCCTCAAACTGCCATATTCACAATCTTCAGGGAACTTATATAAGTCGTTGATAAAAGAATTAATATTTTCTCCTCTCTGCTGAGACCTTTTATTGAATTTGGCGTGCTCAACAATCATGTCTTTTCTTACATTAAAGTAAGACTCCAGAGCCTTAATAACCTCCTCCTATGTAGCTTTTTCTTCGTCTATGCCCTGTGTTATGAGGATGTCGTCCGCACACACCCCTAAGGCATATAATAACGTACTGACCTGCTCCTTGTCTGGCTTCTGCGCGGACCTGATGCAATACAATACCTAGTAAATTTTCAGACCCATTTCAGCTTTTATTCGTAGGGGGATCGAGTTTCGGAGCCACGAGGTCATGCTGCAGCCGTACAAAACTCTGGTGAGACAGCACCTGGAGTATTGCGTGCAGTTCTGGTCACCGCATTATAGGAAGGATGTGGAAGCTATGGAAAGGGTGCAGAGGAGATTTACTAGGATGTTGCCTGGTATGGAGGGAAGGTCTTACGAGGAAAGGCTGAGGGACTTGAGGTTGTTTTCGTTGGAGAGAAGGAGGAGGAGAGGTGACTTAATAGAGACATATAAGATAATCAGAGGGTTAGATAGGGTGGATAGTGAGAGTCTTTTTCCTCGGATGGCGATGGCAAACACGAGGGGACATAGCTTTAAGTTGAGGGGTGATAGATATAGGACAGATGTCAGAGGTAGTTTCTTTACTCAGAGAGTAGTAGGGGCGTGGAACGCCCTGCCTGCAACAGTAGTAGACTCGCCAACTTTAAGGGCATTTAAGTCGTCATTGGATAGACATATGGATGAAAATGGAATAGTGTAGGTCAGATGGTTTCACAGGTCGGCGCAACATCGAGGGCCGAAGGGCCTGTACTGCGCTGTAATGTTCTAATTCTAATTCTAATTCTAATCCCCCCTCACTCTTCTGAACTCCAGTGAATATAATCCTAACCGACTCAATCTCTCCTCATATGTCAGTCCCGCCATCCCAAGAATCAGTCTGGTAAACATTCGCTGCACTCCCTCTTTAGCAAGAACATCCTTCCTCAGATAAGGAGACCAAAACTGCACACAATATTCCAGGTGTGGCCTCACCAAGGCCCTGTATAATTGCAGCAAGACATCCCTGCTTCTGTACTTGAATCCTCTCGCTATGAAGGCCAACATACCATTTGCCTTTTTTACCGTCTGTTGCACCTTCATGCTTACCTTCAGCCACTGGTGTACGAGAACACCCAGGTCTCGTTGCATATTCCCCTCTCTCAGTTTATAGCCATTCAGATAATAATCTGCCTTCCTGTTTTTGCTACCAAAGTGGATAACCTCACATTTATCCACATTATTCTGCATCAGGCATGCATTAGCCCACTCACTCAAATTGTCCAAATCACCCTGAAGCCTCTCTGTATCCTCCTCAAAACTCACCCTCCCACCCAGTTTTGTGTCATCTGCAAATTTGGAGATATTACATTTAGTTCCCTCATCTAAATCATTAATATATATTGTGAATAGCTGGGGTCCTAGCACCGATCCCTGTGGTACCCCACTAGTCACTGCCTGCCATTCAGAAAAAGACCCAATTATTCCTCCTCTTTGTTTCCTGTCTGCCAACCAATTTTCTATCCATCGCAATACACTACCCCCAATCTCATGCGCTTTAATTTTACATGCTAATCTCTTTTATGGGACTTTGTCGAAAGCCTTCTGAAAGTCCAAATAAACCACATCCACTGGCTCCCCCTCATCAACTCTACCAGTTACATCCTTGAAGAATTCTCGTACATTTGTCAAGCATGACTTCCCTTTCGTAAATCCATGTTGACTCTGTCCGATTCTACCACTGTTCTCCAAGTGCTCTGCTATAAAATCTTTGATAATGGACTCCAGAATTTTCCCCACTACCGACATCAGGCTGACTGGTCTATAATTCCCTGCTTTCTCTCTACCTCCCTTTTTAAATAGTGGGGTCACATTAGCTGCCCTCTAATCTGTAGGAACTGTTCCAGAGTCTATAGAATCTTGGAAGATGACCACCGATGCATTCACTATTTCTAGGGCCACTTCCTTAAGTACTCTGGGATGCATACCATCAGGCCCTGGCGATTTATCAGCCTTCAATCCCATCAATTTCCCCAACACCATTTCTCTACTAATTCTGATTTCTTTCAGTTCCTCTCTCTCATTAAGCCCTGTGTTCCCCAACATTTCTGGTATGATATTTGTGTCCTGCTTTGTGAAGACAGAACCAAAGTATGCATTTAGTTGGTCAGCCATTTCTTTATTCCCCATAATAAATTCCCCTGTTTCTGACTGTAAGGGACCTACATTTGTCTTCACCAATATTTTTCTCTTCACATACCTATAGAAACTTTTACAGTCAGTTTTTATGTTCCCCACAAGCTTGCTCTTGTACTCTATTTTCCCCTTCTTAATCAATCTCTCGGTTCTCTTTGCTGAATTCTAAACTGCTCCCAATCCTCAGGTCTGTTGTTTTTTCTGGCAAATTTATATGTCTCTTCCTTGGATCTAATGCTATCTCTAATTTCCATTGTAAGCCATGGTTTGGCTACCTTTCCCGTTTTACTTTTGCGCCAGACAGGGATAAACTATTGTTGCAGTGCGTCCATGCACTCTTTAAATGATTGCCATTGCCTATCCACCGTCATCCCTTTAAGTAACGTTTCCCAATCTGCCAACTCGCACCTCAAACCTTCATAGTTTCCTTTATTGAGATTCAGGACCCTTGTCTCAGAATCAACTACGTCACTCTCCATCTTGATGAAGAATTCTATCATATTATGGTCGCTCATCCCCAAGGGGTCTCGTACAACTAGATTGTCAATTATTCCTCTCTCATTACACAATACCCAGTCTCGGATGGCCTGTTCTCTAGTTGGTTCCTCAACTTATTGGTCCAGAAAACCATCCTGTACACACTCCAAGAATTCCTCCTCTACGGTATTGTGACTAATTTGATTTACCCAATCTATCTGCAGATTAAAGTCACGCATAATTACAGATGTTCCTTTATCGCATGTGGCTCTAATTTCCTGTTTAATGCCATTCCCAACATCACCACTGCAGTTTGGGGGTCTATATACAACCCCCACTAACGTTTTTTGCCCCTTAGTATTTCTCAGCTCTACCCATACAGATTCCACATCGTCAGAGCTAATATCTTTCCTCACTATTGCGTTAATTTCCTCTTTAACCAGCAATGCAACTCCACCGCCTTTTGCTTTTTGTCTGTCCTTCCTAAATACTGAATATCCCTGGATGTTCATTTCCCATCCCTGGTCACCTTGCATCCACGTCTCCGTAATCCCGACTATATCATACCGTTTACATCTATTTGCGTGATTAATTTATCCACTGTATTGCGAATGCTCCACGTGTTCAGGCACAAAGCCTTAAGGCTTGTCTTTTTAACATTACTTGTCCTCTTCCCAATATTTTTCACTGTGTCCCTGTTTGATTCTGGCCCTTGATTTCTCCGCCTATCACTTTTCTTATTCCCCTTACTGTCTTTTGTTCTTGTCTTTGATCCCCCCTCCTCTGACTCCTTGCAAAGGTTCCCATCCCCCTGGCATTTTAGTTTAAACCCTCGCCAACCACTCTCGCAAAGGACATCAGTCCCGGTCCTGCCAAGGTGTAACCCGTCCAGTTTGTACTGGTCCTACCTCTCCCAGAACCGGTCCCAATGTCCCAGGAATCTAAAACCCTCCCCCTTACACCATCTCTTCAGCCACGTATTCATCTGATATATCCTGCTATTTCTACTCTGACTAGCACTTGACACTGATAGTAATCCTGATATCACTAACTTTGAGGTCCTACTTTTTAACTTACTTCCTAGCTTCCTATATTCTGCTTTTAGAACCTCATCCTTTTTTTTTACCTATGTCGTTTGTACCAATGTGTACCACATCCACTGGCTGTTCAGCGTCCCCATTCAGAATGTCCTGTAACCGCTCTGAGACATCCTTGACCCTAGCACCAGGGAGGCAACATATCATCCTGGAGTCTCTTTTGTGGCCACAGAAACGCCTATCTATTCCCCTTACAATTGAATCCCCTTTAACTATTGCATTCCCACATTTTTTTCTCCTCCCCTGTTCAGTAGAACCAACCACGGTGCAACAAATTGGGCTGTTGCTGCTTTCCCCTGAGAGGCCATTCCCCCCAACAGTATCCAAAGCAGTATATCTATTTTGCAGGGGAATAGCCACAGGAGATTCCTGCACTGCCTGCCTCAACCTCTTGCTCTGCCTGGTGGTCACCCATTCTCCTCCTGCCTGTGGGGTCTGAGCTGGCGGTATGACCACCTCTCCATACGTGCTATCCACGATACTCTCCACCTCGTGGATGCTCCACAGCTGCCGCTCCAGCTCCGAAACCCGGGCTTCCAGGAGCTGCAGCTGGACACACTTCCTGCACACATGCTGGTCCCGGGCACTGGAATTGTTCCCCTTCAGACATGGAGCACGAGGAGCACACCACGGCTTTGAGCTCTCCAGCCATGACTTAACCCTTTCAATTAAATTAAACCTTCTGGAAGATCTTAATGTCCAATAATATCAGTTACTGTTGGGCCCTTCTTCCCTGGTCCTCGTTACTACAGAACTCCCTTAAAAAAAGCACTACTTACTATATTTGAAATAAACTTTAAACTTTTAAACTTTTCTTACCTGAGATACTTACCCAGCTATTTAGAGCTATTTCCTAACAGCAGTGGCTCACCAACCAATCACCTTGCAGCTCTCCTGTGACGTCACTGTTAGCTTTGTTTTTTCTTTTTTTTTTCAAATCTCCGGCGTGCTGGAAGAGCTCCTCTCCACTCTGCT
The DNA here is from genome assembly GCF_036365525.1 of Heterodontus francisci. Lineage (NCBI taxonomy): Eukaryota > Metazoa > Chordata > Chondrichthyes > Heterodontiformes > Heterodontidae > Heterodontus > Heterodontus francisci. The sequence continues at coordinate 106,275,417 of NC_090372.1, read as the reverse complement.
CTTGGAAGGGAAGAGACTGGGCCTCGATCCTCGGGTTCGATTTATAGGCTCCGCTCTCGGCGTTCTCCCCACAGGACCGCTCCTCTACTCTGGTTGGCTTCTCACAGGTGCAGGGTGTCATTGAATGAATAACCAGATCATCCTGGAACACATATAAACTGGAAGGGCTTCCACTCCATTAATGTGTCGCTGGTGTGCAACCACATAAAGATATCTCTGTAGCTGTGCACATAATTCCCAGGGAGCTGCCATGATGCTTTTGTTCTGCTGCAATCCAAGTTCCCTGATGTCTTCAGACCTGGAAATTGGCTTATTGGGTAACTGGTAGAAGACAAGGGTTATTGACTTCAAACTTGGCTGATGGCACCTGCCAGAAACTCAACCATTGAAGCCCAACAGTGCTACAATAAATTCCATACATTCACAAGATGTGTATTCATAGAAACAAGCTATCACCATGCTGAAGTGATGCTTTAAGTGCCTAAAAAATGTTGAGGCTCCCTTCTGTATGCAACAGTCAAGGTCTCCAGAATGGCCATTGTTTCCTGGGCTCCGCACAACATTGAAGAGCAGTGAGTTTGGACCTTCAGGAAGAACAAGGCAAAGAGCTCAGATCCTCCTTGGATTATTGGATTATTCGGGGGTGGGGTGGGGGAGGGTTGTAGGGGAGGCAGAAGATGAGAAGCAGGTGGATGATGATGAGAGAAATTCAGCCCCAGCTGCTCACATTGCTGCCCAGGGTGCCAGGGATGTCCTTAATAATGCAAGGTTCACTTAGGTTGCATCTGTGGACAGCTGCCACAAGCAACATATCATCAACATTTCAGAGCATGACAGCCCCCCATTTTACTTTCATTTTTAGTTATTTTTTCTTCCTTTTTTTTACATTCTTTTTTACATTTTTTACTATCTTTTTTTGCATTTATTTCATTTCATCTTAGTTTGTTCAGTTTGCTTACCCACTGTTTTTTTCAGGTTTTTTTTCAGGTTTGCACTTGCTGCTGTTCAATATTCAGTGTATTCACACCTAATCTGTACTAATGCTTTGTCTTTCAACACACCATTAACATATTGTTTGCCTTTGCTCCGTGACCTTTTGGTCAGCTATGTGGCCTGGTCCAATCTGCACCTTCTCCTTTGTTATCTCTTGCCCCACCCCCACCTCACTTGCTTATAATCTGTGACTTTTCTAATATTTGTCAGTTCCGAAGAAGGGTCACTGACCTGAAACGTTAACTCTGCTTCTCTTTCCACAGATGCTGCCAGACCTGCTGAGTGATTCCAGCGTTTCTTGTTTTTGTTTCAGATTTCCAGCATCCGCAGTATTTTGCTTTTATCATATGCAATGACCCTTCTTCCCATGCCCTCCCTCCCCAATGCCATTGACACAAAGTGGTCCTGTAAATAAACAACCACCCTTCAATTTCCTCCCATTGGTCCCTATCAAATAATGTCTTCCCATTCATCATCAAGCAACTTAAAATGTCACTTGCCACCCACTACGCAACAATAGGCAAGATGGGAAAATGGTGCAAAAGGATAATATTTATGCGACCTAATTAAATAACAGAAACTTAACAACACAATATTTTATAATGCAACCATGTACATACCCTTGCACAACTATAAAGACTTACCCTTTTTTCCTCCAACCCCTACATGGTGCTTGAGCAGAGATAGAGGCAGGCTGCTCAGATCCTTGCTCTGACTGCTGAAATGCTCTTGGCCCATGTGTTTAGGAGCCCATGAGGGCCCTGCCAATCAGTGCTCCACCTACACCTGTGCAGGACAGACTCAGCCATTGAGAGCAGAGGTAGCATGTGGGCTACTCACTGAAGTCGGGGATGGGAGGGCGGTGCTGGCAACAGGTGAGAAGTAGAAGTGTTTTGAGCAAAGTCCACACTTCCAAGTTTCCTTTCGTCATCATGCCTCTCATGGCCCAGCCACATTTCTGGTGAGCACTTTGGTGCAAATCAGTGTGATGCTGTGAGGCCAAGGCAGCTGTCATCCTATTAAGAAGCCAGACATGTTAGTACCCACAGTCTGCATTGACAGGCAAGCCCCCCACCTGCCAAGAATGAGGAAAATTAATTATGCCACATGAACATTGATTTTAAACTGCTGATGGTGAAGAAAGAACTTGCTTTAAAAAACAATTGGAGACTTTGGCTGGAAAGAGACACATTAGCATATCAACAGACAAGTACTTCAAAGGACAAAGGAGCTCCAATTTAATCCACAATGGACTTTTGATTACTAGATGTTGAAGCATTCCAGGTTGACTACTAAGATGGCCGAATACACAAACAGATGTAGTCGGGTCAGTTTGATCACATGACAGACTGACTGTTGGAGTTTTTTGAATTCGAGCTTCCAACAGAATTTGAAATGAGAAGGCTGTCAGCTCCTGGAAGTGTGGACTTTACTCAAAGCACTTCTACTGTTGCCAGCACTGCCCTCCCATCCCTGACTTCAGTGAGTAGCCCCCATGCTACCTCTGCTCCCAATGGCTGAGTCTGTCCTGCACAGGTCTAGGTGGAGCACTGATTGGCAGGGCCCTCACCAACTTCGGAAACCATTGAAGACATATGAACCCCAAGAGAGAAAAGTCTCTTACAGTGAACAAAGTTTAAGAAGAATACTGGGCTCCAATGAAAAGTAAGAGCAGTCTGCAATCAAGGACTCTACTGCGAGCTGGGAACAGTAACTAGAAACCCCCTTTTAGAGACTGCCTCAAACCTCTCCATTTTATTTTTCTTCTGCTCTTTTCTGTCCCTATTTGCATGTGTGTATCATGTGTGCATGCTAGCATGGGTAGGTTGTATATCCGTAGGCGTGAACCATATTAGAGTTTAAGTTTAAGGTTTAATACATTTCACTTTCTTTCTTTAAACAACCTAAGAAGGCCTGTTTATGCTCATTTCTTTGCCTTATAATTGGAAAGCAGTGAAAAGGATTCACAAAGGGGGAGCTCAAAAGACAGTGTGTTTAAAAATTAAAACTGGTACAATAAGACCAGGTGAAGACAGTAAGAGACCCCTAGACACCGTTCTCACCTGGTCGTAACAGCATGATCATGGTCAAGGTGTGAATAGACTTATTAGGTTGGAGCATTTGATATTCCATAGTGCTGGCTACTGTATCTGTGGGAGAACACATCATCTCAATGGTCTGTGACATCACCCCATTCATGTTTGAGGTGGACTCCTCCATTCTCTGTGCAATCGTGGTGAGTTTTTAAAAATTTGCTCATTTGGATGTGGGCGCCAGCATTTGTTGCCCATCCCTAATTGCCCTTGAACTGAGTGGCCTGCTAGGCCATTTCAGAGGGCATTTAAGAGTCAACCACATTGCTGTGGGTCTGGAGTCACATGTAGGCCAGACCAGGTAAGGACAACAGATTTCCTTCCCTAAAGGATATGAGTGAACCAGATGAGCTTTTACAAGAATCGACAATGATTTCATGGTCACCATTAGATTAGCTTTTTAATTCCAGATTTCATTAATTGAATTCAAATTTCACTATCTGCTGTGGTGGAATTCAAACCTATGTCCCCAGACCATTAGCCTGAGGCTCTGGGTTACTAGTCCAGTGACAATACCACTATGCCATGGCCGCCCCTTAGAGTGAGATTAGAAGTCCTGTCAGTGCATCACACACTATTTGCTGCTTCTCAACAATTATGTTTTCATCGACAATACAATATCTGTGTTCAGCTGAGCAGTGCTCAGAGAACAGCTGCGTCCTCCAATACGGACTCTCCACTGCTGTCCCTGCCCACCACCAACTGCTCTTGCTCACTTATGAAATGTGAGTCAACAGGTGAAAACCCAACTATCTGTCTACGTGGTCCCACTGAAGTGTGATTATCTGAGCTGTTACATGGTCTGCATGAATCCTGTGACAGTGCCCCTCAGAAGGACTCAGCGTCTCTGAGGATTCATCGTCCACGACTTGCAGCAACTCCTACCTCACATGTGAAGCCCTGTGAGAGATAAAAGACATGAATTAGTACTGGCAAGGTAAGAATGTTACAAGTACCACGATGAAAATTGTAGTATAAGGATGTAAGGGGTTAATACTGAAGACAGTGACCGAGACCCCTCCCAATGCATGAGCGATGATCTAACAGTCACATGAGATAGGCTTGAGAAGATGAAGGTATAGCAGCACAAGTATGCGAGCTTAGGGGCTTGCGGACAGTGTATACAGTAACTGTAAATAATGGTTGTTAATTAATCTTTACCAGAGTCTAAGACTTTCTCTAGAACATCATACAACACTACTAACACAAACCCAACAACACAATATGGTGGCAATGGTGAAAGTAACCAGGAGAATTTGAAGATCTCCTTACATTTGGAAGAAACACCAGTGGAACAATAGAGAAATTTAAAGATAAATACTGGCCTGGTACAATAAGAAAACTACTTAACGGCAGAAGAGGCCATGAAGAGCTCTGCAGCCCATCAGACCACACCACAGCAGCGTGGGGCTCTGCGTCAGTACTTCCAGCGGTAGGTCTGAGTCTTCATGCTGGGTGATGATCCAGGATTGGTGAGACAGTGAAACTGACAATTTATTTAAATGGCGCACTGGGCAAAAAAAACAGGTGGAGAACGTGATCTTGGTCAAATCAGCGACTAGGGATGCGAGTGCAGTCGGCAAACATTGCTAAGACTCGCCGCTGAGAAAAAGTGTGGTAATCGCCAGAAAGCAGAGGAAAGATCGGGGAGTGCGGGAAAACAACGAACAGAACACGAACACCTCAAGCCAAGCCTGAAAATATTAAAATTAAAAAGGAACACCCTCGCAAAGGCTAGCAAACAAAAGGAAGCAATATGGATCCAAAATTGGGAATGACTGAGAGTTTCCAGAATCAAGAAGGTCCCAATCAGGTCCAAAATTGGTTCATATGGAGAAAAAGGTTCTTAAGGTTCAGAATTGCTGCTCAACACCATACCAAATCTGAAATGGAGCAAGTGAACACCCTCTGTATTCAGTCAGAGCAATAGCAGACAACATATTTGTCTGACAAGGGATCAACGAGGCTGTCGATAAATTCAAAGAGGTACTCCAAGCCTTTGATAAATATTTTAATCTCCATACCAATAAAATCTTGGAAAGAACCAAATTTAATAAGTGGGTGCAGATGATTGCGAATCTGTAGACTCCTGTATTAATGACCTTTATAGATTGGCAGAAGGTTGCAAATACGGCGAGTTAAAGGCAAAACTAAACACAGAGAGGATAGTCATCGGCATAGCGGATGAATCCTTGTCAGAGCTGTTGCAATCCAAGGAAGACCTTACACTGGAAAACGCCATTCAAATTGTAAGACAGACTGAGGTTCGCAAACAGAATAGGGACAGCCTACGAGCTGGAGACTAGCCGTGGATGAGAAGGAGTCCAATGCCCTTACAGCTGGTAAAGCCAAAGCCAGGAAAAGACTTTGAGGAACAGAAAAAAAACATATAGGTGAGAAGGCACATGACATAGGAAAACCTTGCCAACATTGTGGAACCAAGAAGACCCACAGACAAGAGCAGTAACAAGGAAATAAAGCTGAGTGTTTTAAGTGTGGAAAAACTAGACACTGTGTGAAGATGTGCCACAGCACAATTTCTGCTTTAAAGGTACAAAGCAGAAGACCGTCTCGCAAAGAATCAAGTACAGCAATACCCACAAGAGAAAGATCCAGGAGATTTCTTAGGAGAAATCAGTAATCCAGACCAATATTTCTGGACAGCTGACATCTATGTGAATGAACACCTCACGAATGTTAAGCTTGACATTGGGGCTAGCCCAAGAGCCATAGGTGAAGAGACATTACCTGCAACCAACAAATATACAGCTGCATGGTCCAGGCGGGACACAACTGTGAGTAAAAGGCAAACTCCAAGCAACTCTTCAGCATCGAAGCAGACAACCAGTAGAGACCTTATATGTCTTACAGAAACAAGAATTTTCTTTACTAAACAGGAATGCATACTTGGAACTGCAGCTGATTGAAACCAGAGCCGAAGTCAAGCAAGCAAAGATAAACAATTCCTTATTCTCACCAGCAGAATTACTAATGGGAAGGAAGTTAAGAACACAGGTTCCAGTAGTGCCTCAACAATTAATTCCAGGATTGAAGACTCAAGACTACGAGAAAGTTTGAGAAAGAGAAAAGTCCTACAAAAGGCAACATACCCGGAGTTACAATAGGAGATATTGAGCGAGAAGCTTATCCAAATTAAACAATGGTCAAAAAGTATTGATACGTGACCTGGAACGAGAAGATACAGTAATCCATAAACATGAGGTCTATCAGTGATTGTCTGTTATACAAACGAATGAAGGGAACATCCAAAGGAATCGGAGGAATATCATTCCTATTCCGCAAAAGCAACAGCCAATAATCCATCTGCAAGATCCAGATGAAGATGAACAAACCCAAACCGAATGGAATACTACAACCTGTAGAAATGAAAAATCAAGTCAGCAACGCAGACTTCCTACAAAGACTACTGATGGTCCCAGATAGATTACAACCACATCAGGGAGAGTTGTCAAACCGCTGATGAGAGTGAATCTGTAAAGTTATAGACTTATAGAATCATAGAATCATAGAAAGTTTAAGGCACAGAAAGAGGCCACTTGGCCCATCATGTCTGTGCTGGCTGAAAAACGATCCACCTATTCTAATCCCACCTTCCAGCATTTGGTCCGTAGCCCTGCAGCTTGTGGCATTTGAGGTGCATATCCAGACACCTTTTGAATGAGTTGAGAGTCTCTGCCTCAACTACTCCTTCAGGTAGTGAGTTCCAGACCATCACCACCCTCCGGGTGAAAAACCTTACCTCATCTCCCCTCTAATTTTTCTACCAATCACTTTAAATCTATGTCCCCTCGTCACTGACCTCTCTGCTAAGGTGAATAGACCCTTCACCCCCACTCTATCCAGGCCCTCAACATTTTGTAAATTTCAATCAGATCTCCCCTCAGCCTTGTCTGTTCCAAGGAGAACAACCCCAACCTGTCCAATCTTTCCTCATAGCTGTATTTTTCCTGTCCTGGCAACTTCCTCGTAAATATCCTCTGTACCCTCCCCACTGCAACTACATCTTTTCTGTAATGAGGTGACTAGAACTACACACAGTACCCAAGTTGTGGCCTAACCAATGAGTTGTACAGTAGCAGCATAACCTCCCTGCTCTTATACTCTATATCTCGGCTAATAAAGGAAGGGATTCCATATGCCTTCTGAACCACCTTATCGACCTGTCCTGCTACCTTCAGGGATCTGTGGACAGTCACTCCAAGGTCCCTTACTTCCTCTACACTTCTCAGTATTTTCCAATTAATCATGTGTTCCTTTACCTTGTTTGACCTCCCCAAATGCATCACCTCACACTTCTCCAAGTTGAATTCTATTTGTCACTTTTCTGCCCGTCTGACCAGACCATCAATATCTTCTTGCAGCCTACAGCTATCCTCCTTTCTATCTACCACACGGCCAATCTTTGTGTCGTCTGCAAACCTCTTGATCATGCCCCCTACATTTACATCCAAATCATTAATATATATCACACAAACAGAGGACCCAGTACTGAGCCCTGCGGAACGCCACTGGAAACAGCTCTCCAGTCGCTAAAACAGCCGTCAACAATTACCCTTTGTTTCCTGCCACTGAGCCAATTTTGTATCCACTTTGCTGCGTTTCCCTGGATCCCATGGTATTTTATTTTTTTAACTGGTCTGTCGTATGGGACCTTGTCAAAAACCTAACTGCACTACCCTCATCTATCTTCCTCGTTACTTTTCAAAAAATTCGATCAAGTTGATCAAACAAGATCTTCCCTTAACAAATCCATGCTGACTATTCTTGATTAACTTGTGCCTTTCTAAGTGACAGTTTATGTTGTCTCTCAGAATAGATTCCAATAATGTGACCATTACTGAGGTTAGACTGACTGGCCTGTAATTATTCGGTCTATCCTTCGCTCCCATTTTAAACAGAGTTACAATGTTAGCAAATCTCCAATCCTCCGGCACCACACCTGTATCCAGTGAGGACTAGAAAATGATGGGCAGACCCTCTGCTATTTCCTCTCTTGCTTCTTTTCACAGCCTAGGATACATTTCATCTGGCTCTGGTGATTTATCAACTTTCACGGATGCTAATCCCATTAATACTTCTTCTCTCCCTATGTTTATTACATCGAATACTTCACACTCTTCCTCCTTAACTACAATATCTGCATCGTCCCCCACTTTCATGAAGACAGATGGAAAGTATTCATTAAGAACAATACCAATATCTTCCGCTCCTACACATAGGTTACCTTTTTGGTCTTTTATGGACCCTACTCTGTCCTTATTTATCCTCTTACTCTTAACGTATTGATAAAACATCTTTGGGTTCACCTTGATTTTGCTTGCCAATATTCTTTCATGCCCTCTCTTTGCTTTCCTAATTTCCTTTCTGATTTCACCCCTCCACTTTCTATACTCTTCTCGGCTTTCTGTAGTATTGAGTTCTCGGTGTCGGACATAAGATTTCCTTTTCTGCCTTATCTTACCCTGTAGGCTCCTTGACATCCATGGGGCTCGGGATTTTGCCACCTCACCCTTTCTCTTTGTGGGAACATGTTTACCCTGAACCCCTTGAATCTCCCCTTTGAATGCCTCTCACTGTTCTGACATGGATTTACCTTCAAGTAGCTGTTTCCAGTGCACTTTTGCTAAACCACTCCTCAGTTTAGTAAAATTGACCTTGTCCCGATTAAGAACTTTAACTCCTGTTCTATCTCTGTCCTCTTCCATAATTATGTTAAAACTGACTGAATTATGACCACTGCCACCAAAACGCTCTCCCACTGCCACTCCTTCCACCTGTTCAGCTTCATTTCCAAAAAGTAAGTCTAAAACTGTGCCCTCTCTTGTTGGACTTGCTACATACTGGGCAAAAAGGTTCTCCTGAATCCACCTCAAGAATTCTGCTCCCTCAATTCCTTTCACACTAAAACTATCCCAGTTAATATTGGGCTAATTAAAATCTCTTACTATTACTGCCCTATTGTTCTTGCACGTCTCAGAGATTTGCCTACATATCTGCTCTTCTATCTCCCTCTGACTGTTTGGGAGTCTATAGTACACTCCCAGCAGTGTGATTACCCCTTTTTTGTTCCTTAGCTCAATCCATATGGACTCATTTGATGAATCTTCCAACATATCATCCCTCCTCACAGCTGTAATAGTTTCCTTGACCAAAATTGCCACTCCTCCTCCTTTCTTATCCCCTCCCTATTGCCTCTGAAAACCCTGTAACCAGGAAAGTTGAGCTGCCATCCCTGTACCCTCTTAAGCAATATTTCTGTAATTGCTATGATATCATACTTCCACGTGTCTATCTGTGCCCTTAACTCTTTATTTGCTTTATTTGCTATACTCCTCGCATTGAAACAGACACGTTTGAGCACTGCCAAACTTTTTTTTAATTTTCTAACCCTTGTTTCCTCTGTCTTCCAGACTCATCCATTAATTTTCCGCCTTCCATTTTAATTTTTGATTTTGTCCCAGCTGAGTCTACTCTCAGGTCTCTATTCCCCTGCCAAACTAGTTTAAACCCTCCCCAACAGCACTAGCAAAACGTCCCGCAAGGAACTCAGTTCCAGCTCTGTTCAGGTGCAACCTGTCCGGCCTGTACAGGTCCCGTCTCCTCCAGAGCCGGTCCCAATGTTCCAGGAATCTGAAGCCCTCCCTCCTGCACCATCTTTCCAGCCCCGCATGAATCTGTCTTATCCTTCTATTTCTTTGCTCACTTGCGCGTGGCAGTGGGAGTAATCCAGAGATTACTACTTTTGAGGTCCTGCTTGCTAATTTCTTACCTAGCGCCCTAAATTCTGACTGCAAGACCACATCCCTCTTTCTACTTATGTTGCTGGTTCCAATGTGAACCACAACTTCTGGCTGTTTACCCTCCCCCTGCAGGATACTCTTCAGCCGCTCAGTGACATCCTTGACCCTGGCACCAGGGAGGCAACACACCATCCTGGATTTACGTCTGAGGTCACAGAAGTGCCTGTCTGTTCCCCTGACTATCGAATCACCTATCACTATGGTACTTCCAGTCTTCATTGTACCCCCTTGTACAGCTGAGCCACCCGTGGTGCCATGGAATTGGCTCTGGCTGCACTCCCCAGGTGAAGCACCACTGTCCTCAGTATTCAGAACTGAATACCTGTTGGAGAGTGAGATGCACTCAGGGGTCTTCTGCACTACCTGCCTGATTCTTTTTGACTGTCTGGTGATCACCCATTCCCTCTCTCCCTGCATACTCTTAAGCTGTGGGGTGACCACATCTATAAATGTGCTATCCACATGTCTCTCATCCTCATGAATGCACCACAGTGTTGCCAGCTGCCGCTCAAGTTCCAAAACCCGGAGCTCAAGCTGCTTCAATTGATGACACTTCCTGCACAAATGGTTCTCCAGGATATGGGGAGTATCCTGGAGCTCCCACATAGCACAGGAGGCATATTCTTGAGGTTGAAGCAACCCTGCCATTCTTTTATTTATTAGTTGACCCTTTGCTACTGCTAAAGAAAAACCTGACTAATACTACAACAGCTTAGAATTATTAATAAAACCTTACTAGTACTGATAAATGCTACTAAAAATCAATACAGTTTTCTAGTTAAAATAAACCGTACTCAAAAAACCCCAGCTACTCACTTGTTCCTTATTATTAAGCTATTTGCACACGCACTAAACCAGCTATTTAGAGTTATTCCCTAACAGCAGTTACTCATCAACCAATCACCTTGCAGCTTTCCTGTGATGTCACTGCTCACTTTGTTTTCAAACTCTGGCATGCTGGACTCCTGCGCACTGCTCTCCCAGAAGGTAAGTGCTGGGGGGAGAGAGATTAGTAGGGAAGTCATAAATGTATATATCTTTGGAAAAGTGTTGGATAAAGACTTGGAGGGAGATGTAGTATAAGGATGTAAAAGATTAATACTGAAGACAGTGAGAGAGACCCCTCCCCTGTACAAGTGATGATGTAACAGTCACATGAGATATGCGTGAGAAGAAGAAGGTATAGCAGCATGAAGGATGTGAGCTTAGGTAGCTTGTGGAGAGTGTTTATAGTAACTTAAATAATAGGGTTGTTAGTTAACCTTTACCAGAGTCTAAGACTTTCTCTAGAATGCCCTAAAACGCTGCTCATACAAACCCAAATATGCAACCCTTATCATATTTCACTTGCTGTTGAAACCAAGTCAACATGACTGAATGCTATAGGATACGTAGGTGGCTCATATTTAATTGTTTTTGCAGGTGGCTGGGAATTCCCCATCTCCAATGGTCAGGAGCATTAAAACTCCATTAATTTCCTGTGCCTCCTCCTTTGCAATTGCTAGCTGAGAGATGCTGAAGGGCCACTGTGGTGCTTTCCCTCTCCCTGGGTGTCCTATGCTCTCTTTTCCTGCAACAAGGATAAGAACAGACCTATGAATGTGCACTGGCATGTGTTCATCCAATGGATGGAATGTATTTGGTGATGGTGACGATGAGTGAGCACCATGACATTGCAGAAGGATAAGGGTGAGTGGGGGTGGTGGATGTACAGATGGGGATATGAGGAAGTATATAGAAAGACAAGGATGGCTGGGCATGCAAGATGAGTGAATGTGAGACGTGAAGTAGGCTTGACAAGGCAGAATTGATGCGCACAGCAGGATTTTTGTGAATGTGTAACTGTACTCACCTTTCCTCATCTTGTTAGGTCATTAAATCACTTGCTGTACTGAATCCAGGAGGGTGGCACAATGCATTTTCCAGCCACACCTTCTTGGCATCAGCCACAGATTTCTTCTTCCTACTACTAGGAAATAACACTTCCCTCTGACTCCTCACTGCCCCAAAAGCACATCCAGGGAGGTGTCAATGAAATGGTCTTTGCTCATCCTGATTCCATACTGAATTCTTTCTCTGCTGCTTCCAATTCCAAGCTCATCCAAATTGCCCTTTGGATCGGCCCTTTAAATACTGGAGTTCAGATCGTAACGTGTAGGTTCACGTCATACCCGCTGCGACTGATTGGACAGGAAACCAGCAGGTAAAATATTAATGAGGTGCCTGACTTAAAATGCCACAGACAGATTCACTGAACATACTCCTGGGCTTCCCACACAATGGGATGAATTTTATTTCTGCGCGGCGGCGCCCTTTAAACTCAGTGGGGTGCCCGCACTTAGCGGCCGCCGCAGAGCCCCCGCAATAATACAAGCGGGGGCTCATTAGCATCACAGTGCCAAGCCGCCCCCCCTCCGCCCCCATTCCCCCCCCCCCCCCCCAAATTAGGTGGGGAGGGGCAGGACATTCGGCACAGAGACCTTTTCAGAGTTGTGCAGCAGGTGCTGGGGCCATATTCTAAGCGCCCCAGCACCTGCTTCCTGACAGCTGTCAAAGAATACTTACCTGACTGCTGAAGAGTGGGGCCTCTGTCCAAGTTCACAGACCTGAAAGTTAACTCTGCTTCTCTCTCCACAGATGCTGCCCTGCTAAGTGAAACCAGCACTTTCCGCTTTGCTGCCACATACTTACCCTGCTATGTCCCAGTGTCTGTGAAGTTGCGATCCTCTTCTTCCACTCAAATGTAACATTCCTTCTTGTAAGCGTGTTGCACCTAGGTGAACAATCTTAATTTTGCACATTCCAGGAAGTGAGACTTAAATAGACCATAAAAGGTATTATAGAGGTTTACAGAGAACACACTGACACAAATGGGAATGCACGGGTGTCACAGCAATGTAAATACATCTTTCACTAAATATTCCTCACCAACATGTGTGTCCTTTTCTCTGTGTGAATGATGTGTGCCAGCATGTAGCGCCAATGTCACATCCCTTTGCAGCATTGGCCCTTCAGGACAACCAACGTATGCAATAACATCATTGCCATGCCACCATTACTCATGAGCCTCTCCACAGATGCAGTGACATGGACATTGGCTTAGTCAGCTGCAGCCTTGAATGGTTTACACAGGGATGCTGCAGATGTGGACTGCCACATAGCAGGTGTGTGAGGGTGATGTGTGGCTTGCAGAGCTCATGTTAGATCCTATGGAGCAGACAGTCTTTGTCTGATAAGGCACTGCCGTACATCCTTAGCTCACTGCTAGGCCTGCGTACACAGCCCGGGAGCCATCTGCCTCCCATGCGTCTTTCATGTTGTAGATCCTCAGCGTCCTTTTGTCCGAGGAGGAATCCTGTTGACATCTCTCCTGATCATGCCAGGCCTGGCCCTTATTGGGTGCCTAGTAGTGCAGAGCAGCAAAGAAAGGATCTGGCCTTTTCGGCCCATAGTACAAGGCATCACCCTATCCATCCAGGCATTGGAGGTGCTCTTTCAGCATGCCGATCTCCTGCTCAATTGTGGCTCTTGCAGGTCAGTGGCTGGCTTTGTATCTCTCCTCTTCAGCAGTAGTGGGGTCTCTCACTGGTGTTGGGAGCCATGTCTGCAAAGGATAGCCCTTATCTCCAAGAAGTCACCCGTCCACCTGAGCCAGTTCAGTGAGCAGCGGTGGCAATTGGGACTGGCGCAGGTCCCAGGTGTCATGACAGCTGTCTGAGAAGTGGGCACAGATTTTCATGAAGCATTTGCGGTGATCACATACCAGCTTCATCTAAATTGAGAGGATTCCTTTAATGGTGACGTCTGCAAGTGGTAACCTGGCAGTAGGCCTAATGGCCACATGAGTGCAGTCTATGAACAGTACAACCTATGGTTCTCCGGCAATGGTGCCAGAACCAATGGCCCTCTGGGCCTGGCTGTGAGAGTCCGTCCTGAAATGGACATACTCACTGGCCCTTCGGTGCAGGGCTTTGGTGACCTCCTTGATGCAGTGGTGCACTGCTGACTGTGTGACCCCACAAAGGTCTCTTTTGGGCCCCTGAAAAGCTGCAGAGGCATCAGGCTTGAGAACCGCTGCCTACTATGAGACCAAAGGCATAAGATGTCCACTGAAGCCCATGGGCTGCAGGTCATCTTTGAGCAGGGCACAGAGATGTGTCATCACCCTCTCTACATGCGCAATCGCCTCTGACACTGGTGCTCTGACATCTGATGGCATGTCATGTGGGGCATGTAAATGCTTGGCTGCTGCTCATGATCAGGGGCCTCTATGTGGATCACACTTGCCTGTTGATTTTGCCTCTGGCGCATACAGATCCTCAGAAGCAGAGGATCACACAATGTAGGATGAGCCATACCTATTTCCATGTGATAAATAAAGTTGAACCCTTCATGTATTCGAAGGCTCCTAACAGGGCAGGGATTGGTGTTGACGGGTACATCAGCTGCTTTCCTGGATCAACTATGTGGTGTGTCATGGCATTGCCCATCTTGGCCAACACTCAGAGTGGCACAACATGACCACATCAAGATCCTACCAGCTGAATCGATTGCCCCCACCATCCATATAAACTTAACGCTCCTACCCTTTCTGGCACCGTCCCCACACACAGGGTGACGAGAGTGGCATTTCTCCTTCACAAACACGAATCAATGCAGAACATACACTGTTTCCGGAGGGAGGGTACACAGTACCTCCCTTCATGCCTGCAGAGCTTTCCCTCCAGTAATCCCAGACCCACTCCCTCCATCTTCCAGTATGCAGAGTGAGACCCCTGAGTATCCCCCTCCCTCCTCCCTTTAAGAAAACAGATTGAGACCCCTGAATATCCCCCTGCCTCCTCCCTTCCGTAATGCAGAGTGAGACCCCTGAGTATCCCCCTCCCTCCTCCCTTTAAGAAAGCAGATTGAGACCCCTGAATATCCCCCTGCCTCCTCCCTTTAAGAATGCAGACTTAGACCCCTGAATATCCCCCTGCCTCCTCCCTTCCGTAATGCAGAGTGAGATCCCTGAGTATCCCCCTCCCTCCTCCCTTTACGAAAGCAGACTTAGACCCCTGAATATCCCCCTGCCTCCTCCCTTCCGTAATGCAGAGTGAGACTCCTGCAAAACAGAACTTATCTTCACTGGTGACAACTTCTGCCTCTGAGGACCCGTGAACAGGACGGCACGTGACGGCCGCCCATTCAGTGAAAAATCCGGATGTGTCCATGGAGAGGCGGCGGGCTGCATAATCTGCAGAAGTGAATACCGTTTAACATATTGTAATTGGGGTGCCACTGCCCTGCGGCGGGGGGCCACACCGAGGTCCCCCCACTGCCAGAAATTTGCAGTGGGCCTTTCTCGACATTGCAGGTCAAGGTGGGCCTCTCACCGTAGAATTTTACCAGCCCCTGCACTGCACTCTGCGGTGTCGAGGGGCTGGTAAAATTCAGCCCAATATCAGAGCCTCAACCCAGCTCCCTGTGCGTTTCAAAGTTAACATTAGGGCCATTGAGTACAGAAGCAAGGATGTAATGTTAAACATTTATAAGTCACTGGTTATACTATAGCTAGAGTATTGTGTCAAATTCTGGGCACCACACTTCTGGAAGGATGTCCAGGCCTTAGAAATGGTGCAGAGGAGATTTACGAGAATGGTATGGGGATGAGGGACTTCATTTACACGGAGTGGCTCGAGAAGCTGGGGTTGTCCTCCTTAGAGCAGAGAAGGTTAAAAGGAGATTTTTAGAGACATGCAAAATCATGAAGGGTTTTGGTGGAGTAAATAAGGAGAAACTGTTTCCAAGGTCTGTAACCCAAGGACACAAATTGAAGGTAATTGGTAAAAGAACCAGAGGAAAGATGACATTTTTTTATGCAGCGAGTTGGTGTGACCTGGTATGCACTACCTAAAAAAGTGGTGGAAGTAGTTTCAATAATAACTTGCAAAAGATAATTGGATAAATATTGAAGGGGAAATTTTTCCAAGGCTATGGGGAAACAGCACAGAAATACGACGAGTTGGCTCTGTCAAAGAGCCAGCAAAGATACAATGGGCTGAATGGCCTCCTTCTGAGTTGTATCCTTCTATGATTCTATGATTGCAGAGAAAAGGTGTATTTTCTAAAATGTAATTGTAATGTTTATAGTGTGGTAGATTCATAGGTAAAACAAGTTGTTATTAACCACACCCACCAAACTCCTGTGCCGACTTGAGAGGGGGAGGAAGAGCAAGAAAACAAAAGTAAAGTAACAAATGTAGAAACACAACAAATCATCCAAAAGAACCAACCAAACTTTGATGTTCCTTAATCTCTTCCATTAGGAATCAAGGGTGGAACCTCTCATCAATTATTTCAGTAGATATTCCAAAGAGAGACTGCATTACAGATTTAACAGTTCACCAGACCCGAGAGAGTATTTGAGCTGGATGGCTTTGTAAATAACTTGTCATCATTTCAGTTCAGAGCTGTTGAGCATGGAGCCTGTGATCGCACTGAAAATGTAAGCTCCCAGAATGTTCCACAGTGCTGTCTTACCCCAAAGTGGTGAGTGTGTGTATTTTCTGACTCCCTTTGCCTGCTGTCTCTTCAATCAGGAGAAGGAAAAATGTTGAGACCTTCCTGGAAAAAAGTATTGCTGTGATTTAATTAGCAGAAACTAATAATTCTTCCAGATTTTATTGTGTGCCTCCACGATCAGCAGTGCTAAACTCAATGAGGCACAGAGGCTGCTCTGCAAGCACAATATGTTTATGCTGTATCCCACAGAGCTGAGGATGAAGGCTCACAGAGAGGTTGATAATTGTCATCTGCTCAAAGCTTGTAGAAAAACCCCTAGAGAAAGAGCACACAAGAGCAGTCATGGCTGAGGATGTAACTATTCGAGGAATGCAATTTTTACTTGTACAAGAATCATGATTAAATTCACTATCAGTTTGTTTTGAAAGATGTCTTTATTCAACAATGATGTTTTGAGATTATCTGACAATTTATAAATTTGCTGAAAATCTGATGAAGAGCACAAAACACTAATTAAAATTGGGACCTTAGAGAGAGAATTCTTAATTTCAATATATGGTTATGAAGAATGAGGATCCATGGAGATCAGTGAAAAATGCTGACCTGCGAGGCGAGGTTTTAATTCTGAGAAACAGCTGGAAGATGGCATACAAGTTTGATTTATCATTGATTGTCATTTGTATCTGGGCTATAATACTGCTCAAAAAATGTGGAGACTGTTTCCTTAATAGGTTAGATCATGGCTCCCACTCAAATGATTGTCCCAGGTTGGAAAAGTCATTTAAAATTTTTTTTAAAGATAGATAAGGAATGCTGGGAACTATTCCTGTAACTTTAGACTCCCAGCAAAAGCCATGGTTGTGTTAGCTCTGAGAAACTAACAAATCATTATCTGGCTGGGGATAGGACTGAAGCTTCATTGGACATGGTGGTTCCTGGAAGCAAGAGCAGGGTTTGTCTTTGGAGATTAATATGACAGGGAGAAGGATGGAAAGTAGGGATAAATGTTTTGAACTTATGCTTGATTGCCTTTGAATCATTTATAGTCATACAGTCATAGAGTTATAGAGTCGTACAGCATAGAAACAGACCCTTCGGCCCACCGCGTCCATGCTGACCATAATGCCTATCTATACTAATCCCACCTGCCTGTATTAATTCCATATCCCTCTATGCCTTTCAACACACCATTAACATATTGTTTGCCTTTTCTCCGTGACCTTTTGGTCAGCTATGTGGCCTGGTCCAATCTGCACCTTCTCCTTTGTTATCTCTTGCCCAACCCCCACCTCACTTGTTTATAATCTGTGACTTTTCTAATATTTGTCAGTTCCGAAGAAGGGTCACTGACCCGAAACGTTAACTCTGCTTCTCTTTCCACAGATGCTGCCAGACCTGCTGAGTGAATCCAGCATTTCTTGTTTTTGTCCCTCTATGCCTTGCTCATTCAAGTACCTGTCAAGATGCCTCTTAAATGTCGCTACTGTTCCTGCCTCCACCACCACCTCAGGCAGCTCATTCCAGATACCCACTATACTTTGTGTGAAAAATTTACCCCTTTGATCCCCTTTAAACCTCCTCCCTCTCACCTTAAATCTATGCCCTCTAGTTTTAGTCATCCCTACCATGGGAAACAGACACTGGCTATCTACCCTATCTATGCCTCTCATAATTTTATATACCTCTATCATGTCCCCTCTCAGCCTCCTTCGCTCCAGGGAAAACAGACCCAGCCTATCCAATCTCTCTTTATAACTCAAGCCCTCGAAACCAGGCAACATCCTTGTGAATCTTTTCTGCACCCTCTCTAGCTTAATCACATCTTTCCTGTAGTGCAGCGATCAGAACTGCACACAGTACTCCAAATGCAGCCGAACCAACGTTATGTACAATTGTAACATGACGTCCCAACTCTTGTACTCAATGCCTCAGGCGATGAAGGCAAGCATGCCATATGCCTCCTTCACCACCCTGTCTACCTGTGTTGCCACTTTCAGGGAACTATGTACTTGCACCCCAAGTTCTCTCTGCTCAACAACAATCCCCAGGCCCCTGCCATTCACTGTATATATCCTGCCCTGGTTTAGCTTCCCAAAATGCATCATGTCACACTTAGCTGCGTTAAATTCCATTTGCCACTCCCTTGCCCACTTTCCCAGTTGATCTATATCCTGTTGTAACCTTAGACAACCTTCTTCACTGTCCACTATACCACCAATATTGGTGTCATCTGCAAATTTACTAATCATGCCCCCTACATTCTCATCCAAGTCATTAATACAGATGACAAACAACAGAGGGCCCAGCACCGATCCCTGCGGCACACCACTGGTCACCAGCCTCCAATCTGAAAAACAACTCTCCACTACCACCCTCTGCCTCCTATCACCAAGCAAATTTTGTATCCAATTTGCTAGCTCACCCTGGATCCCAAGTGTTCGAACCTTCTGGACCAGCCTACCATGCGGGACCTTGTCAAAGGCCTTGCTAAAGTCCATGTAGACAACGTCCATCGCCCTGCCCTTGTCAATCCTCTTGGTCACCTCCTCGAAAAACTCAATCAAATTCGTCAGACATGATTTCCCACGCACAAAGCCACGCTGACTATCCCTAATCAGACCATGCCTTTTCAGATAAATCCTGTCTCTCTGAATCCCTTCCAATAACTTTCCCACCACTGATGTAAGGCTCACCGGCCTGTAGTTCCCTGGCTTATCCCTGCTGCCCTTCTTAAATAAAGGCACAACATTAGCTATCCTCCAGTCTTCTGGTACCTCACCCATTACTAATGATAATACAAAAATCTCTGCCAGGGCCTCAGCAATCTCCTCCCATGCTTCCCATAGCATCCTAGGATACACCTGGTCAGGCCCTGGGGATTTATCCACCTTAATGCGCTTCTAAACCTCCACCACCTCCTCCTTTGTAATGTTGATATGCTCCAGGATATCAGTATTCCCTCCCTTGAACTCACTAGCTTCCCATGACCTTCTCCATTGTAAATACGGACGAGATATATTCATTTAAGACTTCGCCCATTTCCCGGAGCTCCAAACATAGATTACCACACTGATCCTTAAGGGGACCTACTCTCTCCCTAGCTAACCTTTTACTCTTAATATACTTATACAATATTTTAGGATTCTCCTTTATCTTATCTGCCGGGGAAATCTCATGGCCCCTTTTCACCCTCCTAATTTCCTTCTTAAGTGTAGTCCTACATCCCGTATACTCCTCGAGGAACTCACTCGATCCCAGCTACCTATACCTGACATATGCCTCCTTCTTTGTCCTAACCAGACCCTCAATATCCCTCGTCAACCAAGGTTCCCTAAACTTGCCAGCCTTGCCCTTCCATCTAACAGGAACATGCCGCCCCTGAACTCTTCCTATCTCACTTTTAAAAGCCTCCCACTTGCCAGACATCCCTTTACCTGTAAACAGCCTCTCCCATTCAACTTTTGAGAGTTCCTGTCTGAAACCATTGAAATTAGCCTTCCCCCAATTCAAGACTTCAACCTGAGGACCAGTTCTATCCTTTTCCATTAATAACTTGAAGCTAATAGAGTTATGGTCACTGGTCCCAAAGAGCTCCCCCACTGACACATCAACCACCTGCTCATCCTCATTTCCGAAGAGGAGGTGGAGTGTAGCCCCTTCTCTAGTAGGGCCATCCACATACTGCTTCAGAAAACTATCCTGGACACACTTAACAAATTCCTCCCCATCTGATCCCTTAGCACTAAGGCAGTCCCAGTCAATATTAGGGAAGTTAAAATCACCTACTATTACAACCCTATAATTCCTACACCTATCTGTGATTTCCCTACATATATGCTCCTCCACTTCCCTCTGACTATTGAGGGGCCTATAGTATACTCCCATCAAAGTGATCACCCCTTTCTTATTTCTAAGTTCTACCCATATGGCCTCGCTGGACATTCCCCCCCCGGGATATCCTCTCTAAGTACTGCCCTGATGTCCTCCCTAATCAATAGTGTAACTCCCCCTCCTCTCTTACCTCCACCTCTGTCACGTCGGAAGGATCGGTACCCCGGAACATTGAGCTGCCAGTCCTGCCCATCCCTCAACCAAGTTTCTGTAATAGCTATAATATCACAATCCCATGTACCGATCCATGCTCTGAGTTCATCTGCCTTACCTGTAAGGCTTCTTGCATTAAAGTAAAAGCAGTTTAGCCTACCAGACCTTCCACATTCCCTGTCCTGCCCCTGCCTGGCCTGCCTACTGGACTTGCTTGCTTTAACCTCTACGTTTGCCTCCACTATCTCATCTGAGAGACTACTTTGGGTCCCACCCCCTTGCAAGAATAGTTTAATCCCTCCCAAGTAGTACTAGCAAACCTCCCCACAAGGATATTGGTCCCCCTCCAGTTTAGATGCAACCTGTCCTTCTTGTGTAGGTCACCTCTGCACCAGAAGAGATCCCAATGATCCAAGTAGCTGAAGCCCTCCCGCTTACACCAGCTCTTCAGCCACGTATTCATTTGCCTAGTCCTCCTATTCCTACCCTCACTAGCATGTGGCACAGGGAGTAATCCTGAAATTACAACCCTAGAGGTCCTGCTTTTAACCTTCTGCCTAACTCCCTATATTCACTTTGCAGGACCTCATCTCTCTTCCTGCCTATGTCATTAGTACCAATATGGACCACGACCTCTGGCTGCTCACCCTCCCCTTTCAGAATGTCCTGCAATCACTCCGAGACATCCTTGACCCTACCACCAGGGAGGCAACATACCAGCCTGGAGTCTCGTTGTGGCCACAGAAACGCCTATCTGCACCCTTTACGATAGAATCCCCTATCACTATAGCTCTTCCAACCCTTTTTCTGCCCTGCTGTGCGGCAGAGCCCGCCATGGTGCCACGAACTTGGCTGATGCTGCTTTCCCCTGGGACGATCATCCCCCCAACAGTATCAAAAGCGGTAGATCTGTTTCAGAGGGGGATGGCCACAGGGGACTCCTGCACTACCTGCCTGCGCCTACTACTTCGTCTGGTGGTCACCCATCTCTTTTCTGCCTGTGCAGCCATTACCTGCGCTGTGACCACCTTGCCAAACGTGCTATCCACGATGTCCTCAGCATCGCGGATGCTCCACAGTGAATCCATCCGTAGCTCCAGCTCCATAATGCGGATGGCCAGTAGCTGCAGATGGATACACTTCCTGCACACATGGTCACCAGGGACACTGGAAGCGTCCCTGATTTCCCACATAGTGCAGGAGGAGCATATCACAGGGCTGAGCTCTCCTGCCATGACTTACCCTTAGGTTAATTAGTTACTCCCTTAATTAAAAAATACTAATTACACTAGGGGCCTTGTTCTACCCACTTCAATCTGAAGTCCTTAAAAAAAAAACACTTTAGTAGTACTCACCTTATCACCAGAGGTTTTTTTCCAACAAAAAAACCAACTTTCCCCTGTTTTTAAGATATTCTAACAGCTGCTACTCAGCAACCAATCACCTTGCAGCTCTCCTCTGACGTCACTGTTTGCCTTTTTCTTCAAAACTCCGGCGCGCTGGAAGAGCTCCTCTCCACTCCGCTCCCGGAATGTAAGAGACTGGGCCTCGATTATCGGGGTCGATTTATAGGCTCCGCTGCCGGCGGTCTCCCCACAAGTCCGCTCCGGTCCTCTCCGCTCGGCTCCCGGAAGGATAGCTTTTTGGAGAGCTTTTCCGCAGAAAGTTACCCGAGTACACGATAGGCATATCAGGAAGGGAATTCTCCTCCATGCTCTCAGCCAAAATTGGGTGGGATAACAACAGAAATGATGAAAAATTCAGGCTCCAGTGTGGATACCCAGTTGGTCTGGGTAAGTTAGGGGAAAAGCGATCCCAGGGGAGATTACGCCTATTTATAGTTGAAAATAGCATAGGGGCCCTAATGATATCATAGGACTCTGATAAACATTGTCTGATAAGGCGCCACCTATTTTTCATAGTGCCTGGACTGCCTATTTCAAGACCCCACTAAGATGGCAGTGACCTGGATGTCATCAGGATTAAGGCAGTAAATTCTAAGCTCCAATTCTCCAATTTTCTTGGAAAAAAGCGGATGAAAATTATCCCCATTGTATCTGTTCTTAATTATATGAGATTTGGATCTGCCACTTGCAAGTTAAAGTGAAACACAAATGAGTAATTTTAGTACTTCAAAGGAAATGGTGCAGCCTAAACTAAAAGGGTGCAAGAGAAAACACAGCAGAGCCAGACTTAATGTATCCTGGAGCATTGAAGGAACTGGCTGTGGGTTTAATTATGCCACAGTAATTATTTTTCATAACTCACTGAGAACTGGGGAAGTACTGGATGTTTGATGAAAAGCAAAAGTGGTGCCTTTTTTAAAGAATTTAAATCTCACCTTGATAACTGTAAACTGGAAAACCTAGCTTCAGTAGTGGAGAAATTATCGTAAATGATTAACCAGAATGCATGGGATGGATAGGGAATATGGCCTCAGAAAATAGAGGTCAGGCTTGATAAGTCTGCTGTTTTTCTTTTTGAATTTGTCATGAGAACAATACGCTGGGAAAGGAGGGAGGTAACCTGCTTTGATCTAAAAAAAACTTTTAGTGAGGTGCCACTTTAGGGAGGGACTCCCTGTGTCAAAGGGAACATCATGAGATGGGTTGCAAATTGGTTAAAGAATCGAAGGCAAAGGGTGATTTTATATGTGGCTGCTTCCCAATGGATTCCATTCGTAGGATGCCCCAGGTTGCTGGGTGCATTTCTATTTATAACATTTATTAATGATCTGTAAGTGATACAGTTGGGTAAATCTGTGGATGATTCTAAACTGTGTGGCAGAGTTAGAATTCTTAGGAGAAATAAATAGATTGCAACTGAACATCGATAAATTGGGCAAGTTGGCCCAAGATCAGAAAAATGTTCCTCAATGTAGATAAGTGTGCAGTTATACACATAGGTCAGGGTTAATGCCAGGGTTGGGGCCGACCATGACTCATGGCCCTCCTGCCTTGGGCGCTATGGCGTTGGAAGGATGAATGAGAACGGGCAGAGACTGCTTGAGTTGTGTACCTATCATAACCTCTGCATCACCAACTCGTTCTTTCACACTAAACCCTGTCACCAGGTTTCATGGAGGCACCCAAGATCAAGTCGTTGGCACCAGCTAGACCTCATTGTCACAAGGCGAGCCGCCTTAAACAGTGTTCAAATCACACGCAGCTTCCACAGTGCGGACTGCGACACCGACCACTCCCTGGTGTGCAGCAAGGTTAGACTCAGACCAAAGAAGTTGCATCATTCCAAGCAGAAGGGCCACCCGCGCATCAACACGAGCAGAATTTCTCACCCACAGCTGTTACAAAAATTTCTAAATTCACTTGTAACAGCCCTTCAAAACACTCCCACAGGGGATGCTGAGACCAAGTGGGCCCACATCAGAGACGCCATCTATGAGTCAGCTTTGACCACCTACGGCAAAAGTGCGAAGAGAAATGCAGACTGGTTTCAATCTCATAATGAAGAGCTGGAACCTGTCATAGCCGCTAAGCGCATTGCACTTTTGAACTACAAGAAAGCCCCCAGCGATTTAACATCCGCAGCACTTAAAGCAGCCAGAAGTACTGCACAAAGAACAGCTAGGCGTTGCGCAAACGACTACTGGCAACACCTATGCAGTCATATTCAGCTGGCCTCAGACACCGGAAACATCAGAGGAATGTATGATGGCATGAAGAGAGCTCTTGGGCCAACCATCAAGAAGATCACCCCCCTCAAATCTAAATCGGGGGACATAATCACTGACCAACGCAAACAGATGGACCGCTGGGTTGAGCACTACCTAGAACTGTACTCCAGGGAGAATGCTGTCACTGAGACTGCCCTCAATGCAGCCCAGCCTCTACCAGTCATGGATGAGCTGGACATACAGCCAACCAAATCGGAACTCAGTGATGCCATTGATTCCCTAGCCAGCGGAAAAGCCCCTGGGAAGGACAGCATTACCCCTGAAATAATCAAGAGTGCCAAGCCTGCTATACTCTCAGCACTACATGAACTGCTATGCCTGTGCTGGGACGAGGGAGCAGTACCCCAGGACATGCGCGATGCCAACATCATCACCCTCTATAAAAACAAAGGTGACCGCGGTGACTGCAACAACTACCGTGGAATCTCCCTGCTCAGCATAGTGGGGAAAGTCTTTGCTCGAGTCGCTCTGAACAGGCTCCAGAAGCTGGCCGAGCGCGTCTACCCTGAGGCACAGTGTGGCTTTCGTGCAGAGAGATCAACTATTGACATGCTGTTCTCCCTTCGTCAGATACAGGAGAAATGCCGTGAACAACAGATGCCCCTCTACATTGCTTTCATTGATCTCACCAAAGCCTTTGACCTCGTCAGCAGACGTGGTCTCTTCAGACTACTAGAAAAGATCGGATGTCCACCAAAGCTACTAAGTATCATCACCTCATTCCATGACAATATGAAAGGCACAATTCAACATGGTGGCTCCTCATCAGAGCCCTTTCCTATCCTGAGTGGTGTGAAACAGGGCTGTGTTCTCGCACCCACACTTTTTGGGATTTTCTTCTCCCTGCTGCTTTCACATGCGTTCAAATCCTCTGAAGAAGGAATTTTCCTCCACACAAGATCAGGGGGCAGGTTGTTCAACCTTGCCCGTCTAAGAGCGAAGTCCAAAGTACGGAAAGTCCTCATCAGAGAACTCCTCTTTGCTGACGATGCTGCTTTAACATCTCACACTGAAGAATGCCTGCAGAGTCTCATCGACAGGTTTGCGTCTGCCTGCAATGAATTTGGCCTAACCATCAGCCTCAAGAAAACGAACATCATGGGGCAGGATGTCAGAAATGCTCCATCCATCAATATTGGCGACCACGCTCTGGAAGTGGTTCAAGAGTTCACCTACCTAGGCTCAACTATCACCAGTAACCTGTCTCTAGATGCAGAAATCAACAAGCGCATGGGTAAGGCTTCCACTGCTATGTCCAGACTGGCCAAGAGAGTGTGGGAAAATGGCGCACTGACACGGAACACAAAAGTCCGAGTGTATCAGGCCTGTGTCCTCAGTACCTTGCTCTACGGCAGCGAGGCCTGGACAACGTATGCCAGCCAAGAGCGACGTCTCAATTCATTCCATCTTCGCTGCCTTCGGAGAATACTTGGCATCAGGTGGCAGGACTATATCTCCAACACAGAAGTCCTTGAAGCGGCCAACACCCCCAGCTTATACACACTACTGAGTCAGTGGCGCTTGAGATGGCTTGGCCATGTGAGCCGCATGGAAGATGGCAGGATCCCCAAAGACACATTGTACAGCGAGCTCGCCACTGGTATCAGACCCACCGGCCGTCCATGTCTCCGTTATAAAGACGTCTGCAAACGCGACATGAAATCGTGTGACATTGATCACAAGTCGTGGGAGTCAGTTGCCAGCATTCGCCAGAGCTGGCGGGCAGCCATAAAGACAGGGCTAAATTGTGGCGAGTCGAAGAGACTTAGTAGTTGGCAGGAAAAAAGACAGAGGCGCAAGGGGAGAGCCAACTGTGCAACAGCCCCAACAAACAAATTTCTCTGCAGCACCTGTGGAAGAGCCTGTCACTCCAGAATTGGCCTTTATAGCCACTCCAGGCGCTGCTTCACAAACCACTGACCACCTCCAGGCGCGTATCCATTGTCTCTCGAGATAAGGAGGCCCAAAGAATATACACATAGGTGTATAACTATAATTCAGGTATTAAGAATAACATGGGTGGATGTGGGTTAACAGTGACACTAAGAATGAGAGATATGGAGTGGTCATTGATCACTCCCTAAAGGTTCCAGCGTGGTGTCAGGTGGCTGCAGCCAAAGCAAGGAGAGTTTTGCACTGTCTTACCTGAACTACTGTTACAAAAGTAGGGTCACAAATAATGGAGTTATATAAAGATTGACAAAACCTTAACCGGAGTATTGCATACCTCTTTGATTCCTCTTCCCTCGAGGAGAATATTTTGGCTAGAAAATTGGTCTCCCTTGCACACATAGACATGCATGGATGCCAATTTGGTGAGGACATAAGCTCAGGCATTAGGAGCGTGCGCCTGATGTATGCAGAGTGGGCAGATTGGGTTGTCAGTTAGTGTGTAATGGTGATTTCACGTGAGTGCTGACATTTTCAACCTCGCCACTCCAGCTAACGCCCTCTCTTAAATATACACATCTAAACATGCATTGAGCAGCGGGAAGAACCCTCCACCAGTGATATTTAAAGGAATTATCAACTACTTTCATGTTAGTTGCTGGTTGATTTCTGTCCTAAACTTGCTGGTCTTCCAGCGCAAAGAATTGTCCACGATTGAGTGTTGCAGACTGGCACATTCCAAGGTCCACGACTACGTGCTGAGGGGCGCTTGGGGCAGCCACTGCAAAGGCTCGATGGGGAAAGACCACTCTGTAAGGTCCTCCCACCAAAGTGGTCTGAGGGATGGACCCATTGGAAACTCCTCGGGCTGTATACATCAAATATGTGTTTGCTGTAAAATGTACATGCAATGTAAAATTGAATGGAAGGGTTGTGAGGCAACTCGCCCCTGTATTGAAGAAAACTGATTTCCTTTGCACTTTTTGGAATGTCAAATTGGTGCTGTTTTGAACTGTTTTGTAATGCATCTTTTACAGATTTTTATGAATAAAGTATATTTTTAGGGGAAAAAAAGTTGCTGATTGATTTCTACTGGATCTGTCTGTGTTTGTAAAAGTGCTGTAAGTTTTCTACTGCTGTTGGTGAAGGAGGGAGGAAAATCTATTTTACACAGCACTATTTTTCCCCCTCGCACCCCCTCCCCCCTGCACCCCCTTCCCCCCACCTCCTCCCACCAACATCCACCTACTCCTGAGCAGGGACCCTAAAAGCCCCACTGCCTTGTGGGCGTCTCGGGAGAGACCAAGGCTAAGGGAGTAAACTCTAACAGAAAATCCGGAGTGGAACCCCGAAGGCGGTCATATGTCACCTTTGGCATGTTTCCGGCAGTTCCTGCAGCCATACCGGTGCCAAACATCATGCTCTGCACTCCTTTGGACCCCACCAGGAAGGCTGAGAGGGGGTTTTGATGCTTGGGCAACTCACAACCTCCATACATCCGCCCAGGCATGCGCCATGGAGAGGTCACTCCATAGTCGCCTCACAGCGACCAAAATAACACGGAAGGCAGCAGTTACGGGTTATAAATCCAGCTCAATTGGCATAGAGATTGCGCGCCACGGGTTGCCTTTGTCGGTGGGAGAGGTCATCGCATCTCACTGGACAGCTACCGCCCACCTCAAACCGGGCAGCCTCCGGTCAGTAAGGTTCTGTCCCGCCACAGTCCAGCTGCTTCAATGGGTGCTTGGAGCTCAGGGTCATTGCCCGACAAGCGGACTGTAACATCGCACCAAACAGCATGACAAAAAAAGGAAAGAAGGTACCAGCCCTTCGTTTTGCAAGCTGGAACGTCAGAACTATGTGTTCTGGCCTGTCGGAAGACCTTGCACGAATCAACCATTCTCGGAAGATCGCCATCATTAACAACAAGCTCAGTAGACTCAATGTGGACATTGCAGCACTTCAGGAGACACGCCTCCCTGTGAGCGGATCTCTAACAGAGCAAGACGACACCTTCTTCTGGCAGGGTTGGGATCCTGAAGAACCAAGACGGCATGGAGTGGGCATCGCCATCAGAAACTCTTTGCTCAGCATGATAGAGCCACCCTCAAATGACTCGGAACGCATACTGCCCAGCCGACTGTACACCGCCTCTGGTCCAGTACACCTACTCAGCATCTATGCTCCAACACTTTGCTCCCCACCTGAAGCTAAAGACCAGTTCTATGAGGAACTCCATAATATCATTAGTAGCATCCCCAATACCGAACACCTGTTCCTGCTGGGAGACTTTAATGCCAGGGTTGGGGCCGACCATGACTCATGGCCCTCCTGCCTTGGGCGCTATGGCATTGGAAGGATGAATGAGAATGGACAGAGACTGCTTGAGTTGTGTACCTATCATAATCTCTGCATCACCAACTCGTTCTTTCACACTAAACCCTCTCACCAGGTTTCCTGGAGGCACCCAAGATCACATCGCTGGCACCAGCTGGACCTCATCGTCACAAGGCGAGCCTCTTTAACAGCGTTCAAATCACAAGCAGCTTCCACAGTGTGGACTGCAACACCGACCACTCCCTGGTGTGCAGCAAGGTCAGACTCAAACCAAAGACGTTGCATCACTCCAAGCAGAAGGGCCACCCGCGCATCAACACTAGCAGAATTTCTCATCCACAGCTGTTACGTAAGTTTCTAAATTCACTTGAAAAAGCCCTTCAAAACACTCCTACAGGGGATGCAGAGACCAAGTGGGCCCACGTCAGAGACGCCATCTATGACTCAGCAATGACCACCTATGGCAAACGTGTGAAGCGGAATGCAGACTGGTTTCAATCTCACTTCGAAGAGCTGGAACCTGTCATAGCTGCTAAGTGCATTGCATTGCTGAA
Source organism: Heterodontus francisci (assembly GCF_036365525.1). Lineage (NCBI taxonomy): Eukaryota > Metazoa > Chordata > Chondrichthyes > Heterodontiformes > Heterodontidae > Heterodontus > Heterodontus francisci. The sequence goes on along the minus strand of NC_090372.1, from coordinate 106,246,487 downwards.
CTACAAGAAAGCCCCCAGTGAGTTAACATCCGCAGCACTTAAAGCAGCCAGAAGCGCTGCACAAAGAACAGCCAATGACTACTGGCAACACCTATGTAGTCATATTCAGCTGGCCTCTGACACCGGAAACATCAGAGGAATGTATGATGGCATTAAGAGAGCTTTTGGGCCAACCATCAAGACAATCGCTCCCCTCAAATCTAAATCAGGGGACACAATCACTGACCAACGCAAGCAAATGGACCGCTGGGTGGAGCACTACCTAGAACTGTACTCCAGGCAAAATGTTGTCACTGAGACTGCCCTCAATGCAGCCCAGTCTCTGCCAGTCATGGATGAGCTGGACGTGCAGCCAACAAAATCGGAATTCAGTGATGCCATTGATTCTCTAGCCAGTGGAAAAGCCCCTGGGAAGGACTGCATTACCCCTGAAATAATCAAGAGTGCCAAGCCTGCTATACTCACAGTACTGTACGAACTGCTTTGCCTGTGCTGGGACAAGGGAGCAGTACCACAGGACATGCGTGATGCCTCTATAAGAACAAGGGTGACCGCGGTGACTGCAACAACTGCCGTGGAATCTCCCTGCTCCAGGATAATGGGGAAAGCTTCGCTCGAGTCGCTTTAAACAGGCTCCAGAAGCTGGCTGAGCGTGTCTACCCTGAGGCACAGTGTGGTTTTCGAGCAGAGAGATCCACCATTGGCATGCTGTTCTCCCTTCGCCAGCTACAGGAGAAATGTCGTGAACAACAGATGCCCCTCTACGTTGCTTTCGTTGATCTCACCAAAGCCTTTGACCTCGTTAGCAGACGCGGTCTTTTCAGACTACTAGAAAAGCTCAGATGTCCACCAAAGCTACTAAGTATCATCACCTTATTCAATGACAATATGAAAGGCACAATTCAGCATAGCGGCGCCTCATCAGACCCCTTTCCTATCCTGAGTGGCGTGAAACAGGGCTGTGTTCTCTCACCTATACTGTTTGGGATCTTCTTCTCCCTGCTGCTCTCATATGCGTTCAAGTCTTCAGAAGGAGGAATTTTCCTCCACACAAGATCAGGTGGCAGGTTGTTCAACCTTGCCCATCTAAGAGTGAAGACCAAAGTGTGGAAAGTCCTCATCGGGGAACTCCTCTTTGCTGACGATGCTGCATTAACATCTCACATTGAGGAGTGTCTGCAGAGACTCATCGATAAGATTGCAGCTACCTGCAACGAATTTGGCCTAACCATCAGCCTCAAGAAAACGAACATCATGGGACAGGACGTCAGAAATGCTCCATCCATCAATATCGGCGACCACGCTCTGCAAGTGGTTCAAGAGTTCACCTACCTAGGCTCAACTATCACCAGTAACCTGTCTCTCAATGCAGAAATCAACAAGCGCATGGGAAAGGCTTCCACTGCTCTGTCCAGACTGGCCAAGAGAGTGTGGGAAAATGGTGCACTGACACGGAACACAAAAGTCCGAGTGTATCAAGCCTGTATCCTCAGTACCTTGCTCTACGGCAGCGAGGCCTGGACAACGTATGCCAGCCAGGAGCGACGTCTCAATTCATTCCATCTTCGCTGCCTCCGGAGAATCCTTGGCATCAGGTGGCAGGACCGTATCTCCTACACAGAAGTCCTCGAGGCGGCCAACATCCCCAGCATATACACCCTACTGAGCCAGCGGTGCTTGAGATGGCTTGGCCATGTGAGCAGCATGGAAGATGGCAGGATCCCCAAGGACACTTTGTACAGCGAGCTCGCCACTGGTATCAGACCCACCAGCCGTCCATGTCTCCGCTTTAAAGACATCTGCAAACGCAACATGAAGTCCTGTGACATTGATCACAAGTCGTGGGAGTCAGTTGCCAGCGATCACTAGAGCTGGCGGGCAACCATAAAGGTGGGGCTAAAGTGTATCGAGTCGAAGCGACTTCACAGTTGGCAGGAAAAAAGACAGAAGCGCAAGGAGAGAGCCAACTGTGTAACAGCCCCGACAACCAATTTTATCTGTAGCACCTGTGGAAGAGTCTGTCACTCCAGAATTGGCCTTTATAGCCACTCCAGGCGCTGCTTCACAAACCACTGACCACCTCCAGGTGCTTACCCATTGTCTCCCGAGACAAGGAGGCCAAAGAGAGAGAGAGGTCAGGACCTGGAATGCACTGCCTAAAAGGGTGGTGGAGGCGGATTCAGTTGTGGCTTTCAAAAAGGAATTGGATAAGCGCCTGAAGGGGAATAAAATAGCATGGCTATGGGGAAAGGGCGGGACAGTGGGACTAGATAGATTGATTGTGCAGAGAGCTGACATGTGTTTGACTGGCCTAATTACCACCTTCTGGTCTGTAACCATTCTACGATTCTATCATTCTAAGTTGACAGGGAGTGGTGCTACATGTGGGGAAGGCCTTGGTTCTGACTGCATGGATTCTGGCTAGTCTAATTGCTCCTAGTCATGGATGCTATTGTTTTCATCCCCCTCAGTCTGCAGCATGAAAAGGAGGTTCAGCAGCAGCAGCACAGAAAGAGACAAGCTGCTTGAAGAGGGAGGAGGAGGAGGGGAGAAGTGTTCTCCAGCTACATTCTTCAGGGAGCAATTCTCTTATTTCAAACTAAACCAGGAACAGTATGTGCATAAAGGAAGAATGTGCAGGACTACAATGAGAAGGCGGGGGAGTGGCACGAGATAAATTGCTCCTTCAAAGAGCCAGCGTAGACAACAGGCCGAATGACCTCCTTCTGTGCTGTAACAATTCTGTGATAAACTCCATTCCACAGAAGAGAATTTTGAAGAACTTTTCCACCTCTTGCAGATAGACCTGCAGTCTCAGAGCAATGGACGGAAGGTGCTGCTGATAGCTGTGAAGGTGACCGCAGCCAGGAGTTTCTTCACGTCGGGATCCTTCCTGGCTGGAGCAGGCAACATCTCTAACATCTACCAGTTCACCATGCATTGCTGCATAAGTAAACTGACTGACACTCTATGTCAGAGGAGGGGAATATGGTGTGTTTTCTCTGACCAGAGAGAAGCAGGCAGAGCATGCAGGTAGCTTTGCCAGGATAGCGGGCTTCCCCATGGTGCAGAATGGCATCGATCGTGCACACGTGGCTTTGCAGGCATCACATCTAAACACAAAGGGCGCTACTCCCTGAATGTGCAGTTGGTGTGCGACCATGCTCAGCACATCATGCAGGTGAATGCCCACTAGCCTGACAGCAGTCATGACGCATTTATTCTGTGCCAGTCCACTGTTCCCTTAGCTTTTAAGCCATCACTTCAAACCAGAGAGTGACTGCTTCTGATAAAGGCTATTAGCTGGCCACCTGGCTCATGACTCCAGTGTTCAACCCAAGCGCACACCGTCAGCATGCATATGATCAGAGCTCTGCTGTCCCACAAACAGCATTGAGTAGACCATTGGAAGGCTCAAGCAATGGGTGGCACAGTGGCGCAGTGGTTAGCACCGCAGCCTCACAGCTCTAGGGACCTGGGTTTAATTCCGGGTACTGCCTGTGCAGAGTTTGCAAGTTCTTCCTGTGACTGTGTGGGTTTTTGCCGGGTGCTCCGGTTTCCTCCCACAGTCAAAGACTTGCAGGTGAGAGGTAGATTAGCCATTGTAAATTGCCCCTAGTGTAGGTAGGTGGTAGGGAATATGAGATTACTGTAGGGTTAGTATAAATGGGTGGTTGTTGGTCGGCACAGACTCGGTGTGCCAAAGGGCCTGTTTCAGTGCTGTATCAATAAATAAATGATTCTGCTGCCTGTCATATGCCTCTCTAAAGCATATGTCACAATTCGTCATGGTCTGGGCTGTCCATGATCATCTCATCCGACTGCAGTTCCAGTGAACACAATCACAATTCTTCATTCACCAACATCCCACATCTTACCTTCCATCTGTCACTGACCATCTCAGTGTCTGCTTGGCCATAATGCTGAATTAAAAGACACCACAAAATAAAAATTCCAAACAAAAGTATCATCAAAGTATGCCATACTGAATACAAACATCAGCCATTCATCCTTGTGCATTCCCTTAGCACCTGTCCTCTGTGTGCCCTTCCTTGGCCGTGTGCTCCTATATAGTGCTACCCCCATGGCTGGTGGAAGGTTGATGACTTTCAGTGGGGGAGACTGCTGCTGATGGTCTTGCAGGATGATCTTGAGCAGCTCAGCCTAAGAAAGCCCAGCTTTGGACTGCGTCACCTTGGCAGGGGCAGTAGCATTCTCATTCTAGGCTGGCTGATTGACAGGCAACATTAGAGGCATAGATGGAGTTTTTTTTTATTCGTTTGTGTGATGTGGGCCTCGCTGGCTAGACCAGCATTTATTGCCCATCCCTAATTGCCCTTGAACTGAGTTGCTTGTTAGGCCATTTCAGTGGCCATTTTAAGAGTCAACCACATTGCTGTGGGTCTGGAGTCACATATAGACCAGACCAGGTAAGAACAGCAGATTTCCTTCCCTAAAAGACATTAGTGAACCAGATGGGTTTTTACAACAATCAACAATGGGTTTATGGTCACCATTAGACTAGGTTTCATTTTTAATTCCAGATTTTTAAATTGAATTCAAATTTCACCATCTGCTGTGGTGGTATTCAAACCCATGTCACCAGAGCATTAGCCTGGGCTCTGGATTACGAGCCCAGTGACATTACCACTACACCAATGCCTCCCCTGAGTGGCAATCATGGGAGAATGAATGTTCTCATTCTCAGAGAAAACTGCAGGTTCATGATCCATGGAGCTACTGCCACTCTCCTGGGGTTGTGCCTCAGCAATCCAAATAATTTGTTGAAGGTCAGGTTGCTGAACATCCATGAGATGTTATGAGCCCTTTTGAACACTGGTATCTGCAACCACAATGATAACAGTCAGAGCATTCGTGGCAACAAGCTGAGCTTTCTTTACTTCAGTCTGTGCTTCCACAACAGCACTCAGATGTTGGATGGCTTTGTCTTGTGTTGCAATGGAAGCTGAGACAACAACCATCAAACACTATACCATAGTTGGGTTCACAAGTGTGGTAATCATAGAATCATAGAATAGTCAAAGCACAGAAGGAGGCTGTGCAGCCCATCAAGTCTGCGGCAGCTCTCTGCAATAGCAATTCAGCTCGTCCCACTCCCCGCCTTTTCCCCATAACTCTGCAAATATTTTATCTTCAGCTCCTTATCCAACTCTCAGGCAGTGCATTTCAGATCCTAACCACTCACAGAATCACAGAATCGTTACAGTGCAAAATGAGGCCATTTGGCCCATCACGTCTGCACTGGCTCTCCGAAAGAACAGTTCACTCTGTTCCATTCCCCCGCCTTCTCCCTGTAACCCTGCGCATTCTTCCTTTTCATATAACAGTCTAATTCCCTTTTGAATGCTCCAATTGAACCTGCCTCCACCACACTCTCAGGCATTGCATTCCAGACGTTAACCACTCTCATGTGAAATAGTTTTTCCTCACGTTACTTTTGCTTCTCTTACCAAGTACTTTAAATCTGTGCCCTTTCATTCTTGATCTTTTCCTGTGTGGGAACAGTTTCTCTCTACTCTGTGCAGACCCCTCATGATTTTGAATACCTCTATCAAATTCCCTCTCAGTGTTCTCTTCAAGCAAAACAGTCCTAACTTCTCCAATCTATCTTCATAACTGAAGTTCTTTATCAATGGAACCATTCTTGTGAATCTTTTCTGAATTCTCTCCAATGCCTTCACGTATGTCTAAAGTGCAGCTCCCAGAACTGGACGTGATACTCCAGCTGAGGCCAAACTAGTGTCTTATACTCTTGTTCTCTATGCCCTTATTAATAAAGCCCAAGATACTGTATGCTTTATTAACCGCTCTCTCAACCTGTCCTGCCACCTTCAATGATTTATGCACATATACACCCAGGTCCATCTGCTCCTGTACCTCCTTTAGAATTGTGCCCTTAATTTTATATTGTCTCTCCAAGTTCTTCCTACTAAAATGAATCACTTCACATCTCTCTGCATTGAACTTCATCTGCCACCTGTCTGCCCATTCCACCAACTTGTCTATGTCCTTTTGGAGTTCTACACCATCCTTCTCACAGATCACAATGCTTTCAAGTTTTGTATCATCTGCAAACTTTGAAATTGTTCCCTGTACACCAAGGTCTAGGTCATTAATATATATCAGGAAAAGTAAGGGTCCCAAAACTGACCCCTGGGGAACTCCACTACAAACCTTCCTCCGGCCCAAAAAACATCCATTAACCACTACTCTTTGTCTGCTGTCACTCAGCCAATTCCATATCCATGTTGCTACTGTCTCTTTTAATCCATGAGCTAAAAGTTTGCTCACAAGTCTGTTGTGTGGCATTGTATCAGATGCCTTTTGAAAGTCCATGTACACTACATCAACAGCATTGCCCTCGTTAACCCTCACGGTTACCTCCTCAAAAAACTCCAGCAAGTTAGTTAAACATGATTTTCCCTTAAGAAATCCATGCTGGCTTTCCTTAATTAACCCATGTGATTTGTCCATGTGACTATTAATCTTGTCCTGAATTTTTTTTTCTGGAAGTTTCCCCACCACCATAGTTAAACTGACTGACCTGTAGTTACTGGGCTTTTTTTTGAACAAGGGTGTAACATTTGCAATTCTCCAGTCCTCTGGTCTAAGGAGGACTGAAAAATTATGGCCAGTGCCTCTGCGATTTCCACCCTCACTTTCCTCAGTATCCTTGGATGCATCTCATCAGGTCCTGGTGCTTTATCTACTTTAAGTACAGCCTATCTAATACATGCTCTTTTTCAATTTTAAACCCTTCTAGTGTCTGAATTACCTCCTCTTTTTCCATTGCCTGGGTTGCATCTTCATCCATGGTAAAGACAAATGCAAAGTATTCATTTAATACGTCAGCTACATCCTCTGCCTCCATGTGTAAATCCCCTTTATGGTCCCTAATCGGTCCCACTCCTCCTTTTACCACCCTTTTACTAATTATATGTCTGTAGAAAACATTGGGATTTCCTTTAATGCTAGCTGCCAGTCACTTGTCATGCTCTCTCTTTGCTTCTCTTACTTGCTTTTTCACTTCCCCTCTGGACCTTCTATATTCAGCCTAGTTCTCAACAGTATTTTCTACCTGGCATCTGTCGTCTGCACACTTTTTCATCTTTATCTTAATCTCTACCTATTTTGTCATCCAGGAAGCTCTGGATTTGTTTGACCTACCTTTCCCCTTCAAGGGAACATACCTTGACTGTGTCCAAACTATCTTTTCTTTGAGTTAGCCCATTGTTCAGCTACCAGTTTTCCTGTCAACTTTTGACTCCAATTTATCCACCCCAGCTCCATTCTTACCCCACTGAAGTTGGCTTTCCCCCAGTTAATTATTCTTACTCTGGATTGTTCTTTGTTCTTTTCTATAGTCAGCCTAAACCTTATAATACAACGATCGCTGTCCCCTAAATTCTCTCCTACTGATACTTGATCCAATTGGCCCACCTCATTCCCAAGAACCAGGTCTAGCAGTGCCTCTTTTCTCGTTGGACTTGCAACACACTGTTTTAGAAAATTTTCCTGAACACAGTCTAGGAACCCTTGCTCCTCACTGCCCTTTACACTACTACTATCCTAGTCTATGTTTGGATAATTAAAGTCCCCCATATTTATACCCTATATACCTTATAATTTTTGAACCTCTCCGTAATTTCATTGCAAATTTGTTCCTCCACATCCTTCCCACTAGCTGGTGACCTGTAGACAACACTGAGCGATGTAACTGCACCTTTTTTGTTCCTTAGCTCTAGTCAAGTTGAGTCTGTCCTCGACCCCTCTGAGACATCCTTTTTCTCCAGCACTGCAATGCTTTCCTTAATCAATACTGCCATCCCTCCCCATTTTTTCCCTTTACTATCTTTCCTGAACACCTTGGGCTGGATTTTAAAGGCTCTCCAACGCCGGGAATGGTGGTGGGGAGTGCAGGGGGAGTGAAGATAGCAATAGATGAGGCCTGCCACCGACCCTGATGCCGGCAGGCCCCATCCCGATCTCGACGGTGATGGCGAGGCCTCGTGGCGGCCGCCCCGCCACTCGGCGACGGAACCCGCATTATGATGTGAAAATGAGTATTTACCTTTAATTAATATGCAGGCCGCAGTGATTCTGCCAGCAGTTTGCGATCTTCTTTCCAGTGGCCGGCAATGCCGTGCCTTCAAATCCCCATTTGGGGAAACAAGGCATGACACCTGTGGGGAGGGGGAAAGAGGTGACTGTCTTTGTGTGAGAGGGAGGGAGCAACGTTACAATGCTGCGGATTGGTTGGGGGGATGATGGGAAGGGGGAAAGGACAAAGGTCCTGATCTTTGGTGGGGGGGGGGGGGAAAGGTCAAATATTAACAGCAGGTATTCCGGGGGGGCAAGTGCAGGAATGATGTGTTATGCCATTGGGGGTTGGGAGAGGGCATGGAAATATTTTTTAAATTTATGTTTATAAGCTTTACATTAACGGTGTCTTTAAAAATTCAAATGATCAGTTAGGGCTGTAAGCCCTTTAAAAATGGCGCCGGTGCCTGCGCATTGGCGCCGGATGCAGTTGTCCGGGACGGCTTGCCCGCCCTCCTCTGTGTCACTGGGGGGGAGCAGTCGCCCCAGCCGTGCTAATGAGCCGCCATGTTTGGAATCACGGCGGCTCCGTGATGTGGGCCCCACGTGTGCGGCCACAAACTTTTCCGTCTGCTGCCTATTTTGGCATCGGCTTTTAAAATGCAGCCCCTTGTATCCAGGAATATTTAACACCCAGTCCTACCCATCTTTGAGCCAGGTCTCTGTTATAGCCACAACATCATATTTCCACATGGCAATCTGCACCTGTACCTCACCAATCTTATTAACCACACTCCGTGCATTCACATACATGCACATTAACCCTGATTCAGACTTTATTACTTTCTCCCTTACTCTGACCCCACCTAATAACTTACTATTCCCTACTCTAATGCTATTTATCTCCCCCAGTATTCTGTGCACCTTGGCATACCTCTCTGATATTTGCTCCTGGTTCCCACACCCTTGACAAGTTACCAGTTTTGCTTCCCTCCGATCTGAGCTCCCTCTCAGGTTTCCATCCCCAGATAATCTAGTTTAAACCCTTCCCTACAAAACACTAGCAAATCTCCCTGCGAGGATGTTAGTCCCAGTCCTGCTAAGATGCAAAACATCCATCTTTTACAGGTGTCACCTGCCCCAGAACCGGTCCCAATGCCTCAGAAATCTGATGCCCTCCCTCCTACACTAGTTCTCCAGCCAGGTGTTCAATCACTCAATTCTCCTATTTCTATGCTCACTTGCACGTGGGGCTGGGAGTAATCCTGAGATTACTGCATTTGAGGTCCTGCTTTTTAATCTCCTTCCTAGCTCCCTAAAATCTGTTTTCAGGACCTCATCCACCTTCCTACCTATGTCATTGGTGCTAACGTGGACCATGACCTCTGGCTGTTCCTCCTCCCCCAGAAGAATGTCCTGTTGCTGTTCCATGACATTCTTGACCCTGGCACCAGGGAGACAACACACAATCCTGGAGTCCCGTCTACGGCCAGAGAAACGCCTGTCTGTTCCCCTAACTATCACTACTGCTCTTCCACTCTTCTTCCTCACCTTCTGTGCAGCTGAGACACCTGTGGTGCCATAAACTTGGCTCTGACTGCACTCCTCTGAGGAACCATCACCCTCACCAGTATCCAAAATGGAAAACCGATTAGCAAGCGAGATCATCTCAGGGGACCCCTGCACTACCTGCCTGGTTCTCTTAGACTGCCTGACGGTCATCCATTCCCTATCTGCCTGCACGCTCCTAACCTGTGGTGTGACCACCTCCTTAAATGTGCCATCCACTTAGTTCTCTGCCTTGCAGATGCACCAGAGTGACTCCAGCCTCCACTTGAGTTCCAAAACCCAGAGTTCAAGCTGGTGAGGCCAGTAACACTTCCTGCAGACGTGTTTGTCGAGGTCACATGGTGCATCCATGACTTCCCACATGCCACAGGTTGTACATTCCGCTCAGCTGAGCTGTCCTGCCATACCTTAACTTACAGACTATTCATTATAAGTAGAATAGCTTACCAGTTACACACCAAGCAGCTCCTTCCACTGCACCGAAGCAAGAATCAAATACTGGAAGGCGAAAAAAGTAGAAAAAAAGAGCACCTCCTCCCCCCTTCGCTGAACTTGCCAATCACCAAGCACGTATCTTCACCCTCTAATTGCAATCTGCAAGCCGTTTGCAAGCTGACCCAGACCTCTGTGTTCAGACTATATTTACACTTGCTGTGTAAAAGGATTTTCTCTCATGTTGCCTTTGGTTTTTCTGCCAGTCACCTTAAATCTCTGCCCTCTAGTTTGCAATCACTCCACCAAAGGGAACAGAGTCTATGTACTCTGTCTAGACCCTTCATGATTTACAACGCCTCTGTCAAATCTCCTCTCAAACTTCTCTTTGTTAAGGAAAACAACCTCAGTTTCTCCAATCTATCCTTCATCCCAGAAACCATTCTCATAAATCTTTTCGATACACTCTCTAAAGCCTTCACATCCTTCCTAAAGCACGATGGCCAGAATTGGACACAATACTCCAGTTGAATTAATATTTTATAAAGGTTCATCATAACTTCCTTGCTTTTGTACTCTATTCCTCTAATTGCAAAGCCCAGGATCCCATAATCCTTATGAAGCGATGTGTCAACTTGTCCTGCCACTTTCAATGATTCATGCACATATAACCCCAGGTCCGTTTGTTCCTGCACCCCCTTTAGAATTGTATCCTTTATATTGGCTCTACTCATTCTTCCTACCAAAATGTATCACTTCACATTTCTCTGCATTAAATGTCATGTGCCACGTGTCTGCACATTCCACCAGCCTATGTTCTCTTGAAGTCTAACACTATCCTCCTCACAGTTCACAATACTTCCAAGTTTTGTGTTATCTGCAAATTTTGAAATTGTGCCTTGTACAATAAAGAACAAAGAACAGTACAGCACAGGAACAGGCCATTCAGCCCTCCAAGCCTGCGACAATCTTGATGCCTGCCTAAACTAAAACCTTCTGCACTTCCGGGGACCGTATCCCTCTATTCCCATCCTATTCATGTATTTGTCAAGATGCCTCTTAAACGTCGCTATCGTACCTGCTTCCACCACCTCCCCCGGCAGCAAGCTCCAGGCACTCACCACCCTCTGTGTAAAGAACTTGCCTCGCACATCCCCTTTAAACTTTGCCCCTCTCACCTTAAACCTATGTCCCCTGGTAACTGACTCTTCCACCCTGGGAAAAAGCTTCTGACTATCCATTCTGTCCATGCCGCTCATAACTTGGTAAACCTCTATCATGTCACCCCTCCACCTTTGTCGTTCCAGTGAAAACAATCCAAGTTTATCCAACCTCTCCTCATAGCTAATGCCCTCCAGACCAGGCAAACCTCTTCTGTACCCTTTCCAAAGCCTCCACGTCCTTCTGGTAGTGTGGCGACCAGAATTGCACGCAATATTCTAAGTGTGGCCGAACTAAAGTTCTATACAGCTGCAGCATGACTTGCCAATTTTTATACTCTATGCCCCGACTGATGAAGGCAAGCATGCCGTATGCCTTCTTGACTACCTTATCCATCTACGTTGCCACTTTCAGTGACCTGTGGACTTGTACGCCCAGATCTCTCTGCCTGTCAATACTCCTAAGGGTTCTGGCATTTACTGTATACCTCCCACCTGCATTAGACCTTTCAAAATGCATTACCTCACATTTGTCCAGATTAAACTCCATCTGCCATTTCTCCGCCCAAGTCTCCAACCGATCTATATCCTGCTGTATCCTCTGGCAATCCTCATCATTATCCGCAACTCCACCAACCTTTGTGTCATCCGCAAACTTACTAATCAGGCCAGCTACATTTTCCTCCAAATCAATGTGATGGAGTTGGCCACCATTTCACATTGGAAACCCTGGGCTCCAAACTCTGTGCAAAACCCTGTGCACGACTGGTGCTGGACTCCTCTGTGCTCCTTGATAGTGACAGTAGGTTTTCTAGCAGGCCTGTCAATGCATTCAGACTTTCTGTGTGCATACCCATCAGTCTTTTTCTGTACTCCACCCCATCAAAGTCCTCATCGAAGTCCTCTGCAGCAGTTCCTGTGTACAACCACAACCTCTGACAAGCTTTCACCTGTGCTACCATTTCCCCCTGCCCTAGATGCAGTCCACTTGGGCCATGTATCTCATCACAGTCTCTAAGCTAGCCTCTAAAATATATGCAGTGTCAGTATCTGAGCTGGTGGTTGCGAGTGTGAGAGTCATTGTGAATGATGATATTTCTTCATCATCAGTTTCTTCCTCCTCTTCCACATCTTGCTACTGCACCATTGCCTGTTCTGGTGGCAATTCTTGGGTATCTGAAAGGAGAAAGGCACAAGGGTAGGATTGCAGTGAGGGGAGAAGGGGAATCTAAAAGGTTCACACTTACACAATCTGCAACCTGTAAATCAGAAGACATTGTGGGTTGAGGAGAAGTGGGATGAGGGGGAGTAGGATGTGAGAAGGAGGATTAGGTATAAGCATAATGCCATTTTTGATGCTTTCATCTGCAGCCTTAGCCATAGCCGCTTCAGTGATGGCAAGGACCATTGGGTTGAGGACATTCTTCCGTGCCTGTTCCCCACCGGTTAGGTGCTGCTGCCTCTGGTTGTGCGCCACTTTATCCTGCAAGAGAGAGGGAAGTCTGTTAGTGAGTGTGGTGCAATCTGTTTGGATGATGTGACTGTCATGTTTGAATAGCTGTGTGCAAGCTTTGAGATGTGGGTATGAGGCTTGCAGCAGTGCTAAGCTTGTGAGGATAAGGTGAAGCTATGAATGTTAAGTATGAGTTGCAATTGTTAGAGATTGTTTATCTGTGAGAGAAGGTGGGGTGGTCTGGTACATTGAGCAGTGTATGAGGCTTGTGCAGTTGTAAGGATACAGCATTTGAAGATGCATTCACTGACCTTGACCACTTGTATGAGATCATTGCATTTTTTGCTGCACTGCATCCAGGTCCTTGGGGCAAGATTGCTGATATTGACTGCACTGGATATCTGCTCCCACCGCCTTCGCAGTGTCTGTCTGGAGGGCCTCCAGGTCCCATGTGGTTAAAAGACCCCCTCCTCCTGTCCACATCCTGCTCTAAGGCCTCCAGTGCTGCGTCGGAGATACTTGGATGCTGCCCTCTGCCATGTTGTGCCATTCTTGTCTCTTTCTTAGGGGAAACTCACTGCTAGAATGACTTCCAACATCTGCTTTAGTTAAAATATACCACTTCTTTAAGAAGTGCAGCCTGCCTTTAGTAAGGCAGGTTTGCTGGAACTTGTGCTAGCCTCTCAGGATTTTACACACCTCCTACCTCCCACCGCTTAGGTGTGCGGCCATTCAAACAGTGCACATAGCACTGGCTGAACGCTACAATCATGCAAATGAGCAGGAACACACGATTTGTGTGCTGTCTGCATTGAAGCAACAGGTCTGGGTTAATAAAGCATCACAATCCCTGCTTCTGTTTTTGGGCCTTATTGACCTTCATCGCCAAGGACTGTTGCTGAATAGGGTGCAGCTACTGGTATCACGCTCAAATTCATTCTTCACAGAAAGGTACTCTCAGGGTTGCTGTGCTCCTTCCTCTTCTCCTATTACTCCTGCACATGCTCCTGTACCTGAGCTGGTTCCTGATAGCTGGTGGCAAGGGCTGGTCTCTCATGATGGTGAGATTGTACATCATGCAGCAGATCACCATGACACTTGAGACCTGTTCAGCCGGAAAGGCCAGGTTTCCTCCAGAATGGTCCAGGCAGTGGTCTGTTTTATCACATTTCTTGTGGCAGCGTGGCTCTCATGGTATGCATGCTGCACACACATGCACGAGTTGCAAACTGGAGTCACGAGCCACGTCATTAACAGATAGCTCTTGTCACCCAATAGCCACCCTTTGGTTTGCCGTGGTGGCTGAAATGCTGCTGACATAGCGGACTGCTGCAGAGTGAAGGCATCATGACTGCTGTCAGAATGTCGGGAACTCACCTGCATGATACACTGCCTATGTTCACACCAGCATCCTTCCTGCTGCTGAACGCATGTTAGGAGAGGATGCAGACTGGAGCATGCAGCTCCAAAGTGGCAGTGCTGGTGTCAAATCAGTATTGCACACTGATTGCCGTCATGATCAGCTTGCTCTACATACTTCCAGAAGACGCTAGCAGTGTGTGCACGCTATTGCCTTCATCAAGCTGGCATCGCGCATACTTCACAGCAGAAGTGTGTGTATGTGCAGTCGACACCCCTGGCACCCAAACAATGGGTACTACTGAACCCAATTTCATACCCGTTCTTTTTATTTGTGAAACCAGAAGAACTGAGACCAAATTTAATACAAATCTTGCACGTGTTACTGATTAGTCTTGACAATATTTTAGTTTAAAATTATGATTTTGACATATTTCATCCTAAAATGAACACAGCTCCACAGCCCTGTCATGTCTGCTGACCTTAAGTTGTCTCCCCTAACATTTCCCTAATGTCGACAGCTCTCATAATGTCACCACCCTGGCCGACAAGAGTTAACTGGGAGACAATCCTCTGTGTTCCTGGTCTGAAAAGCTTATAACTATTCCCAGAGTTGCTAACGATCCTGTTTTTTTTTAAGTAAGCACTAATGCAACATCAAAGTTGATGATCCATAGCAACATTGAAGTGCAATCAGCTCTGCTTTGGCAAAACCTCGAAACTCCCACATCACTTTCTGGGAATCCTGAGTGACACTGTGCTGTACATAACATAAAGCATCTTCCCACTGAGCCAAGATGGGAAAATCTCTAAAAAATTATTCCCTTAAAAATAGACAATATTTAAAAAATGACAGCCCTATTAAGTGCTGTTATACATAATACCATGTAGGGAAGAACTAGAAATTTCAAATATTATTTTGGGGGTTTATGATAAAATGATACTGCAGTTTTCAAAGAAAAAACAGAATTTAAGATTCCATTATAATATATGTTGGAATTCTCTCTCCATCAATGCAAATCTGTAAACAATATAACCTGTGCTGTGTCCACGTGCGCCTCTCAAGGGATGTGCAAAAACAATGACATAGGTAGTAAAACTGCTGATTTAACACTACCCACAACTCATAGACAGTTTTCAGAATGCTTATCTAAACTTTTCTAATAGTCAGTTGATTAATCAAACCAACAGCCGAAGTAAATATTACCTTTAACGTATTGTATTTGAGACTTTTTCCAATAGTTTTTCTTTTTTCCCCAAATATTGGAATATGTTAACAGTTACATTATGCACTGTCCAAGGCTCTATTCACGAGCTTTTAATGTGTTCAGCAAAATCTCAGCAAATGCAATGGCCTCACAAATCAGGTCAGTTTTAAGTCTAAAGGTACTTTAGAATAGCAAGCTGCCTAAATACTCCAAAACTACCAATTACTAACCTAATGGAGTTTGGTTAGTATTTTGCAGGACACAATGAAGAAACAGTTGGGCACGCACAAAACTGTGCAATGCAGTTGTTTAAAGGTCAAAATCATGATATCTATTTTCTGGTCTCAGAGCATTATTGATATGGGGAGCAGGACTGTATAGGCTCCCAGCACGAAACTTACATTTTTGGGTGAGTTGAGAATTCAACTTGTCACCAGAAAAATGGTAGATGGTGTTACTGTCAGTGACTTGATGCATTCCTTAGTGACAACACTACTGCATGTGTAGAAGCTTTAAAAAAAATCTTCCGAAGGCAGTTGTTGGCTCTTTAGGCAGCAATAGTGGTAGCTTGCTTACTTGTAGTATTGGCACTGAAGTAGGGCAGTGAGAGATGGTATTGCTGTATTATGAGGGAGGAATACCTTTTGCTCTGTTGCTTATGCAATAGTTTGAAGCTTGAGATGTCGGGAAAGATTTTAACTCATTCAAAACCAACACTTACACAGAGTTAAAATCAGGTCTGTAGTTTGAGGTCATAAGACTATATTAATATCAGACTCATTGATGTTTAATTCCTGTAAGAAGTGGTGTTCATACTAGTAATTTACTAGACCCTTTAATTTATCCAGTTGCCACTGACAACAGGAGAAGCTTTAGGAGCAGTGCTGTACAGCTGACAACCATTTAAAGAAGTGAACTAGTCTGGAAGCAACAGCTCTGGCAACAAATGTAAGCAGTAGCACAAATGTGAGAGATACCACCATACTTTTTGCCATCTCAGCTCATGGGGTGGGGGAGGGGAAGAGGCAGAGGAGGAAGAGTCATTTGCATTTTCAAGGCAAATGCAATGCACAAGTTGATCAGCCAGCAACAAATTTGGAGCAATAGAATAGGAGAGGCTGGGCAGCAAGGGTGCAAGAAAAATGTTCTTGCTGAATTTGTCAGGCCCTTACCAGGGATCTCAGCAGACTCCTGTCTGCTCTTGAGTGGTCTGTTTTGCTGAGGACATTCTGTAAGACCCCCTCTCTGTTCTAAAGGTTCTTGCCTTTACTCTGGATATAGATGGCACACAACAACTTGGATATGGTTTCACTAAATGTGATAAACTGTTATTAAATCTCTAAGCAACAGTACAAACTCACAATGACACTTTCTTTCTTTGGCCTCCTTGTCTCGAGAGACAATGGGTAAACGCCTGGAAGTGGTCAGTTGTTTGTGAAGCAGCGCCTGGAGTGGCTATAAAGGCCAATTCTAGAGTGACAGACTCTTCTACAGATGCTGCAGATAAAATTGGTTGTCGGGGCTGTTACATAGTTGGCTCTCCCCTTGCGCTTCTGTCTTTTTTCCTGCCAACTGCTAAGTCTCTTCAACTCGCCACTCTTTAACCCCAACTTTATGGCTGTCCACCAGCTCTAGCGATCACTGGCAACTGACTCCCACGACTTGTGATCAGTGTCACAGGACTTCATGTCGCGTTTGCAGACGTCTTTAAAACGGAGACATGGATGGCCGGTGGGTCTGATACCAGTGACGAGCTCGCTGTACAATGTGTCCCTGGGGATCCTGCCATTTTCCATGCAGCTCACATGGCCAAGCCACAATGACACTAGTTGCCTAGGAATCCTGCGAGCTAGGGTCTGTCTCAGGTGGCCAGTCCTCTGACAGATCTCTAGGCACGACTTCAGAACAGTTGACCAGGCCACTCTACCAACTGCAGTAACAATGCCCTTGAGGGCTATGGCTTTATACACTTTCCTGACCCTGGCCCTTGGCATACAAGACAATACCTTAAATCAGATCATCCAATTAGGTTATTCATCCCACCGTGACCATCCAGGACCACCCCCACATGGTCATATCCTGCTCTCAGCAGGGGGTTGTCTCTGGGTGCATGCCAATAATGGGTGTGATTACTGTATCTTGGGGCAGGAAGAAGGCCATTCACACATTACCATTGTCCACTTCAGTTTCTGTAGACGAAGTGTCTGTGGCAATCCACCACCTCAGAGACATGCCCTGACATGTCTGTGTGTGTGTGTGTGTCTGTTTTAGTTAAAACGATCCCAGCAATCATGCCTTCGGTCAGAATTCTCCCATCTTCTTACCACCATGAGACAAACTCTGCCCACAGGACTCCACCACAGCCAGCTTACATTCATTAATATGAAAGAAATAAAAGCACAGTTTACATGATTAAGAGTGATTAATACGATTAATGTAAATAATGCATTGGCTTACGATACCAGACCAAAATTCCGGAGTAGCCTTTGAACTCCCTGCTGACATAGCTCCCTTGATGTGGAGAGGTGCTGGATAAACGAAATAGTCACAAAGCCTGTCCCTGCCTCCCCATCACTCTGTGCCCTCCCCCACCCCACCGTCCCTGTACACCCCAATCAATTAGAAAGGGCATAAACAAGACAGAATTCTGCAAGGTTGCAACCTGTTTTTCAATCTCCTTCCTAGAGATTGTCCAACTCAGGCTTGGGCTCCAACTGAAGTTTTACTTTCCGAACGATGCTGGAATCCAGTTTATACACTGTTAGTTTACATTAGCACTGTGGTCCAGTAATGTGTGCTGTGATTATTGTGTCTTTGCTCCTTCTGTGTGCTCCTAGATACTGCACAAATTAAGATTCTTTTAAAAATGTTAAAAATATCTGGTAAAACTCTGGTAAACTCCATTTATTTCAGTGAATTCAATTGTGAAAGTAACCAAAGATTTACAATATCAAGTCTACTATATGTTCAAAACTCTACTCCCTAGCAGAGCAGGAGCCATGGAATAGTTTGGATCCGGATGGATTAACTATATTTATGATTAACACAACAAAATAGCTAAAAGAATAAAATCCATTTAATGGGAATGCCTGCCACTGTAGTGAGTAAAATGTCACAATTATGCAGTGATAGCTTACAAGTCAAACACCTTAAATAATCTTGATCTCCAGCAGGGAACATTGTAGGGTCAACTCTTCAATGATGAAGAAAGTGTATCAGAACACTAGAATTCAGTTGCTTACTCCAAGCAAATTGCAGTAGAAAGGTAAGGGGCTAGGAGATTTAACATTAATTGGTTTAGAATTGGAAACAGCACTCAGTTGAACAGTAGTGCCATGCATTATAAGCACCATTAAGCATATGAAAGCTGCATTAAATAGTCATTAATCAAAATGCCTCTGCAGAAGCAGTTTTAAAGATATTTACAATTATGCTGAAACTATGGGGGTGATTTTGGCTGAATACTTTAGGCTGTAAAGAGTCTCTGAGGTGACCAAGCTGAAGTCTTAAAATTGCAATGCTGGTTTAGCTGTGTTTAGTGCAAGATGCCATCTTGGTAAATGAGTTGAAGCGCGCTAGAAACGGCCGTCTGGAGGATCATTAAAGGGCTGATTGACAATTAAATTGCCTGCCAGCACTCACTAAAGGGGCTGCACACCATTTTGATGGGTAACACTTCACTTAATGACCTCTCTAAACAGTGACTGGCTGAACAGGAGTAAACAAGTCTTTGCTGGGGATTTTGAGCACCTCTAAAAGCTGTGGTCAGTTTTCAATGTTCACTTGCTGATTATTATCGACAGACTACATTACATTTGGAGAGGACATTTGAGACATCACTGGACACATTCTGCGACACATTGTCAAGACTTCACCAACACTCTATCAATACTTTTCCAGAATTTCCTCAGCACTTCATCTAAAAAGCGTAAGTGCTGTGCCACTCTACCTTATTGAAGACCTTATAGGAGTCACTGGGAGAAAGGGAGTGCTTGGTTATTGGCATCCTGCTTTGGGTCCCCCTTGCTCTAGATGAGGAATTGGGGGAAGAGATGAGGTCAGGTAGAGTAGTAAAGCAGAAGCAGACAGGAGAGTGAGGAGGGCTCTCAATAGGAGGCCCTGTCCACCTAGGGTCTTCAGAGAGCCCAACAACATTCACATGACCCAAAAACAGTGCATGACGAGACTGCACTTTACAAAGGGGGTCATTACAGAGATCTTTGGCCTCATGGAACAAAGACTCAGATGTCACAGCACAACCAGGACTGTATTGTCTGTGACAATCAAGGTCACCGTAGCATTTAATATTTATGCTACCAGAACTTTCCAGGCTACCACAGGTGATAAGAGTAACATCCCCCAGTTTTCTGTGCTTTTCTGCATAAGGGAGTCCTCTGCAGCTCGATACTCTGATGAATGGCAATAGGGAATGATATGTAACCAGAGAAGACCAGAGGCAGAGAGCTCTAGGGTTCAACAGGATTGTGTGATTTCCCCATGGTTCAGGGAGTCATTGACTGCACACATGCAAGCTCCTCTTTTAAACTCGGAGGTGTTCAGGAATAGGAAGGGATTCCACTCCCTCAGTGTACAACCATCAGTGCCTCCTGCATGTGAATGCCTGCTATCTAGGGAGCTGCGATGATGTGTTTATAACAAGACAGTCATCCATCTCACTGATCTTTGAGCCCCATTGCAATGTGCATGGCTGGCTACTAGGTTACAAGGGATAGCCTCTGATACAATGGATCATGACCCCTCTGAGAAACCCCATACACCAGCTGAGCACGAATATAATGAGAGCCACTCAGCCACCAGGGAAATCATTGAGAAGACCACTGGGATCCAGAACCAAAGGTTTAGATGATTTGCTGAGTCAGGAGGTGCTCTGCGGTACTCGGCCGGGAAGATCTCCAGATTTGTGATGATTTGCTGCATTGTCCACAATCTGGAGATCATGAGAGACCAGCTGTTAAAACCAGCAATTGTGCCAGAAAGTCAAGCTGAGGAGAAGGAAAATGAGGAGGAGGATAACAAAGAGGGGGACCAGGTGGAGCTCCAAAGGCTTCCAGATAGATGAGCAGCACCTGGGAAGGACACTGGCTGTCATCTAATTGAAGAGGGCTTTTGAGAGACATGCTGCACAATCAGACTGCAGAGCACTATTGCTACATTATGGTACCTTCCACAATTTACGATGCATCAGGTAGTCCATCATCTGCACTCAATCTTTTCAGCCCATTTCCCATTAAGATCATGATAAAGAAGGACCACTGATTTCACCACTACCCAGTTACCATCATTACTCTTCATTTACATCAAAAATAAACAAGGGAAATATTATACAACCAACAGTACTTACAAATATTAAGCTATTAACCCTGGTGCTTACCCGGAGTGCTCCCTATCTATAAGTTCTCTTGCCTAATCTAGAGTATCTATAAAGTGCAAACCCAGTGGCAGCAGCAGGAAAGATGGTGGCTGCAGAGAATCTGAAGAGGGCAGTTCAGTTGTGCTTCTGGGACACCTTTGAGAGATTGTGGGCCTTGATGGCCCCACCTCAGACTGCACCATCTCAGCAATAGGCTTGAGCAGTCTGGGTTACTTGACTGATAGTCAATGGCAATGTTGGAGTGCCAGGGGAGGGAGCAGCAGTGCTGGCATCCAGACAGAGAAGTCAGTTGGGTTCTGCTCCATGAGGCTTGGCATTACAAGGTCCTCATTTGACACCTCTACGTCAGAACTGACATATGACCTTGCTCCCCAGAATAGTGGCACCTGTGAAGTCTCTTCCATCCTGCATGACTGCTGCTTGCTAGAGCTCAATCCATCCCACTGTTAGAATCCCTCTTCTAACCTAGCCTGTAAATTATGTGTGATACAGCTCTCTGAGATGGTGCCTGTGACAGTGGTAGCCATCGATGCTCATCTTAAACTTGCTCCAGGTGGAGGTGGGGGTGTGAGGTGGACCTTGCTCCAGGGAGCTTGCAATGATCAATCTAGAAAGGTTAGGGTGCAGCACGTGTCCAGTATAGGAGGATGTGTCTGATGAGACTATATGAAGCTGGTGAGTGAGATAGGTTTGGGTGATTAAGGATCAGGAATAGTTGTGCAATAGGGATGGGCAGCAAATGTTGGCCTAGCCAGTGATGCCCACATCCCATGAAAAAATTTAACTAAAATATTGACAGGTGTATTTATGGCAGGGATTTTGTGTGGCCCCCTGAGGCAGGTCAAAGGCAGGGGGGCATGGAGTATTGTGGCAGGGGGCCGGGGGGTGGTGGGTGGAGGGCCTGTCACCTCCACATCGCCAAGCGATCTTCCCGGGGACAGGATGGCCGTTGTCGGGCCTATCATCGGCCTATCCCACCCAGAGGCCAATTGAGGCCCTTAAGTAGCCACTAATAACAACGAATTAAGGGCTTCCTCCTGCCACCACTGGGTACGAGTAGTGCCTGTGAAGGATGCAATAGTGTGGGGGATGTGAATGTCAGTTAGATGGTGGAAGGATTGTGTTGAAGTTGTGATGCTGATAGTTTTAGAGTTATTGAGAAGTGTGATTGTGAAATGGGATCTTGGCTTGACTGTTTTTGTCAAGTCATTAAATTTCTTGCAGCACTGGAGTCATGTCCTGGGGCCAGGGTTCCTGGCTGTGATCTCCCACACAATATGCTCCCTCGTGCATTGTATTAGCTGCCTCTGTGACCTCCTTCTGTCCCTTTGCTTAAGGCACTTGGAGTATTGTGTACAGTTTTGGTTTCCTTGCATAAGGAAGGATAAACTTGCCGTAAAGGGAATGCAACAAAGCTTCACCAGACTAGTCCCTGGGATGGCGAGATTGTCCTATGAAGAGAGATTAAGGGGACTGGGCCTATATTCTCTAGAGTTTAGAAGAATGAGAGGTGATCTCGTTGAAGCATATAAAATTCTTACAGGGCATGACAAGGTTGATGCAGGAAGGATGTTTCCCCTGGCTGGGGTGTCTAGAACCAGGAGACACAGTCTCAGACTAAGAGGTAGGCCATTTAGGACTGAGATGAAGAGGAATTCCTTCACTCAGAAGGTGGTGAATCTGTGGAATTCTCTACCCCAGAGGGCTGTGAAGGCTCAAGTTATTCAGTATGTTCAAGACAGAGATCAATAGATTTCTAGATATTGAAGGTATCAACGGATATGGGGATAGAACAGGAAAATGGCGTTGTGGTAGAAAATCAGCCATAATCTAGCTGAAAGGAGGAGCAGGCTCAAGGGGCTGAATGGCCTACTCCTGCTCCTAGGTCCTATATTCCTATCCTTCCTCCTCTCTAGCTCCTCCACCAGGACCTCCAGTGCCTCATTGGAGATGTCTCCTTGAGACATCCTTCCATGTTGACTTCTCTCGCAGCTAGTACACTCCACATCAGCAGTGGAAGTGGATGAGCACAGGTTATATATACAGCTCCAGGAAAATTGTGCCCAATCAGTGCTTCAGTGTTAAACCTGCAGTTGTCAGTTTCAGCACCTCCACCTTTAAGCCATGGTAATCATCAATTAGTCCCACATAATAGGTTAGTGTGAAAAATTAAAGCACATGGGATCGGGGGTAATATACTGGCATGGATTACGAATTGGTTGACAGACAGGAAATAGAGAGTAGGAATGAGTGGGTCTTTTTCCGGGTGGCAGGCAGTGACTAGTGGGGTACCACAGGGATCAGTGCTTGGGCCCCATCTATTCACAATATATATTAATGACTTGGGTGAGGGAAATAAATTTCCAAGTCTGTAGATGACACAAAGCTGAAGGGGGCGGGGGGGGGGGGGAGTGGGGGGGCACTGTGAGCTGTGAGGAGGATGCAAAGGGGCTCCAATGTGATTTGGGCAAGTTGGGTGAGTGGGCAAATGCATGGCAGATGCAGTATAATGTGGATAAATGTGAGGATATCTACTTTGGTTGTAAAAACAGAAAGGCAGATTATTATCTGAATGGTGATAGATTGGGAAAGGGGGAGGTGCAACAAGACCTGGGTGTCCTTGTACACCAGTCGCTGAAAGCAAGCATTCAGGTGCAGCAAGCAGTTAGGAAGGTGAATGGTATGTTGGCCTTCATTGCAAGAGGATTTGAGTACAGGAGCAAGGATGTCTTACTGCAGTTATTCAGGGCCTTGGTGAAACCACATCTGGAGTATTGTGTTCAATTTTGGTCTCCTTGTCTGAGGAAGGATGTTCTTGCCATGGAGGGAGTGCAAAGAAGATTTACTAAGCTGATTCCTGGGATGGCAGGATTGACGTATGAGGAGAGATAGGGTTGACTCGGCCTATACTAACTAGAGTTGAGAAGAATGAGAGGGGACCTCATAGAAACCTATAAAATTCTAACAGGACTAGACAGGCTAGAGGCAGGGAGGATGTTCCTGATGGTTGGGGAGTCCAGAACCAGGGGTCACAGTCTCAGGGTACAGGGTATGCCATTTAGAACTGAGATGAGGAGAAATTTCTGCACTCAGAGGGTGGTGAACATGTGGAATTCTCCATTGCAGAAGGCAGTGGAGGCCAAGTCATTAAATATATTCAAGAAGGAGATAGATATATTTCTTAATGCCAAAAGGATCAAGGGATAGGGGGAGAAAGTGGGAACAAGGTACTGAATTAGACGATCAGCCATGATCTTTTTTGAATGGCGGAGCAGGCCCGGAGGGCCAAATGGCCTACTCCAGCTCCTCTTTTCTATGTGCTTTTATGTTTCTATGTATGAAAATTAACCTGAATTCGGATTTTCGAACAGGCATTTATTAGCACAGCTGCAAATTAGCACCTGTTTTTACCCTTTAGCTAAAATAACCCCTCTTTCGTTGAGAATGTAAAATAGTTTTACGGACATGCATAAGAATTAGGAGCAAGAGTAGGCCACTCGGCCGCTCGGGCCTGCACTGCCATTCAACAAGATCATGGCTGATCTGATTGTAACCTCAACTCCACATTCCCGCCTACCCCCAATAACCTTTCACCCCCTTGCTTAGCAAGAATCTATTTACCCCTGCCTTAAAAATATTTAGACTCTGCTTTCACTGGCTTTTGAGGAAGAGAGTTCCAAAGACTCACGACCCTCTCAGAGAAAAAAATTCTCCTCATCTCTGTCTAAAATGGGCGACACCTTATTTTTAAATAGGTGACCTCTGGTTCTAGATTCTCCCACAAGGGGAAGCATCTTTTCCACATCCACCCTGTCAAGACCCCTCAGGATCTTATATGTTTCAATTAAGTCACCTCTTACTCTTTTAAATTCCAGCAGATACTAGCTTAGCCTATCCAATCTTTCCTCATAAGACAACCCACCCATTCCAGGTATTCATCTAGTAAACCTTCTCTGAACTGCATCCAATGCGTTTACATCCTTCCTTAAATAAGGAGACCAATACTGTAGACAGTACTCCAGATGTGGTCTCACCAATGCCCTGTAGAACTGAAGTATAACCTCCCTATTATACTCCCTTTTGTATTCAATTCCCCTCACGATAAATGATAACATTCCATTAGCTTTTATAATTTTGTGCTGTACCTGAATACTAAGTTTTTACGATTCATGCACTAGGGCACCCAAAATAAATTGTCTGCAATACCTTGGCATTATCTGAACTGAATAGTAACTCAGCTGGGACTATTTTCCAGGCAGGGGATCACATCAAAATTTTGTTTCCTCACTGTTAGCTATGGTTCAGTTGGTAGCATTCTGTCTCTGAGTCAGAAAATTGTGGATTAAGTCCCACTCTAGGATTTGAGCACAAAAATCAAAGTTGGCACTCCATTACAGTACTGTGGGAGTGCTACACTGTTGCAGGTGCCATCTTTCAGATCAGAACTTAAACTGAGAGTCTGCATTCTCAGGTGGATGTAAAAAAAACCCCGACATGGAGTTATCCCCGATGATGTGTTCATTATTTATCCCTCAATCAACATTACATAAACAGATTATCTGGTCGTTATCATATTGCCGTTTGTGGGATCTTGCTGTGCGCAAATTATCTGCCATGTTTCCTCCATTATAACAGTGACTACACATCAAAAGTACTTCATTTGCTGTCAACATCCTTTTTTGGGGGGTATCCTGTGGTCATGGAAGGTGCTATACAAATGCAAGTCTTTCTTTCTTATTTCATTGTACAAATAGGCGTTGTCAATTATTCTGATTGTGCTAAGATTCAGTCTGAAAATTATCTGTTGTACACAGCTGTTACAATTGATTGAATTTAACATGAGATATTCTCTCTGGTTCAGCATCACTGGTCATTCCTGTAGTATAATGTAATATAGGGCAGATACTGGGCAGAATATGTAAATAGTCTGTGAGCATCATCACAGGAAGTGATGTAATAGAATCTGTACAGAACCTCGTTTAGAATGTAAGTGGAAGTCGTGTGTAAATAAACTCCTGTTATCCTAACCGATAATGTGTTAAGCCTTATAGATATCACAATATTATATGGTGGCAGCAGTAAACTGAAGAAAAGATTGAAAAATCATTGCCCCTACCGGAGAACTTTGAAAAGTAGTCAGACAGAACCAAGCCGAGGCATGGCCGAAATGGGTACGGTGGTTTGCAAGGTATCGTACTGCATCGAGTCTCGTGCTGAATCCAGACAAGTTGCAGGTCAGTAAGTATTCAATGGGGTGTGTGCAGATGACATCCTCATTACTCAAGATGAAGAGAAGGCTACGTATGAAGAAGTCATTAAGGGACTTGAGACTTACTTTAATATAAGGAAAAAATCATTGTGGGAGCAGACCAAATTTAATAAGCATACTCAGCAGAAAAGAGAGAGCATTGATTTGTTTGTCAATGATTGATATAAACTCACTGAAGATTGTAAATAAGGCAGTTTACGGGAAGAGCTGATTAGATACAGGATTGTGATCGATGTAGTAGATGATGCCCTTTCGGATCATCTACAGTCGAGGGATGACTTTATGTTAACAAAAGCAATTCAGCTGAGCAGGCAAGCAGAGATTAGAAAATTTAACTGATTTGTTGTTCAAGGGGACAGGGAGAGTCCGATCTTGAAAGTAGCAGACTCCATTGAATACGTAATGAAAATGAAAGTAAGAAATGGCGGTCAAAGACAGGAAAGGCAGGAAGAGCTTCTCGAGGCAGCAGCATCTAATTGCAGTAGATGTGGCCAAGTGAGGCACAACGGGAAAATTGCCCAACCAGAGAATTGGAGTGTTTCGTCTGTAAAAACAGGAGATACTTTCAATCAGTCTGTCGCAATAAAAACCAGCACTGCAAATAATTAAAGGGAAATGCAAAGAAAATAAAAAAGTTAACGAAGTACAGGATATACAATATGTTGAAATACCATTTTTCAGGGAAATCCAAGGAGCAAGTAAGTGTTGCCGGATGGCTGAAATCCTTGGGGAAGGCAACAAGATTAATTTTAAATAAAAACAAGAAATGCTGGAACCACTCAGCAGGTCTGGCAGCATCTGTGAAAAGCGAAGCAGAGTTAATGTTTCGGGTCAGTGACCCTTCTTCGGAACTAATTTTAAACTGGACACTGGAGCAGCAGTTTCAGTGCTATCAGACACAGAATCGTGGCTGAAGGTGAAAAGTCTCAAACTATCAGGTAAAAAATTATATGGGCCTGGAGACATTGAGTTGAAGGTAATAGGAGAACTGAAAACAATTTTGAGTTACCGGGGAAAATAAATTCCTAAGACCTTATATGCAATCAAGAATCAGAGTTGTTCACTCCTGAGCAGAAAGGCTTGCACAGACCTACAGCTAATAAGTAGAGTAGAAGAGCATAAAGGTACAGAGGAACAGCCTAGAAATTTTAAGGCTGAATTTTCTAAATTGTTCAAAGGATTGGGAAAATTAAAAACCACATACCACATTCACTCTGAGAAAGGATGCAGATCCAGTGTGTTTTCTTCACACCGAGGAAAGTTCCACATCCAGGCCTAGAGAAAGTGAAAAACCAAATCACATTAATGACAAAGCAGGCAGTTATTTCACCTGTAACAAAACCAACAGGATGGTGCTCAGGTATGGTTCCAGTGAAGAAACCAAATGGGCCCATTTGAATTTGTGTTGACCTCACACAATTGAATAAGGCAGTGGAAAGATACATCCAATGTCATCAGTAGATGAGAGTTTGGCAAAACTAGGGAAGAGCACAATTTTCACCAAATTAGATGCTAACAGTGGATTTTGGCAATTGCCATTGGATAAGGAATCTAAACTTTTGATGGCATTTATAACACCACTTGCAAGATTTTGCTTTAACAGATTATCATTCAGAATTACGTCAGCAACGGAGAGCTCTCAAAAGACAATGTCAAGAATCCTGGAAGGATTAGATTGGGATAATCTGCCACATGGACAGCATGTTAATCCAAGTAGCCAATCAGCAGGAACACGATACAGGGGTGAGAGCAGTTCGACAGAGACTAGAAGGAGCAGGTCTTACATTGAATGAGAAATGTTTTTTTTCACAGACAAGGGTAAGATTTCTTGGGCATATAATTGATGGGTCTGGTGTTAGAGCAGATTCACAAAAGACAAAAGTTATAAAGGACTTCCCAGAGCCTAAAAAATTACAGAACTGAAAAGATTTATGGGAATGGTGAATCAAGTAGGGAAATTTCTATCAAATTTAGCCATGATCATGAGCCATTATGACAGTTGTTAAAAAATGACAATGTTTGGTGTTGGAGAGAAGCCCAACAAGAATCCTTTGAGAAAATCAAGAAAATGCTAGTATCATCAGAATTGTTGGCACATTATGATCCGAAGCTGGCAACCATCATAGCAGCGAATGCGTCATCAACAGGATTAGGAGCAGTCTTATTTCAAGTGCAGAGAGATGGGAGATGCAGATCTGTATATTTTGCTTCTTCTTTGTTAACAGAAATTGAGCCGAGATACACAGTCACAGAAAAGGATTCGTTGGCAGCAAACTTGGGCATGTGAGAAATTTTCAGATTATGTATTAAGTCTTCAATTTAAAATTGAAACAGACATATATTGTTAGTTACTCTATTAAACACAAAGGAGCTTGCAGAATTACCTCCAACAGTAAAGAGGTTTAGATTAAGATTAATGAGATTTGATGCAAAAACTGAATGTGTTCCAGGGAAACAGCATGTCACAGCAGATACTTTATCATATATTTCATCAGCAGGATATGAAGAAGGTGATATTTTATTTCTTGAAGAAGTAGAATTTTTTGCTTTGACAATGATGAAAGCTTTACCTGCTACAGCTCAGAAACTGAGTGAGATCAGGAATGCACAGAAAACCGACGCAGTATGTGCAGTAATCAGGGAATATTATTTGCATGATGGCCAGTGTACATGCCACATTACCCAGTTCTAAGGCAGTATTTCGAACAGAGGGGTCATCTAAGCATTGTTAATGATTTATTGATCTACAATGAGAGATTAGTTATCCCTAGAGAACTGAGATTAGAGATCTTGAAGAGCATTGTGAAGGCCATGTTAAAAAAGAATGCAGCTCTTCAATTAGCACTTCTAAATTATCAATCGACACCACTGCAGAATGGTTTAGCCCCATGTAAATTGTTAATGGGAAGAAGGCTGAAGACCCAACTTCCTACACTCCCAAGAACACTCAAGCCACAAGTGAGGCAGAAGACTTGGAAAAAGTGAGGGAGAGACAGTTTAGAGAGTGGTCAAATCAATCAGAAAATTATGACATGTCACAGTACCAGAAACTTATCAGACATCCAACCTGGGACATCGGTTTGGGTTAGAGACCAAAATAGGTATGCAGAAGTGTTAGAACAATCACCATATCCACGATCGTACATTGTCCAAACTGACAAGGGATGATAAGAAGAAACAGAAGGTCATTGGTGATGATACCGAAGAATCAGCAAATACAAGAAAACAAATCATCTCAAGAGTTTGATGAACCAATGATGCTGCAATCAGCCATAAACCCAGAGGACAACCAAAATGAAGAACTTGAGTCATCCAATAGTTGTACTGAAGTACAGCAGAGTAAGCAGGAGGAACTAGAAGACTCAAAACCTTAAACCCCTTTGAAAGAAAGAAGAATGCATTATGGCGGACTTGTAAAAACACCACAGCGGTTAACAATCTGAAAAGAGAAGTCAGAAACTTGGGGAGAGATGTCATAGGATGTAATATAGGGTTGTTACTAGGCAAAACATGTAAATAGTCTATGAACATCATCTAGGAAGTGATGTAATAGTTTCTGTACAGAATCTTGAGTAGAGTGCAAGTTGAAGCCATAGATGCAAGACATGTGTAAATAAACTCCTGTTATCCTAACTGGCAATTTCTTAGATATTCTGTGCTAAGCCTTATAGTTATCAGAATATTGCAAGTCCCAGAAGTTGACCTCACATCCCCTACTACCTGGACAGTACCTTTAGTACTCAACATCTAGTTAGATGGTAGCATGACCCAGGGATTGTAACAGAGAATCTATATAGTGTACAACAGCTATTACAATCTCATCCATGTCGCCACATGCATTCTCCTATTTTTCACAAGTCGGACTGGAAAACACTCCAGTGAGCCAAGGTATGATTGTAAACCAACAAACTGGTTTAATTTACATGTAGTTTATGAATGAGCATGGTGAGATCCATTAATTTCCTGTTACCTCTCATTACATGTGAAATAATAGAATGTCCCAGCTTTATAGATAAATCAGGCAAAACACAGCTAATTAGTTCTTTCCTACTACAGGCTTCCTGGTTTTGTATATCCATTATGCTATATCTCTGACCTGCATTGATTTTACAGGGATTGAGATATGTGATCAATCAGTGCCCATTCTTTCCGATGCAGGCCGCATGCAAAGTTTTTGCTGCCTGCTCATTTAAATAATTGTAGCATGCTGCCCAGCACTAAATGTGCTGCTGAGTGGCTGCATGCCGCAGTGGGGGGCCCAAGTTCATCCGAGGCTAGCACCAATAAAAACTGGCCTACACCTCTTAAAGGGGAGGTGCACTCTGGCTGGAGCACGTGATGGAAGTGTCTGGAGAAGTGTCTGACCTGGAAGAAGAATGACTAATGGCACAACATGCTCCTAGATTCACAAGCGCTGCACTGGGGGCCTTGGTGCAGAAGATGGACAGGAGGAAAGATGTTCTCTATCCACAGGGGACCAGGCAGTCCTCCAGACGGACACTACTAAGGCAGTGGGACTAAACAGCCATTGTGATCAATGTCAGCACTTGGCCCCGAGGACCTGGATGCAGTATTGCAAGAAGTTCAATGATCGCACACAAGTGGTCAGTTAATGCATCTTCAAATGCCATAACCTACCAACTGGACTACTAACCTCACCCACTGCTCGATTTACTTACCTACCAATAATCTCAATCATGATTCATAACTAACATTCATAGCTTCACCTCACCCTCACACACTTAGCATTGCTGCAAACCTCACACAATGTCTTGCAGATTGCACACATTGC
This sequence comes from Heterodontus francisci, assembly GCF_036365525.1. NCBI lineage: Eukaryota > Metazoa > Chordata > Chondrichthyes > Heterodontiformes > Heterodontidae > Heterodontus > Heterodontus francisci. The sequence continues at coordinate 106,215,792 of NC_090372.1, read as the reverse complement.
TAGCTATTCAACCATGCAAACCATATCAACCAAACACATTGCACCACGCACACTGACGTACTTCCAGCTCTCTTGCAGGATAACTGGAGGCAGCATCACCTAATTGGCAGGAAACAGGAACTAACCAGATGGGTACAGTCAGTACGAAAGTGGTTGTGACTGAGGCTGCGGCCAGCAGCGGGGCTGAAACCATTGAAGCTGACTGTATGTTTATACCTAATCTTCCTTCTTCATCCAATTCCCCTCATCCCACAATCTTTTCTGATGTACAAGCCACCAGCTCAGATACTGATGCTGTGTTTACTTCAAAGGAGAGGTTAGAGGCAAAATCTGCACATGGTGAGACACTGGCACAAGTGAGCTGCAACTAGGGCAGGGAATAAGGGTAGCACAGGTGCCAGCTCATTGGAGGGCAAGGATGCACACAAGTTCTACTCCAGAGGACCCAAATGAGGACTTTAATGGGAAGAAGGCTGATGGGTATACACAATAAAATGCTGGGTGAATTGGCAGGCAGAAAGCCTGCAGTTAATGTCAAAAGGAATGGAGGAGTCTGGCACCAACTTGGCATAGGGTTTTTCCCAGAGTTTGGAGCCCAGCCTCTCCAGCATGGAAGTGGTGCCAACTCCATGAGGACATTTGCAGACCCAACAATGCTATGCATTATTTGATGATTGATGTCTCAGCTTCCATTGCCGCACAAGCAGAAGCCACCTGTTTTCTGTGTGCTGCAGTAGCATCTCAGACTGAAGTCATGCAAGATCAGCTTGATGCCATGCAAGTTCAGAATTCTGCCATCATAGCTAATGATACCAGTCTTCAAAGAGGCTTGCAGGGTGTCCCAGCAGTCCAGCAATCTGTCCTCCAAAACATTGCTACGATTGCTCAGGTGCCATCCCAGGGGAGTGGCAGTAGTCCCATGGAGCACAAATCTGCCATCTATCTAAAGTTGACAGCATTCACACCAGTGCCCTTGCAATTACCTATCAGCCAGCCAGCCCAGACTGCTGCCATGCATGCCAAGATGAAGCCAGGCCTTCTAGGGCCAGATCTGGGTGAAGTGATCCTGCAAGGCATCTGAAGTCTACCCCCTTTGAAAGTCAGCAGCCTTCCACCAGCCATGCTGCAGCCTCTGGATTAGTACTGTGGAGGAGGAGGAGGCCAGGCAAAGGCACACGGAAGACAGGCAGTAAGGGAATACACGTGGGTGATTAGTGGACTGTTGTATGGAATATTGGATGTTTTGATTTATGAATTTGGTTTGGAACGTTTGTTTTGTGGTGGTTTTTATTTTAGTATTGTTGCCAAGGGGACACTGTGATGGGCAGTTACAGAGAGAAGATAAGGTGTGGGGCTATTACTGAACAGGAAATTGAGGTTGCATTCATTGGTACTTGTCATGCAGGCCCCCATCCGCCAAGAATGAGGCAATTTTAATTTTGTCATATGAACATTGATTTTAAACTGTTGCTGGAGTGAAGAAAGGACGTTAAAAAAATCACCAGACACTTGGCTGGAAAGACATTTGCATACTAACAGACAGTGCTTGTGGAGACAAAGGGCTATTCCCTGGTCCACTTAACCCACAATGGATTTTGATCACCAGACATTGACCGTGTACGGAAGAGCATTCTAGAGATTGCTAAAGTGATACTGTCCACAAAAGCCAGGACTATTAAACCAGCTGGTAACATGACTAACTGACTGGATCTGGGTTTTGTTTGGAACTAGCCACAGAGAGTTTGAACTCAGAAAGACTGTTTACTCCTGGACTGGGAAGACCTCTCCTGTCTGCTCCCATCTCTTTCCCACAAGCCTCTGGACCCACTGAGGACTTGTGAATCTCAAGAGAGAAAAGTCTCCTACATCGAACAAGGTTTAAGAAGAATACTGGGCCCTAATGAAAAGCAAGACCTACCTACAACCAAGGACTCTACAGCGAGCTTGAAGAACAGTAACCAAAACCACCTTCAGATAGTGCCTCAAACTTTTCCATTTTATTTCTTCTGCTCTTTTCTGTCTCTAGCTGCATGTGTGTATCGCGTATGCATGCTAGCGTGGGCGTCTCGCATATTTGTAGGTGTTAACCGAATTAGAGTTTAAGTTTAATAAAGTTCAACCTTTCTTCTTTAAACCTAAGGAAACCCTTTTGGCTGGTTTCTTTGCCTTACAACTGGAAAGCAATGAACAAGGATTCACTAAGGGGGAGTTAAAACCATGGTGTGTTTAAATTTAAACCTTGTTACTGTAAGACCAGATGAAGTATGAGAGGGAACCCTAGACCCCTTTCTCACCGGGTCATAGCAGTACTTCAGTTAAATGAGTCAATCACAGACAGCCTGACTAGAAAGGAGCTGTGTTGGTTGAATCCTCCTTTCCTTCTTCTCCTCCTCCTCCTCCTCTTCCTCCTCAGCTAGTAGTCACATACTTTGTGACAAGGACTGTGACCACATAATTACAAGGTTTGCAGCATGTAGCAGAACACAACTCTTGACATGCAATCTGCTAAGTACTCTAAAATGGTCATGGCAATGGAAGCATTTATTAAGCACACCAATGGTTTGCTTGATCATATTTTGTGTGGTAGCATGGCTTTCATTATCCACAAACTGACTGCTAGTGTGTGGGTTGCACACCAGAATCATGAGCCATGTGGTCAGTAGATAGCCACTTTCACCCAGTAGCCACCCTCTGGTTTGTGGCAGTGACTCAAATTCAGACGGTGCAGCAAATGCCCACAGAATGATGTCATATAACTGCTATCCAGATACCAGGCATTGACCTGCATGATGTGCTGGGCATGGTTGGTTGCACACAGCTGGTTATTGAGGGAGTGGAGTCCCTTCCAGTTGTGGTACATCTCAGGGTTGGCATGCATTGCCCACACAGTGGTATGTGTGCAGTCAACAGCACCCTGCACCTTGGAGAAGTCCGCAATCCTCATGAAGATGTGTGCTTTCTCAGCCCATTTCTCTCTGGCAAGAGAGAATGAAATGTTTCTAGTCTGGAAGGAGCCAAGCTCCTGGTCACGGTCACCATCACAGTCACTGGCAATGCTGTCCTTGCCCTCCTTTGAGGCTGCAGTTTTGGCTGCAGCAGGTGGCAGATTTCAATGAGTACCTCCTTAATGAAGTGGAGACATCAGAAGTACTACTCCTTTCTGAGGCTGAGGTGGGAAAATTGCTCCCTGAGCACCCCGGGTGGTTATGGCCTCTTACTGCATACCCTTCGCCTCCTCCCCCTCCTCTCTCTTCAAGCAGCTTGCCCTCCTCTGTGTCACCTTTTCTGATTTTCCCTGTATTCTGTACTCCGAGGAGGATGCAAACTGCTACACCCATGACTGGGAAAAAGTGCTTTGAGCAGATCCTTTGCAGTCAGGACTGAGTCCTTCAGCACCTGCCACACTACTCCCAGTAGACTTCATCAACTTTAAATAATGGTGCAAACTACCAAATACTTCTACAAACTCAGCAACAACCAGTAGAAATCATTCAGCAATGAACATGAAAGTAGTTGATGATCCCTTTAATTATCATTAGTGAAGGGTCTTTTCTGCTACTGAATGCATGTTCAGCTGTGCAAGGTTAAGCGAGGGTGTGAGCTAGTGTATGGAGCTCCAAAATGGCAGCATTACATGACAATCTGCCTGTCTGCATGCTTGCGGTGGACCACCCGGTGTATGCTAACATGCTAATATTATTGGCTTCCAGTGTGGCCAGCAACAGAAGTGGCATCACAGGCACCATGTTGGAACCAAAACTGCATCTGCAATGCTGAAAAAATGGGCACTACACCAGTGAATTTTGCGGCCTATGTCTTTTATTGCTTTTCATAATTTATCTCAAGGGGGCTAGAATACAAATAGAGAAAGTGATGCTTCAGTTGTGCAGAGCCTTGATCGGATCCCAATTGGAGTACTGCATTCATTTTTGGGCACTGCAACTCTGGATGCATATATTAACCTTAGAGTGGATGCTGCACAGATTCACCAGAATGATACTGGGGGTTAAAGGGTTAAATATTGGGACATAAACTTGGCTTTTATTCCCTTGAGTATGTAAGAATGAGGGATGATCTGATCGAGGTGTCAAAATGATGAAATGTTTTGATAGGTGTTATGACCGAGGTAAGAGGAATACACTGTCTTTTCTAGTTCTACTTCTCCACCAGTCACAACATATATTGAAATGTTTACCCAGTTACCGATACGGTCAATCATAGACTCTACTCTTTATCCCAGAATAAAATACACCAACCAGGTTTCTTTAATAAACAACAAAACTATCAGTTTATTATAAAACAAGACTTATCCAGTAACAAAGCAACGCATTAGCACACAGATTGAAATGTGAAAGTTTCCTTTTCAAATACCCCCCACACACACTCACAAAAACAGACAAAAAAAGGATACTTTGGCCAAATACTTGTTAATTCTTGAAGCTAATGGATGAGATATGTTGTGTCCTTAAATGGCATACAGTCTGACATCTGAGAACATGTAGATGGTCACCAGGATCTTTTCTGGAGCAGTTCTTTTCGGGTGGTGTCGAGAATTAATCTGGTAGATTTTTCCAGTTTCTCAGGAGAAATGCAGCATCAGGGGTTTTAGCTCCCACACACTGGATCTTTGCAGGGTTTTACACAGACAGGAGAGAAGAGATGAGTTGGGTGTTTCTCTCTTGGCAGGTTGAGCTCCAACTGCTTTCAATAACAGTGTACACTCCAACTGAACCAAAAAAAATCTCAGAAGCAAAACTAACTCCTGACCTTCATAAATCATGACATGTCATTTCTCTGTAAACACCTCCCCCAAGTCACCAAGGTTTCTGTTGTTTATTGAGATTAAGGCATGTGATATCCAATAAAGGTTTATTTTCAAAACAAGACCTCTCAGTGACCCTTGTAAAAAACGTCCAAGGACTCTTTTCAGTTTTCCCAAAGATTCTAAAACATGAATCCTCAAAAAATATTGAAAAAAGAAGCATTTTCATAACATAGGGTAGATAAAGAGAATTTATGTTCTCTGGTGGGAGAATCCAGAACAAGGGGTCATAATCTTAACATTAGACCCAGGCCATTCAAAATTGAAATCAGGATGCACTTCTCCGCAAAACAAATGGTAGTGGAAATCTGGAATTCTCTCCCCTAATAGACTATACATGCTGGAAGAATTGAAGATTTAACATCTGAGATTGATAGGTTTTTGTTAGGTGAGGGCAGCAAAGGATATGGTGCAAAAGTGGGTAAATGGTGTTGAGGTACAGATCAGCCATGATCTATTCAAATGGTAAAACCCCTTCAAGAAGCTGAATGACCTACGAATATTATATTCCTAAGTAACCTGCAATGGATATTTCACAAACGTTGACTGAAAACAAAGACCTTCTGAATTGATGGCTGAAAATGCTTTTCATTGATATGACCATTTTATATTTAACCTCTGAGGCCTTTCCCATTGCTGCAAGGTTACTGAAGAAACATAGATAATTGGTGTTATAGCTGCCTCAGCATTCTTTGGGTACCCAATTAATACTTCAAATCACAAAATCCACCAATCATAGTTTCCTGTCTGCTGGTTAATGTTAAGTTAAAAATATTTATTTCCCTTCGGAGTTAACCCTTTATAAACAGAATCTTGCAGTGCAGAAATAGCATAACGTAAGTAAAAACAAAATCCTGTACTGGCCATACTGGTAAGAACACAATAAATAATTACTGAGGTACCATTTATGATTTCACTAGAAATAGTGGTCAATGGGAATATTCCCCTCACTATTTTCCCATTAAGATGGAGATTCTCCTTGTATACAGGAAAACATTTTGCACATAAGGTGAGAAAAGACTGAAGTCCATCTAGTCAGTTCCAAATCTAAAAATTCTTAATGACCCACTCCCTCAAATAGTTATCCAATTCTGCATCAATTTATTCTGCACTATTTCCCTCGACTCATTCTCTAGGCAGTCCACTCTATATGCTCACCATTTTCTGCATAAAAGAAGTTAAATCTAAACTTTCCCTCTCTGAACTTGATCACACATGTTTTGTGGCAATTGCAAACATATCACGAACTTGTAGCAATATTGGACTGGATTTTCCCAGCCCCATGGAGACAGAGTTGGATGTAGGGGCTGGGTGGGTGGGGGGTGGGGGTGGGTGCGGGTGGTGGGGTGCTGGTGGGAAAATAGTGGGGAGCTGCATCTGGATGTCTCCTGATCCATTCCTGCTGTCAGGAAACTTTTCCAGCGTTGTACTGGTAACAGGATCGGCTGCCCGCTCCACCGAGGCCAACAGTCAATTAGGGTAGTTGAGGGACCAAGTACAGGTGATTTTGCGGCATCAGAGCCAGAGGCTCCATGCTCCAATGACAGGGCCGTGTGGATGAAAGGTCACAATCGTGGCTGCGTCCAAGCCTGTGGATGGGTTTCCCATGCATCCCCAATGTCCCTACTGACTTCGGGAGTCTTCATTGCAGCCCTTCTGTAAAGACGCCTCCATGTTGAGGCACCCTGTGGTCCCTGACCTGCCTCAGCAGCGCTTACCTCTCCCAACAGGGCTGCTCAGACTCCAGAGCTGCTGGCCTTCTGATTGGACCTCCAGCCTTAGAGACCCACCCGCACTCGTTAATAGGACGACAAATGCTGAGGTGGCCAATTAGGAGGCCGCCTCCTGGAAGATTGCACTGCTGGACTCTCTGCCGGCAAGTATGGGCCCGGGACCCCCTTTTGGCCTTACATCAGTGTCCTGAAACCCAAGGGAAAATCCAGCCCAAGAATTCATTCCTTGGTGCAAGTAGTGGTTTATTCATTCTTGCAGTTTCTCATGCATATGTGATTCTCCTACAGCAATATAGAAGCTATAGTTTAGGGCCCCAAAATTCAGCTCTGTAGCATTATGTGTGCTGTTTTGGTTTCAAAATGATGTGCACGGCGTGTATGCACACTTCCAGTCTGGCCTGCACTGGATGCCATTTTGGCGAGGGCATTAATGTGGCTGTAAGGCCTTAAAGGGACAGGGATCCTGTCTGAGAGCCGTTAAGTGCAACTGGGGTCCCCAGTGCGGCCTTTCTAGCCTGGTGTTGGGACCCCCTGCCAGCTGCATAAAATTCAGCCTAGTGTGTGCAATATTTCTATTTTATGAAGGAGGCAGTCATTGAAATCTACCATCTTTTGCAAGCAGACCCACTGCCTCAGAGATGGGTGAGGACGATGCTGCCTGGAGCTGTGAAGGTGACATGAACAGCTTTGCATCAGAATCCTTTCCAAGCTGGAGCAGGCAACATCTCCAACCTCCCCCAGTTTGCCAGTCACTGCTGTACAATGGAGGTGACTGATGCTCTTTATGCCAAGATAGGAGTGTACAAGGGTAATTAGGGATGGGCAATAAATGCTGGCCTAGCCAGTGACACCCACATACCGTGAATGAATATAAAAACATAACAATCTCAAGCGAGGGAAAGAGGCAGAGTGGAATTCCCCATGGTGCAGGGTGCCATTGACTGCACACGTTGCTTTCTAGGAATCGCATCTAAATGCTGAGACATACAGCAGCTGCAAAGAATTCCATTGGTTGAATGTGCAACCATTGGTGACTGTGCTCAGCACATCGTGCCTGTTAGTGGCTTGTAGCCTTGCAGCAGTCATGATACGTTTATTCTGTGCCAGTCCACTGTACCATCAGTATTTGAGCTACCAAGTCAAATCAGAGGGGGCTGCTAGGCGACAAGGGCTATCTGCTGATGACATGACTTATGACTCTGGTGAACGACACAAGTACACATGAGTAGCTTGCATATAATAAAAGTCATGCTGTTACAAGAAACATCTAAGAGAAAATCATTGCAGTGCTCAAGCAATGCTTCCACTGTCTGGAGCACACTGGGGGAGCTCTGCAGTACTCACCAGAGCATGTGTTATGATTCATCATGGTCTGCTGTATCCTGCAAAATCTCGCCATCAAGAAGGCACAGCACTTGCCACCAGGTTTATGGCAAAGAACTGAGGAGAAGGAGGAGGAAAAGGAAGGGAGGAGGCAACAAACACATCCCCTTTCAGACTGCGCTGTTCTTGATTTATGCATCTGACTACGGTACCAGCGAACACCTTCCCTTCCCTTTGGTACTGACCATCTCCTGGCCACAATGTTGAAATGAGAGCCACCACAAAACAATCATTCCAAACCAATGTTATCAAACAAATCATCCAAAATTTCATACAGATGTCAACTAATTATCCTTGTGTATTCCCTTAGTGCCTGCCTCTATGGTACCTGTTAAAGTACACACAGTGCAAGTATCTGAGCTGGTGGCTACAAGAGTGAGATCGAGTGACGGTGTTTCTTCATCATCAGTCTCTTCTTCTTCCACTTCACTTTCTTGCACCTCTGCCTGGCTAGGTTACAGTTCTTGGGTATGCGAAAGGAGAAATGCACAAGGGTAGGATTGCTGTCAGGGAAGGGGGCAGGAGGAAAGCAAGAGTTAGATGCTTGCAGCATTGCAGTTTCTGTAGCTTGTAAATCTGAAGAAATTGTGGGATATGGGAAAGCGGGATGTGAGAAGATAAGATATGAACATACCATCATCTTCAATGGCCACAGCCCTGATGCTGGCCACAGTCTCAATCGTGGCCACTCCAATGATAGTGAGCACAATCTCCTCTATCAGGGTAAGGTTATGCAGCCATGCCTGTTCCCCAACAGTGTAGCCAGTCCTTCAGCAAGAACGCATTTAACTTAAAGGGAGCCAACAATTAAAGTTCAAACAATGGGTCCTGGAAAAAGGACATTTGTAATGGACAATTGTCAGAAATTGGCCAAGATTTGCATCCCAGGATCCCACAAGTCTTTGTAACTCAACTTTGGAAAATAAACAAGCTGGGAATTGAAATTAAACAGAGACACAATGGAGAGACTTCAGGAATATACAAGTCAAGAGACAGCTGATGTAATCAGATCACACAATGGTAGGCATCTATCCAGATTTAAGTGACTTACCTCGAGCATTGAACTCCTGAAGCCAAACTGTAAATAGTACTTACAGGATAATGAGCTGTGGGTTCCAGTATGGTTGGATGGACACTCATATCCCTTGGAAATGCTAATCCCAAAATTTGTTTCATTATGGCAAAAATCATTCACCAATCTGATGATGCTGATAAGCCAGAATCTTCCCCATCGAAACCCCTGCATATGTTAATGGGCTATTTACAAACCCAGGATGTGAAATTGTTGCAAGATTTAAGAAGTTACAATCAAAAGCAAGAGGAGTTGGTGTCAATCATTGTCACAGGTATGATTTTTGTGCTATAAGAAACGTGTGTTTAGGAACAAGAGTGGCGACTTGCATGGGAACCACGGACAGGATTGATCATCTGTACAGATGGGAACATACTCCTCTGAGTGTTCAACAGGGTGAGTGCAGTTCGGAATTTAAGAGACAATGTTTGTGAGTATTGATTTAACTTGAAGGGAGCAGGGTACTGATGTTTGTAAGTTATCGGTGCTACAATAAACTGTTAAAAGAATACCAAGTGTACTGAGTTGTGAGCCTTAACCATTTTTACCACCTGGACTGATTCAGGTTGGAACTTAGAGTTAAGAGTATCAGAGGGGAGGTGCGGGTTCACCTACCTATAGCAGTTAGGTGCTGCTGCCTCCTGTTCTGCACAACCATGCCCTGCAAGAGTGGGAAGTGGGTTAGTGAGTATGGTGCAATGTGTTTGGGTGATGTGTCTGTCATAGTTGAACAGCTGGTGGTGTGTGCAACTGTGAGATATGGTGTGAGGTTTGTAGCAGTGTTACGTGTGCGAGCATGAGGTGAAGCAATGAATGTAAAGTATGGGTCAAGCGTGATAGAGATTGTTGGTAGGTGAGTGAAGGCAGTGTGGTGCATTGAACAGTATGTGAGGTTCATGGTTCATTTGTAAGGACATGGCATATGAAGATGCATTCACTGACCTTGACCACTCATGCAAGGTCATTGAACTTCTTGCGGCGTTACATTCAGATCCTCGGAGCTAGATTGTTAGCATTGACTGCAATAGCTGTCTGATCCCACTGGCTTCACAGTGTCTGTCTGGAGGGCCTCCTAACCCCTTGTGGATAGAGGGCCTATCTCGTCATAGCCATCTCTTGCACCAAGGCCTCCAGTGCTGCATCTGAGAAACTTAGAGCACTCTCTCTTACCTCTTGCATCATTAGTCAGAGTTCTTCCTGCTCAGAATGTTTTTCTGAGCCAGTTCTAGAACACAATGCTCCAGCCCGAATGCACCTCCCCTTCAAGGGGTGCAGGCTGGCTGTAAGTAGTGCTGGCTAACTTTAAGTGGTGCTAACCTCACACGATCTTGAGCCGTCTTCTGAGACTTGCAGGCACTCAACTGCACATTTAATGCTGAGCTGCATGCTTCTTTCATCTAAATTAGCAGGCAGCACACTAATATCATGTAAATTAGCAGCCAGCATGAGGTTTGTATGCTGCCTTTATCGGAAGGAACGGATGTGGGTTAATTACTTATCACGATTCCCTTGTCCCTTTTCAGGCTTTATGCAATTTTTCCCCTAGCAGTTTACAATGAAAAATCATATATACAATGCTAAATGTAAGACATTTAGAAGAGATTGTGGCAGAAACTCCTTTACACTGTGGAGGCCATTTTAACTTTGGGTAATAGTGTAAAATGGAGGAATCAGATCACTGAATGGAAATGAATATCAGGAGAGATGTGCACTGGATGGCTGGCCTGATTTGCTCATTTTATAAAATCACCCAAAGTCAAAATTACCAGCAGAGAATTTTAAGGCTTAAGAATTCACTTGCAGAGATATTGGTCCATGCAGAAAATATGTCAACATTCAAAATTAGTCTAAGTAGGTGGATGAAGGTAAAGGGTATACTGGGATGTGGGAACAGGGTGGGTAAAGGATGATTTTCTCCTGTATAGGGTGAATGGATTGATTGGGCCAAATGACCTGTTTTTGTGTTATAACTTATATATCTTCCCATGTAATTTTGAAGATGGGGAACTGGCTACTCACACTCCTGTATCAGTGCTACCCTTGAGCTGGTTGTCAGGAGTTAAATGATAACAACCTTCCAATTTTCTTTCCTTCTCTGTGGGGAAACTCTAATCTTTGCTTGATGCTTCCCTCAGAGCCAGCCATAGTCCTGGCAGAGACTTGGGTCACCTTCGCTACCCCCTCCCTGCCTATCATGGACAGGTGATAATGTATCAGAAAACAGTTTTTGAAATGAATTACAAATACCCAACTTAGAATCATGTATGTCCTACTTTAGAATGGCATGTGTGCACTAAAAAAAAAGTTTATGCATATTAGATTTCATTTCAGGCCCAGCATGTTTCTTTTGAGCCATAATGATGTGAAACATGATTGGTCCTATACTATTAGCTTATGATGTTATGTGGCACATTCAGAGTAAAGTAAAAAACTGTTTGCCCTCAGCTTCCCTTGAAGAAACAACATCTGGAGCCAGGACACCATAAATTGCATTACATTAGCTCCACATACCCTACAATCTTGGGGAGGTTGAATAAGAGAATGCAGGGACCAAAATATAAATTGCATGAGAACTGTGATGTTAATATTACAAAGTTATTGTACTGTATGTTTACACCAGGTTGCTGAATATATTATGTATATCTGATTTATCTCAGAACAATGCAGATACCACACTTGTATTAAATCACCAACTAGTTTATTTACAGCACTTTAAAGTATCTCAGTTCTTACAAGATCTCAGCACAATGTCTTCTCAGACCAGTCTGTGTTTTTCTGTAGAACCTTCTAGTCTTGTGTCTTTTGGTTTCAATTTCAACTCTTCAGCTCCACCCATAGGCTTAAGCAATCAAGCACAGGGAACATAAACCAGTGGACAGACTAATACAATCAAACCCCGATCAATCAAACACTACACTGAATCTCATCTTTTACATTGGTTAGTCGATTGAATGCTTTACTCAGTAAAAACATCGTAAATAATGATTCCCTGTGTTCAGTCTTAAAAAGGGGGCAAAAAACTCCAAATTGGGATTAAACTGGGCAGTAAGTAGCCCTACCAGTCTGAATTATACAGGAACACATATTCTTGAGCCAGATAAAACTGATAACCACATCAACCAACTTTTCTTAATTAAAGTAATTCTGAACTAGGCTTAAAAGGAGCAGAAAAGTTTAGTTAACTGTTGTGGTTATTTATCAAAATTAACTCTCTGGGCCAATTATTGGTAAATTGATACATTAAATGACATCTAATGGATTTGAATTTTGTACTGAGAATAGTTCCATTTATTGCCAATTTTGACCTAACGAATAAATTGCAAAAATGGTTTAATACCAGTGAAAGTACACTGAAAATTATATTTATCTTTGTAACCATGAAAGTGTTTTCAGTGTTCTAAATTAGAGAGAGCAGACCCACACACTAAGACTTTTGAAAAAAAATTAATTAAAATGTTTGGGATTTAATGTCATAGAGTCATAGAGTTATATAGCACAGAAACAGGCCCTTCGGGCCATCATGTCTGTGCTGGCCATCAAGCACCTAACTACCCTAATCCCATTTTCTAGCACTTGGCCCGTAACTTTGTATCTATGGTGGTTCAAGTGCTCATCTAAATACTTCTTAAATGTTGTGACGGTTCCTGCCTCTACCACCACCTCAGGCAGTGCATTCCAGATTCCAACCACCCTCTGGGTGAAAAGATTTTTCCTCAAATCCACTCTAAACTTCCTGTCCCTTACCTTAAATCTATGCCCCCTGGTTATTGACCCATCACTAAGGGAAAAAGTTTCTTCCTATCTAACCTATCAATGCCCTTTATAATTTTGTATACCTCAATCATATCTCCCCTCAGCTTTCTCTGCTCTAAGGAAAACAACCCTAGTCTTTTCAGTCTCTCTTCATAGCTGAAATGCTCCAGCCCAGGCAACATCCTGCTGAATTTCCGCTGCACCTTCTCCAGTGCAATCACATCCTTCCTATAGTGTAGTCCCCAGAACTGTATACAGTACTCCAGCTGTGGCCTAACTAGCGTTTTATACAGCTCCATCATAACCTTCCTGCTCTTCTATGCCTTGGCTAATAAAGGCAAGTATCCCATATGCTTTCATAACCACCTTATCTACCTGTGCTGCTGCCTTCAGTGATCTATGGACAAGTACACCAAGGTCCCTCTGACCCTCTGTACTTCCATTGTATATTCCCTTGTCTTGTTGGTCCTACCAACATGCATCACCTCACACTTCTCAGGATTAAATTCCATTTGCCACAGTTCTGCCCATCTTACCAGCCCATCTATATCGTCCCGTAATCTAAGGCTTTCCTCCTCATTATTTACGACACCTCCAATTTTTGTGTTATCTGCGAACTTACTAATCATACTTCCTTTATTCACGTCTAAATCATTAATGTACACTACAAACAGCAAGGGTCCCACCACCGATCCCTGCGGTACACCACTGGTCACAGGCTTCCACTCGCAAAAACAACCCTCAACCATTACATCTGCCTCCTGCCACTAAACCAATTTTGGATCCAATTTGTCAAAATTGCCTTGGATCCCATGGGCTCTTACCTTCTTAACCAATCTCTCACATGGGACCTTATCAAAAGCTTTATTGAAGTCCATATGGATTACATCAACTGCTTTACCCTCATCTACACATTTCGTCACCGCCTCAAAAAATTCAATCAAGTTAGTCAGACACGATCTCCCCCTGACAAAGCTATGCTGACTATCCCTGATTAATCCCTGCCTCTCCAAGGGGAGATTAGTCCTGTCCCTCAGAATTTTTTCCAATAGTTTCCAAACCACTGATGTTAGACTCACTGGCCTGTAATTACCTGGTTTATCCCTGCTACCCTTCTTAAATAATGGTACCACATTCGCTATCCTCCACTCCTCTGGTACCTCTCCTGTGGCCAGAGAGGATTTGAAAATTTGTGTCAGAGCCCCTGCTATCTCCTCCCTTGTCTCACATAACAGCCTGTATTTAACAGCCTGTAACAACAAGTATTTCATCTTTTCTTTGCCTGTTAGAATTCCCGCTGGCTCACTGACCTTCTTTCTTAATGAAGTCTGTCATCACTCTTTAGACTATGCAAATCCTCCTGTAGGTTACAGGTCAGGACACAAAGCATACTACTGCACCACATAGAATTCATGAAGTTCATTCATCAGAACCAGACTAACAGTGCTGGTAAGTGTTTCACAATAACTTCTTCCAAACTGAAAATCTTACAAACTCATCTGGAACCACACCAACAATAACACAGTATAGCTTTTCCTTTCTATTTTATAAAATGAAAAGGGAATGAAAGATATTTTAAGATGTTTTATTATTACTGTCTTTTCTACAATATTGTAATTTTATGTCATCTTTTATTCAACATCTTCTCAGCATCAAATTTGGATTTATAGAAAAAACTATTCAGGGTTTGGTAGCAACCAAAAAAGCATTTAAGAATGTGTAAACCATTGATAAATTGTTGGATCTCTTTTCTCTTCCGATTTTCTTCCCTCTTCTGAACACGTTGAATAGTGCAGAGAATCAAGGTGATCCTGTATGCGACATGCTGCTTTTCAACAACCTCCCAGTAGCAAAAAGATTTACACAGAACTGAATGAGATCTCACCCTCTGTCCAAATTTTTAAAATAAACAGACGTGGTTAGAGTTTTTCTTGGTGAGCGGAGGCTGGAGGAAATAAAATCATCAAATCGACTCATGAAACATTTTGTTCTTTGACATCACCTCACAATTCCAACATGACCCAGAAAAGGCTGGACTGGACAAAACTTGAATTTTATGAAGAAGATTCTTTTTATTTATAAATGACTATGTGCAAGGTTTACAAATAAATTATTCCTAGGAACAGCAGCACCATTTCCATTCATGTATGAGGGTCATGTCAAAATTAAAACTCGTCTTCCAACTATTCAGAGCTGAAGAGTTCACAGGGTCACCTATTTTCATGAAAATGAAGGCCGTTGCAGGGCTGACTGAAGAGCAAAGAGCATGGATTTTCAGTTCCAGCTGTCCAGCCCTCTGCTGCAGCTGCGATGAGGGACCCCCTGCCCCCCCCCCCCCCCCATTCTAAATATTCTCTTTGTGATCTTACAGATCATTAATGATATGATGAGATGCAAAGATTGAACATTTTTCTAAAAAAATTGATTGCAATTACAAGGGTGGACACATCTGATTTTGTTAGAACAAAAATCTGAAGGTCTGAAACAAAAATATATTTTATTTTTATATTTTAAACCTGTGTTTTCTTGCAGCTCGTTCACACAACACATCAAGCTTGACCATCAACATGAATGCAACTAATAGTTCCCTATAGCTTTTACAGTTGACTCCATCAAAATGCTCCTAAATCTCTCACACTTCTGTACAAAAGAACATGGACACTGGTAAGTGTAGGGGCGGAAAAGTTTCATTCTTACTTTCTTTCTGACTCTTTCAGCTTCCCTTCTGTTTTCTTCTCTTACCTTCTGTTTTGTATATCTCTGTTGCACTTCTCCTTCCATTTCTCTCTACTTTCCATCTTTTATCTGTCTCAGTTCCTTTTAATGTGTAAATCCATTCACTCAGTTCTGTTCCTCTGCTCCATCCTTTCTATCTTTCTTGCTTCTTTTCTGTGTGTCTCACTATTTCATCTCTCCTTTCTCTCTCTGATTCTTCCCATTTGTCTCTCACCTCCTTCCCTTCCACCTATCCTTCTCAATATTTTCCTTTTTGTGTGCTTCCTTCCTTTCTGTCCCCTCTATCCCTTCTGTCCATGTCTTTATCTGTTCTGAATCTCTTCTGCCTGTCCGTCTATCTCTCTCCCCTTTCCTTCTGTCAAATGTTTTATTTCTCCTTTTCCCTCTCTATCTCCACTGGCACTTCTAATGGCTAGCTTCCAATGAGACAAATTTGACAAGTTCGAGCTGAACTCTATATATGCTTCGAAATGCATGTGCACTGAGCACTGCTATTCCATATTTTGAGAATGGTGCTGTCTGTTTGCAGTGTTCTCAGAACTGTGCTGTGGTATAATTGGTGGTTCAGTATAACTTCACCCTGGCTTACCAAGATATTATTGGGAGTGATATTTGGTAGTCACAACAGAAAGTAAAGTTTCTTGCTGGGGCAGCAACTTATATACCTAAAATTTTGAATCAAAATTCTTAGCACAAATGTTCATTTGCCAGTAATTATTCCATCATTTAAAGGCAGATGAGTAAACCAGCCTTTTTAAAAATTTGTTCATGGGATGTAATCATCCCTGGCAAGGTCAGCAATTGCTCTTGAGATGATGGTGGTGAGCCACCTTCATGCAGTGGAGGGAGTTCCAGGATTTTGACTCAATGTCGGTGAAGGAACAATGATATAGTTCCAAGTCAGGATAGTGTATAGCTTGGAGAGAACTTGGTGGTGTTCCCATGCATCTGCTGTCCTTGTCCTTCTAGGTGGTAGAGGTTGGGGGTTTGGAAGATACTGTTTAAGGAACCTTGGTGAGTTGCTGAAGTGCATCTTGTAGATGGTACACACTGCTGCCACTGTGCATCAGTGGTGAAGGGAGTGAAAGTTGAAGGTTGTGGATGGGGTGCCAATCAAGCGGGCTGCTTTGTCCTGGATGGTGTCAAGCTTCTTGAGTGTTGTTGGAGCTGTACCCATCCAGGCAAGTGGAGAGTATTCCATCACACTCCTGACTTGTCATCATCAGTGAACATCCCCACTTCTGACCTTATGATGGAGCGAAGGTCATTGATGAATCAATGTAAGATGATTGATCCAAGGACACTACCCTGAAGAACTCCTGCAGTGATGTTCTGGGGCTCAGATGTTTGGCCTCCAAAAACCACATCCAACTTCCTTTGCATCAGGAGGGTTTTCCCTCTTGATTCCCATTGACTTCAATTTTGCTGGAGCTCCTTGGTACCACACTTGGTGAAATGCTGTCTGAATGTCAAGAGCAGTCACTCTCACCTCACCTCTTGAGTTCAGCTCTTTTGTCCACGCTTGGACCAAAGCTGTAATGAGGTCTGGAGCCGAGTGGACCTGGTGCAACCCAAACTGAACATTAGGGAGCAGGTTGTTGCTGTTTAAGTGCCACTTGATCGCATTGTTGGCGACACCTTCCTTCACTTTGCTGATGCTCGGGAGTAGACTCATGGGGTGGTAATTGGTCGGATTGGATTTTTCCTGCTTTTTGTGGACAAGACATACCTGGGCAATTTTCCACATTGCTGTAGTGTTGTAGCTGTAGTGGAATAGCTTGCATAAGAGTGCAGTGGGTTCTGGAGCACAGGTTTTCAACTACTGCCACGATGTTGTCAGGGCCTAAGCCTTTGCTGTATCCAGTGCCTTCATCCGTTTCTTGATATCATGTGGAGTGAATCAAATTGGCTGAAGATATCATATCCTTCTCATTATGCAATTGATAACAGCACTACTATCAGGCTCTCAGTGTTGCACTCACTGGGATTTGTGCAGAGGAAGGACTTCTCGGAAGATTCACTAATGAACTGCTTCACCCAGTTGATCCCCCATCTTTATCATGGGCAAAATCTGTACATTCTGTCACTTGCCACTGCTTACACTTCTTATCCAGTTGCTCAAGCTTGTGCTTGACCATATCCTTTATTTTTATCGATGGTTTAGTATGGTTGTCATGGCAATCAAAATAGGAAACAGTTTTGACAATTTGCTTGCTGGATAAATTCAAGGTGTTTTTTTAAAAAAAAACAAATTCTTCAACTGGTGTAATTCCAAATATTTGTCAAGAACTTTGCATTACCCATTTTGGGCGGCACAGTGTACATGCCTTGTATCTAACTACTGGGTTTCTGACCTCATTATAATGGAGCCAGTGTGCTTCAACAGGGTGTTGGCGAAGAGGAGTGCAAGATCACACTGCTGCTCGCACCACAGCGGTCCTCAGGTATGTGGGTCCCAAGTTCAGATCATGAACGGGGTTGGAGTTGGGATTATGGCCCAGGTTTGGAGCCGGGATCAGATTGAGGTTCGGTCCAGGAATTGCAGAGCCAAGGATTGCAGAGCCTAGGATCAAAGTGGCCCGGGAGTGAGGATAAATGCATCAGGGGAGGATGCCGGTGCGGGGGTTGGGGGGTGGTTGGAGGAAGGATGGGATGCTGAAGATTGGCATCAGAGACTAGAAGTGAAGATCGGGGGTCAGAAGAGGAGGCTGGTGGCAGTTGGGGGTGTGGTGGTGGTGAGAGTTTGGAGGAACGATGGGTCTAAAGATTGTGATTAGAGGCCGGGAGCGAGGATTGGGGGGTCAGGAGAGGAGGCCGGTACTGGTGTGTACTGCCTCAGGAAAACCAATAGTAAAGTGGGGGGCGGTAAACAGGTCCCTTATTTGCATATGCAAAGAAGCTAATGTCTGCTTCACTTGTGGGTAGAGGATTTCTTTTTCTTTCATTTTCCAATATGGCTGGTATCACACCTGCAGAAGGAAGTGTGTGCACACCTCCTGCCTACCATAATGAGGGCTTAGTGTGCCAGTTAGTGACCGAAAGATGGGTGCTGTGTGGATGAATCTATAGGCCTCTCTTGATGTTTGTATTGAAGTTCCTGATCAGTTCCAGAGAGATGGAATGCATACAAACTCCTTCAATCTCAGAAGCTAAAATATACTTTCCTCAGTAAGTGAAGGCAAAGGCCTATGACATGTCCTATTCAGCAGCAAAAGCATGTGTTGATTTTGCACCTGAAATTAGAAGAACTGTATTTCAACTATGAATTTAGAAAACCTGAAATTGAAATCACAGAGTTGATTGCCTACTTGAACTACCAGCTATCACTTCATTAGATGATTTGTTAAATATGTATTGATGCTTACAACCACCTCTTTCTTCTTTCTTTACTGATTCTGTTTGCCATATTAACCACTACCTGTATCTGCTGCTGCCTCCTTTATGCCCATTGTATCCTCTTCTATCTCCTAGTATGCTTCACCCAAATTCTCTTCTCTTTTCTCTTAAGGGCATTGATATCTGCAGCAGTATGGTTTAATGAGCACCACTTAACTTTCTGTATACCACCCAAGTAACCATTGTTCATGTGTGAGACTTGACAGTGCATGTTGGCAAAATATTTGAATTTGAATGCTTCATGGTTAAATCTCATCCTGTCCTCACTACACACACACACACATGACAACACACACACACAAACACACATGAGAACACACAGTTGCACTTTCAGCAGAGATTACTGGATACTTATCAAGGATGGACACCCAGAAAAGAAACTGTATTTCTATTGCACCTTTCATGACCTCAGGATATCTGAAACACTTCCTTCTGATTAATCATTTTTGAAGTGCAATCACTGTTGTAATGGAGCAAACACAGCAGTCAGCTGGCACACATCAAGATCCCACAAACAACAGTGAGATTAGTGACCAGATGATCTGTCTTAGTGATATTGGTTGAGGAAAAAATGTTATGAGACACTAGCAAAACACACGTGCTCTTCTTCAAAAAGTGCCATTGGATCCTTTATAACACCCAAGAGGGCAGATGAAATCACACAAGATTTAGTGTCTTATCCTAAAGATGGCACCTCCAACAGCACCTTGTCAGTATGGCACTGAAGTGACAGCCTAGGTTACATTGTCTCTGGAATGGGACTTAAACTAACAACCTCCTGACTCTGAATGAGAGCACTGTCACTGAGTCAGGATTGACATCAATTTAAAAGGAACTGTTGCAATTGTAGCACTCCTGCCAACAGCTGACACAGCACAGACTGGAGATTGATTCTGAAATATTTATAGTTTGCATGGTTGAGTGATACTTGGAAAGGTTCATTCGGTCATCAGTAGAGCTACCTCTGTCTCCTCCATCCTCTCAGATAGCTCATTATAAGGTAGAAATTACTGCCTGTGACAATATCACACAAATGTTGATTGTGGTAATATCATATTCCACTCTCTGATATTTTAACTAAGGTATTAAATTATTTATTTTAAATAGGCTAGCATTTATATTAAAATAGAGGAGAGAGGAATCCCATATACACACATTAAGGGCTGAGCCCTAACTCCCAAAACCAGGTGGGTAGGTGCCCTGTAAGGGATTAAAATGCAAAAAACAACTGCAACGGGAGCCAAACCCATCTCAACCTGTTCACACCTGATTTTAACGGAGGTGGGATGAGGGGTAGGCAACCAACCCACTTGCTAGAAGCAGGTTGGTCCTTTAAATATTATAATGAGGCTGCATGCCTTCATTTTAACAGTCAAAAAGAAAGAAAGACTTGCATTTATATAGCAAGTTCCATGACCACCCAAAGATCTTTACAGCCTATGAAGTACTTTTGAAGTGTAGTCACTGTTGTAATGTAGGAAACACAACAGCAAGTTGCATAAAGCAAGCTCCCACAAACAGCAATGTGATAATGATCAAATGATATGTTTCTTTGATGTTGATTGAGAGATAACTATTGGCCAGGACACTGGGGACAACTCCCCTGCTGTTCTTCGAAATACTGCCATGGGATCTTTTGCAGCTGTCTGAGAGGACACACAGAGCCTCAGTTTAACAAAAGGCAGCACCTTGAACAGTGCAGCACTCCTTCAGTACTGCACCAGCACATCAAACTTGACTTTTGTCCTCATGCCCTGGAGTGGGATTTGAATTTACAACCTCATGAGTCAGAGGTAAGAGTGCTATCCAGTGACTTGCAGCCCTTCTAGATTCAAAGTAATTATCGACAACGCAGCCAGCAGCTGACATCATCAGACTGTGCCAAGCTGCACATATGCGCAGATTGGCTCCTACTCGCTGCGTATGCGCTGCATTCTGCATTGCCAGGACTGATTGGGCGCATATGCAGATTACGTCATCGAGTAACGCCTGCAGAGAGTGGGGGTGGAGGAAGTGCTGTGAGAGCGTGGGTGGGGAAAGCGCGGCCGAAGACCTTGGTGGTGGTGGTGGTGGCAGCGGGTGCACTCTCCTCCTCCAACTCCCCCCACCCCCACCACTGGCCTGCCCACTTGCTCTCACGCCCCCTGGCCCGCCCGCTTGCTCTCTGCCCCCCGGCCCGCCCGCGCGCTCGCTCCCCACTGACCCGCACGCGCGCTTGCTCCCCCCGGCCTGCTCGCTCACTCGCTCGCTCTCTCTCCTGCCATTGTGTACTGCCATGTGTTTAGGTTGCCTTTGTGTGATTGTTTGAGCAGTGCCATCTTTAGTCCTAGCAGCTGTCTGACTTCGAAGACTGTGACGTTTTAGTGGCACAGGCTACATTTGCGCATATTCCACTGCAGCGCCACCTAGTGGTAGCGTTGTCAACAAACACAGCCATTCAAAAAAGGCATGATGCCTGGACATGTTCCTTTTGTCTGCAGAGGACAGGCCACTGCGTATCAGTATATGTAGCTTCTAGCAAGCATTTAGTGAGCCACATTGCAGGCCCAACTGATAATCTTAAATTGGTTGTTAGTGTAATTTTTAGCACACTCGGGATTGTTCAGCAAGTTCTGTCCCATCGCAGAACCATTCACATCTAACGCTAAACATTGCGTTCTGAGTTTTGCCAGTACGGGCTGGTTGAGTACGATCAGTACTCTGCCGATTACAAACACCCGAAGGGACATGCTTTTTGATAGGTCCACTAGTAGTTAGGATGTATGGCCTTCATACCTGGCATCGCATCGGCACTGAAATTCATATACCATATTATTCATTTGTTTGGTAGGCAGAATGTCTTTTTGGCTTGACGGCAGCATCCTATTAGTGGAAAATACCACTCGTGTTACTACTGCAAAGTAGCAGTATGAAACAGCTAGCTGTACCTGTTGCTCAACTTTTTGCAATACCTTACCCTTCCAGGGTAATTTGAGGTAGACTGGGCACTTCTCAGGTCTGAAAGTGGTGGCCTTAGGCCCATTCATGAGTATGTACAATACACAACAAGCAATGATATGATCGGTGTAACTATTATTCTGCCAGATAGCTTTGATGTGCCATATTTTGGTGTCAAGCTTGCATGGTGAGCAAAAGGCACAGGTCCTATTTGGGCAAGTCCAAACTTGTATCCATTGAACCCACTCCCAAGCATGACTGCACATCCTTGCTCAAAACCAAGTTACAAAAACATTTGTTCGACTTGTTGAAGAGTAATGAGCTGCCGAGAGGCTTATATGATAGGATTTTTCCTCATGGTTCACTTCATCTACATATATATGTGGGGCCCAAGACACACTAAAGAGATATCCCATTAGGCCCTATCTTATTTATGACTAGTTCCGCATGACATGAATTGGCCAAATGGTTGGGTAAGTTACTACAACCAGTTTTGAGTGAGTTTGCCACGCACGGTGACAAATTCCTTCACCTTCGCGAAGATTATGCATGACCTGCATATCGATGGTAACGCTGTGTCTATGTGCTCGTTCGACATTGCGAGCTTATTCACTGACGTTTGCGTCACGTCACTATGTCATGGCAATCTGGACATGCCACCATTTTCTGAATCAAATATTCATTGAACTTATGAACTTAGCAACTCGCTGAGTTGAGTTCAGCTTTAACGAAACCATGTCTGCCCAAATAGATGGTGTTGCCATGGAATCCCCTCTAGACCCAGCTCTCACTAACATTTTTGCCAGTTTCCACGAGAAATGCATTTTCTAAGGAATGACCTCTAACCTCCTACCCCTTGCATTTTTCCGATATGTAGATGATACATTTGCTATATTTGAAGCTGCAGCTGCATGTAAGAGTTTCCTTATACATCTCAATGTGCTCCATCCCATGCTCAAATTCACCTTTGAAATGGAGCAGTCTAATGAGTTCCATTTCCTCGACGTGTTCGTTGAGAAATCCACTAATGGGTTCACTAGTACAGTCTACCACAAGCCGACTTTCACTGGTTAATATACGCATTGGGATTCCTACAGCTCCACATGCTATAAGATTGGCCTTATCAGCAATCTCGTAAATAGGGCTGGAGCCATTTGCTCACCATGCAAGCTGAACAGCACATCCCTTCGGCTGCTTGCAATAGGATGAGTACTGACCGTACTCAACCAGCCCATACTTGCAAAACCCAGAATGCGATAAGTAACATTAGATGTGGTTCCACGATTGGACAGCACTTACTTATCAATCCCGAGCATTCTAAAAATTACACTAACAACCAATTTAAGGTTATCAGTTGGGCTTGTAATGTGGCTCACTCATGCTTTGCTACATATATTCATATGCAGAGACCTGTCCTCCGCAGGCAAACGAAATATGTCCCTGCTTTGCATCTTTTTTGAATTGAACAAATGCGTAGGGAACAATAGTGCCCTGATGCATTCTCCATAGCAATGCCTTGACCAATCAGAGTTGATTTGGCAACCAATCAGCACCCTTTTCTTATACAGTATAAATTCTTGCTGCCTTTGAAATTTGGCATTCTTGCATCTCTGCTGATGAGTGCAAGATGAAAAGCTTCAACAGCATATTTTTTTTCAGCAGTATTCAACTTCTGTTCTACCAAGCGACTATTCATTTTTTAATGTCTGACTTTATGCATGGATATTATACAAAGAGCTTCTCAGGAACATTTTGCTAAAAGGTCAGTCAGAACTGTTATCCATTTCCCTTTCAGAATTAAATATAATGGGAGGTTTTCTTGCAAAACTTGGAAATCTTTCTTTTACCTTTGGAAGACAAAGCTTAAACATTTATCATGGTGATACAGATTAATAGACTACTCAAAAGTCTTTCTTAATGACTGATCTCTTGGGAGTATCACCCAATCTATTTTAGTTGTCATCAGTCATAACATTTCAGAAAATTCATCGGAAGCTTGATTTTTTTTGTTGCTTGACAAGATATTTCACACAGCAACATCCTCAAGGACAGCTGCCTGCAAACAGCAGGGAACCTTGCATTCTAGATTTTATTTTTGAAAGATATTCCACTAATTAAATTCCAGGTTAGATTTATGAAATTTTAATTCCAATGATAAAAATGCTTAATTAAAAATATTGGTCATCTGTTTTACGACCTTCAAACAGAATTCAATTGGTCAATTATATTGTTGTTTTAATGAGTAACTCATTGACTGTTTTTCTGCCAGTTTGTCTTTGCTCTGGAGTCTACATTGTATAACACAATCACCTGCAAACATGCCAAATACAGTCCCCACTAATATAATGGGTGCATTAATGGGATTTGCCCGTGTGATGTTCACGCAAAGTGTAGCAATTGAAACTACAAGAACTCAACATGAAGAGTTATTAAAAATAATGGACAGTGTGCTTAAAAAAATGGCCGCTGAAGATCCAAACATCTTGCGTTTGCATATTCAAATTGTCTGGCAAGGACAAAAGCATACATTTCAAAGCAAGGAAGTGTCAATTACACCCACCCTGCACCCATCAAGAGACATTTTTGAATTGAATGGGTTCTTCTGAAACAAAGAAGGTGTGAAGTAGCCACATCCTGAGCCATTGTTGGCCACTACAAGAAGGAAAATATCTGCCTCCCTACAGAGGTGAGATGTGAGAGACTTTTAGTTTTAAAGGTAGCTCTCTGGAAAGAGAGAGAGAAATACCCTAGAAAAGCATCATCAAAGCTTGTCCAGCTGACAGCTGGGAGAAAATCCAGCAAGCCAAAAAGGAAGACACCCTGCTGTGAATTCTACATTTCTGCTTGTGCAGCAATGAACTGGAAATGATCCCCTGTCTTCAAACTGAACTTTCAACTAACAGAGAAATCTACAAACACCTCAGACCTGCAACTAAAGAGAACTTGACCTCTGAGAGAATTCAGCAGGTTTACCATGAACCCCAAAACCCTACCTCACTTCAAACCACTTCCACCTTTTCCCTGCTTCTCTCTGTCTCTTGTGTGTGAATGTGTACGTGCGTTAGTGCGCATGAGTGAAAATGCGAGGAGATGCGGTTGTGACAATTTCAGGATAAGGCAATTGCTCAATAAGGGCAGCACAGTGGCGCAGTGTTTGCAAGTTCTCCCTGTGACTGCATGGGTTTTCGCCGGGTGCTCCGGTTTCCTCCCATAGCTAAAGACTTGCAGGTTAATAGGTAAATTGGCCATTATAAATTGCCCCTAGTATAGGTAGGTGGTAGGGGAATTGAGGGAAGGTGGGGATGTGGTAGGAATATGGGATTCATGTAGGATTAGTATAAATGGGTGGTTGATGGTTGGCACAGACTCGGTGGGCTGAAGAGCCTGTTTCAGTGCTGTATCTCAAAAAAAAAGTAATTAATAATCTGTTTTAAATCTACACAAAAACCTGTTGCTGTCTGTTTATTTGACAAATAAAACACAAAGGAGCTAAAACCACAATAACTAAAGCACTTGCTGCGGTCAGGTGGGAGTAGAAGAGTGGGAACCACCCACCCCTCACCACGTGGCAGTAACAAAGTGAAGGCTCAAAGCCTGGATCTGAACTGCCAATAAGCAAGAGATTTGAAAACAAGAGGAAAATTGACCTCTAAAATTGTGGGAAAGTAAACAAGCAAGTTTTCTTGTATTCTTCTGTTTTTTTTTCCTCTGCGGTGCTAGAAACAAAAGAGATGGCCATATTTAATGCTAAGGAGTTTGTAGAGCAGGGAGATATATCCCATGATAAGTTAAATAAATTAAGTATTGAAGATTTTTTTAAAACTTAGTCACAGAGATGGGGGCCACTTTCAAACAAAAAGCAAAGAAAACTGAACTGGCAAAGAGTCTAGCTAGACATTTTAAATTTACCCCGAACCAAAAGAAGAAAGCATGGAATCCGAGTTTGAGAAGGTAGCTCTAGCTGTAATACAGTCGCAGATGAAAAGGGAAGAAATACTGTTGCAGTTCAAAAGAGAGGAGATACAGTTTCTGAAGGCAAAACAGGAAAGAGAGGCGAAACAGTTTGAGTTAAAAAAAACTAAGAGAGCAAGATGAAAATGCCACCAGCCAGTCAAACATTATCCCCAATTCAAAGCAAAACTTTGATGTAGGGAGACACTCATGGTTAGTGCCAAAATTTAATGAGGAGGAGGTTGAGTCATATTTTATCTTTTTGAGAAAGTGGTGACCAAGTTAA
Organism: Heterodontus francisci; assembly: GCF_036365525.1. Lineage (NCBI taxonomy): Eukaryota > Metazoa > Chordata > Chondrichthyes > Heterodontiformes > Heterodontidae > Heterodontus > Heterodontus francisci. The sequence goes on along the minus strand of NC_090372.1, from coordinate 106,189,723 downwards.
AATGGTGGAAGGAATTTTGATCTCTCCAAGGTGAGTTTGTGAGTATGGCTCGTGAAGCATTTTCTCTGTTATCAGAAGGGTTTTCCTCTGACTATGAACAAACTAAAACCGCAATTCTAAATTCATATGAGCTAGTAGCCAGAGCGTATCAACAGAAATTCAGACACACCAGGACAAGACCCCCTCAGGCTTACATTGAATTTGAAAGAATTAAACATATGGCATTTGATCACTGAATACAATCTCTCAAGCCTGGGGTGGCACAGTGGCGCAGTGGTTAGCACCTCAGCCTCACAGCTCTAGTGACCTGGGTTCAATTCTGGGTACTATCTGTGTGGAGTTTGCATTTTCTCCCTGTGACCGCGTCAGTTTCCACCGGGTGCTCCGGTTTCCTCCCACAGCCAAAGACTTGCAGGTTGATAGGTAAAATTGGCCATTGTAAATTTCCCCTAGTGTAGGTAGGTGGTAGGATGCGGTAGGGAATATGGGATTAATGCAGGATTAGTTTGAATGGGTGGTTGTTGGTCAGCACAAACTCAGTGGGCCAAAGGGCCTGTTTCAGTGCTGTGACTATGACTCTATGAAACCTCATATGAAAATTTGAGAGAAGTGATGTTGCTGGAAGAATTTAAAAATAGCATGCCATGTAGTATAAGGACCCACATTGAAGAGCAAAAAGTTACAAGGGTATGTGAAGCAACAGAAATGGCAAAGCACATACCAGAACCTTTTAGGAGAAGGAAAAATGATTCCTTTTGTATCCCAGGCACCAGGCAAAGAGGTAACCATACTCAAGGATACCAGTTGTTTTCAAACCCTACTGAGCCAAGTTTCCAGAATTGCCACCCGAAAGCAGAACAAATGCCATGGTATTGGTGAAAGGGCTTACTGGCAAATGCTTGAAGGTTTCTTTAGTTAAAGTTTACCTACAGAGTTAGTTGGTCACCAGTGTAGTGCCGGTTGGGATCATTCCGAGCTTACCAATGAAGGGACTCGACCTATTGCCGGACAATGACTTGGCAGGAAGGGCATTATTGTATGCAGAGGGTCCAGAGCAGTCCACAGAGACTAGAGAAACTGAGGGAAACAAACAAATCTCTGCACAGCTGCCGAAGGCTGAGGTAGTCCCAAAAATCTCACAGAGGGCGATAGGGCCAGTAAAGATTAAAGAGGCTAAAGGAGAGCCAGAGGAATTTAAAAAGGCCAAGATAGAGCCAGTACAATTTAAAGGAGCTGCGATAAAAGCAGCAAAGGTGGTAAAGCACCAGAGATATACTTATCTGAAACCTTCTTTAAAGATTTATATAGGGAAAAGGAATGGTTTGAGGGCTTTCCACTTCTTCCTTGAACCAAGGCCAAACCAGTCCCCATCCACCACCACCCTCCTCCACCTGGCTGAACTCATTCTCACATTGAACAACTTCTCCTTCAACTCCACTCACATCCTTCAAGTAAAACGTGTTGCTATGGGTGCCCGCATGGGTCCTAGTTATGCCTGTCTTTTTGTGGGATATGTCGAACATTCCTTGTTTCAGTCCTGCTCAGAACCCCTCCCCCAACTCTTTTTCCAGTACATTGATGCCGTTTCCTGCTCCCACCCTGAACTGGAAAACTTTATCAACTTTGCTTCCAACTTCCACCCTTCTCTCACCTTTACCTGGTCCATCTCTGACACTTCCCTTCTCTTCCGTTCCTTGACTTTTCTGTCTCCATCTCTGGGAATAGGCTGTCAACTAATATTCATTATAAGCCCACCAACTCCCACAGCTACCTTGACTACACTTCTTCACACCCTGCATCCCAGTTTCTCCATCTCCGACACATCTGCTCTGATGATGCAACCTTCCACAACAGCGCTTCTGATATATCTTCCTTTTTCCTCAACCAAAGATGCCCCCCCACTCTGGTTGACAGGGCCCTCAGCCGTGTCTAGCCCATTTCCTGCACCTCTACCCTCACCCCTTCCCCTCCCTCCCAGAACCGTGACAGGGTTCCCATTGTCCTCACTTTCCACCCCACCAGCCTCCACATCCAAAGGATCATCTTCCACCATTTCCGCCATGTCCAGCGTGATGACGCTTCCTAACACATCTTACCCTCCCCTCCCCTGTCAGCTTTCCGAAGGGATCGTTCCCTCTGTGACACCCTGATCCACTCCTCCATTACCCCCGACACATCGTCCCCTTCCCACGGCACCTTCCCATGCAATCGCAGAAGGTGTAATACCTGCCCTTTAACTCCTCTCTCCTCACCATCCAAGGTCCCAAACACACCTTTCAGGTGAAGTAGCGATTTACTTGTACTTCTTTCAATTTAGTATGCTGTATTCGCTGCTCACAATGTGGTCTCCTTGACATTGGGGAGACCAAACGCAGATTCGGTAATCGCTTTACAGAACACCTTCGCTCAGTCCGAAAACATGACACCAAGCTTCCTGTCGCTTGCCATTTCAACACACCCTCCTGCTCTTATGTGCACATCTCTGTCCTGGGCCTGCTGCAGTGTTCCAGTGGACATCAATGCAAGCTTGAAGAACAGCATCTTTTTTACCGATTAGGCACGCAACAGCCTACTGGACTGAACATTGAGTTCAATCATTTCAGAGCATGACTGGTCCCCGTTTTTTATTTTTGTTTTTATTTTTTATTATTTATTTTTATTTTATTTTAGTTTGTTTCATCATTCATTTTTCAAAGTGATTCCTGACAGCGCAGCCTGCCACTGACGTCATCAGGCTGCGCCGCGGTGCACACATGCGCAGACGGTCTCCTGCTCTCTGCGCATGCGCTGCATTCCAGCTTGCCAGGACTGGTTAGCGCATGCGCCGATGACGTCATCGCGTGACGTGTGCTTCTTCGGGCAACGAGCCTGGTTGGCCTCTGCGCATGCGCTTTATGCAACACCAATGGGTATTCACGCATACGTCAACCTTCTGATATTCACACATGCGTCAATGCTTCGGCGCAAGTTTCTGAAAGTGGAAGGAGGAGAGGTTTCGTCGGGCATTTACTTGCTTTTTATTGCAATTATTTAGTCTTTTTAGAGATTTCAGTCTGCTTCATTTTCATTAGAAAAAGGAGATTGCTCCAAGGTAAGTTGCTCTGCTGTTGTAAGTTGCTCTGAAAACATTTCCATTGTCTGGGGCACTGCATGTGTTCCAGTCTCTGTTGTAAACTGCTCTGAAAACATTTCCATTGTCTGGGGCACTGCATGTGCTCCAGTCCCTGTTGTAAGTTGCTCTGAAAATATTTCCATTGTCTGGGGCACTGCATGTGCTCCAGTCCCTGTTGGAAGTTGCTCTGAAAATATTTCCATTGTCTGGGGCACTGCATGTGCTCCAGTCCCTGTTGTAAGTTGCTCTGAAAATATTTCCATTGTCTGGGGCACTGCATGTGCTCCAGTCCCTGTTGTAAGTTGCTCTGAAAACATTTCCATTGTCTGGGGCACTGCATGTGCTCCAGTCCACTGCACTGCACTAAAATCCTTTCCATTGTCTGGGGCTGTGTGCCGGCAGTACATGTGCTCCAGTCCCTGTTGTAAGTTGCTATGTTCCTGCACCCATTAGAGCCGTGCACATGGACACACAGCCACATGTTTTCCCATCCACCCTTGAAACAACCATGCAGAGCCTTGTGAGACTCCGCAATTGCCAGCTACTGCCTGTCAAGCAGAGAGGGCATCCAAAGCAGTCAAGCACATTCAGAAAGAAGAGACTGAGCACTGAAAGAAACAAGCATGCCGTGACTAGTGGTAGCACAAATGTGAATGCTCTTGCTGAGTACACAACTGGTGAGGTGGGAGTGCAGCCACACCGTTCTCCATCCTCAGTGTTGCTTGACGACAAAGGTAGATAAGAGCGAAAGAAATGGAAGGTGATGCTGACAGTAGTAGGCAGGATTAAATGGGAGCGGATGGGAAGGCACACGAGTAACATAACTACTAGCAGGGAACAGCTGGGCTAAATGGCCTGCTTTATGTTCATAGTCCAAAAGAAATGTGCTTCTTTTTCCAGCACCTTCACATCATTCATGTTTTCCCTGAGAGCTGCATTGAACCATCGCGAGATAGGAGCAGTAACATCATCCTGACTCCTACAGCTGAGTTGGGTACTAAGTGATTCATTGGCGGTGTTATCAGTACATGCCTTTACTGCAGAACATAAAGCATGCTCAACAGTAATTTCATTGGAGGAGGGAAGCTCTGACACTGATGTTCTTTCCTTATTTCTTTCCACGTAAATCATGCCCTTGAGAAAAAAATCCTTGAGACTTAAGGTCAGCATTCAAGCAACGAAGGCAACTGGATCATGCTGCGGAGCTTGTCATGATGTGGAAAGGAACATTGCATTTATGGATGAAGTGGGAGCGCACATTGGGATGCGTTTGGGGAAAATTCACCGAGAATAGACTGAGCTCAGACTCTTGTGACTTTGCCTTCTTCACATGGACAATACAGTAGTGAAAAAGAGAGCCAAGCGTTCATTCACCACAAGGCTCTCCAGGAACAATCTCTTTAGTTCTGCGTAGCAGAGACTCGGCCTGTCTGTCTCACGGGAATGCTGGCAACACAACACTCATGTATCCATGCACAGCAGTGCCTCGAATGTTTAATGCACTCAATAAAATTTCTCAATAATTAAACCTGGAATTGTTGAGGTTTTTGATGTTATTTTCCCGACTTTGCAACTGCACTTCAGATATTCAACTGCGGTGTGGTCCTTGGGGGGTGGGGGAGGTGCGGTTATGAGAGGGTGGGGGGGAAAGGGAAGAGGGAGGGGGTTATGAAGGGGTGGGGGGTGAGAGGGGGGGTTGTGAAGGGATTGGGGGGGAGAGGGGGTGTGAGGGGGAGTTGGGGGAAGACGGGGGAGGTGGGGGGAGGTAGAGAGGGGAGGTGGGGGGGTAGTGGGAGGGAGTTAAATTCAGAAGCTCCTGAAGAGAGGGATACAAAAGGCAGGGACCAGAGAGCTGCACTGCCTGAAGTACAGTTGAGAAGTAGGGGAGAAAGCGGCTGGATGGGGAATCTGCAGCTGGAGAGAATGGCTGGATGGAGAGGGCCGGAAGCGAGAGGCCGTAGAGAGCCGCGGGGAGCGAGCGGCCGAAGACCTTGGTGTCGCCGGGTGCGGATAAGTTTGGTAAGTCTTTTGCCATTGCAAATTTATGGCGCATGCGTAGAAAAACGCACCCCCCCCCCCCCCCCTCACGCTGCTGTCTCCGGCCGCTCTGCTTCCCTCCGTCACCGGGCCGTTGGCTTGCCCACTCGTCGGCCGCTCCGCTCCCCCCAGTCCCGCTCTGCTTCCCTCCATCACCGGGCCATTCGTTCGCCCACTCGCCGGCCACTCCGCTCCCCCCAGTCCCGCTCTGCTTCCCTCCATCACCGGGCCATTCGTTCGCCCACTCGCCGGCCACTCCGCTCCCCCCAGTCCCGCTCTGCTTCCCTCCGTCACCGGGCCATTCGTTCGCCCACTCGCCGGCCGCTCCGCTCCCCCCAGGCCCGCTCTGCTCCGCTTCCCTCCGATACTGGGCCGTTCGCTCGCCCACTCGCCGGCCACTCCGCTCCCCGCAGGCCCGCTCTGCTCCGCTCCCCTCCGTCACTGGGCCGTTCACTCGCCCACTCACCGGCCGCTCCGATCCTACCGGGCCCGCTCCGCTCCCCTCACCCTTCCCGGCCCTCTCCCCCACTCCCTCCCCGGCCCACTCCCCTACTCCCTCCCTGCCCGGCCCGCTGCTCCCCTCCCTCCCCTCCTTCCCCGGCCCCAGCCCGCACCCCGGCCAGCTCGTTCGCTCTCTCACTCCGCCATTGTGTGCTGACATGTGTTTGTTAGGTTGCCTCCGTGTGATTATTTGAGCAGCGTCATCTGGCAGCTGCCTAAAGTCGCAGTCTGTGACGTTTTAGTGGCACATGCTGCATTTGCGCATGTGCCACAACAGCACCCCCTAGCGGTAGCGTTGTCAGCAAATGCAGCCATGTGCCTGCCCACTTTTGTTTTCATGTTTGTCCTTTTGGCCAAGACTGTTCATTATTCGGTCATTTAACACCCTCTCTGCACTAACGCTTTGTCTTTCACCACACCATTAACACACCCTTTGTGCTCCATGACCTTCTGATCAGTTATTCTCTGTGACCCTCTGTCCTATGAACGTCTTCCCTTTTGTTATTTTTTGCCCCAGCCCCGCTTTATTTGCTTAAAACCCATTATATTTCCAACCTTTGCCAGTTCTGATGAAATGTCACTGGCCTGAAATGTTAACTCTGCTTCTCTCTCCACAGATGCTGCCCGACCTGCTGAGTATTTCCAGCATTTTTTGTTTTTAGTTCGGATTTCCAGCATCTGCATTAATTTGCTTTTATTAAATCCATGTGTTGTGGAAAAAGGTGTGAAGTAATCATATCCTGGGCCATTGTTGGCCACCACAGGGAGGAAAATCTCTGTCTACCTACAGAGGTGAGATGTGAGAGACTTTTAGTTTTAAAGGTAGCTCTCTGGAGAGAGAGAGAGAAATACCCTAGAAAAGCATCACCAAAGCTTGTCCAGCTGACAGCTGGGAGCAAATCCAGCAAGCCAAAAAGGAAGGCACCCTGCTGTGAATTCTACATTTCAGCTTGTGCAGCAATGAACTGGAAATGATCCCCTGTCTTCAAACTGAACTTTCAACCAACAAACACCTCAGACCTGCAACTAAAGAGAACAAGAACAAAGAACAGTACAGCACAGGAACAGGCCATTCGGCCCTCCAAGCCTGCGCCGATAAACTTGACCTCTGAGGGAATTCAGCAGGTTGATCGTGAACCCCTGTTGTGGAATAATCAGACTTGGCACGGGGAGTACTTGCAACCGACTTTATTAACTTGTGCACAAGGAGAACAAACACAGTAGAGTTCACATTGAGACTCAGTGCGATGTTCTGAAGAATTTCAGTAAAACAGTGGCAATTATAGTATTCTGCAACCAATAATCTTACAACAATAGTTCAATCCTTAATTTGCATTCTAAGACACCAATAATACTACAATTCAGTTTTTGCTCTAAACGAATGAGATACAGTAATATTTCAATCCTTCGTTTACATATCTATCTCACCATTAGCCTTGCAGCTGGTACAGCGCAATAACAGAAAGGTACATTATGCTTCAACAACATTCTTCTTATCTCGTCACCCAGACATGACACATTCCTAAGGAACAGTTAGTGTGAGAAATATACTGACCAGGCAAACCCACACCCCTTGTCCGAGGGTAGCTCACCTCAAGTTCCACACTTCCCCCCTTTTGTCCTGAAAGGACAATCCCCAGTCCTCACTCAAGTTCTATGTCTGCTAGTCACTGGGCTTCATCCTTAGTGGGGTCCTGGTTCCTAAGGAGAGGGAGATGTGACCGGCAAACGGAGCGGATGCAACAGAGGAAGAGTTGGATGACAACGTACAGTATGAGCTGCACAGACCTCCCCCCCACCCCACTTGTGCCGCCAGCAAGAAGTCAAGGGCCATTGTCGCTAGATATGATTTCAGGGATTTCAAACCTCGGCACATATTCACGTCACAGTAACTTGGCTACAGTAATAGCAGCACATAGTTGTATCCCATACACTTAGGCATTTGTTAATGCACAAAAGGGCCCCACAGCTGTGGGCCCACCACTGCAGTCACTGAAGGTGTCTTCCCCGGGTTACATTTTAAGTATATCCGAATAGGTTATAAAATTACCCTTGTGTGGCATAACTAATTGTCTATCTTTTATAGAGCAAGTTCGAATACTGATTGTCTTTCAGGTAGCTGTCCATCCTGTGTTCATACATCCTCTCACATTGCCTAATTAATTTCTTAAGTTGCCAAATTAAGTATGTCACATCTAACACCATGATACCCAAAACCACTATCAGGACATGGGAGATAATTCTAAACCAGGGGTGTATCTGCACGTTTGAACCCCAGTTCCATAAGTCCTCCCACCAGGTTGAATCGTTTATCTCGTCAATCTCATCTTGTAGCTTCTTCGACTGTTGTTCCAGATTGTAGTACACTACAGCAATGACTTCTAGCTGCTGACTCTCTTTACCCAAATGTGTGGGCAATAGCTGAATAGTATATTCATATTCCCGGAGGTAATTTGTTAAACCCTCTTTAATACTTTCTGTCTTTTGTTTTTGTATGTCTACCAACTCCATCTTCCCCACTCTGGTTGGTATTTGTGGGTTAAAACAAAACGTACTGTGGCTCACCGGACAAGTCCGGTTATGTCCATACTGGTACTCCTTCATTGTGGTGGTTAAGCAATATCTCCCCTTTCCCATATAGGCCACATGGGTTAGTCCTGACAATGCTTTCCTAGTCTCCATGGTGCAATTTACAGTGGCATTAAATCCACATTTTGATTCTGCCGTTTTATATATATAGGATGAGGACATATGACCACCTGGTTTTCCAGACTACACTCAGACAATGTTGTTCCAACTACCTCTTTTCCAATTTCCATAACGTAGGGTAATATATCATAGTATTTTATGTAATCTTTTCCCCTTATCACCCCTATATTTTTTACTTCATGTAATTGCATCCCTAACTTGTCTCTCAGAATTACAGGTATTTCCAACACTACTCCAATACTCATCGATCCTGTATTTACACATTATTGACCTTTCCATACCTTAAGTTTTCGGAGTTGGCACCTGATAATTTTATCATTTGTGTGACTAGCTAAGTATTCCAACTGGGTGTCATTGATCCAAACTGGTACATGTCCCGCATCAATTTGCCTCCAATCTGAGATATTCAATATTACCGGTACCAACTCAAGCTTTATATTGTCATATACAATTTTATTAGTTATTATTATTGCAAGTCCATTTTCTGGTCCTGCAGTTAAGGCAGGGCAAGCAAGACCAGTCACTTGTGGCTGCTGGGTCGTAACCTTACTCGTTAGTAATTCGGATGTGGGGTTAACCGTGGTGATTGGAGCTTGTTGTCCGTTTAATAAATTTTGAGTGCTGGTTTGATTGTTGGCTCCTTCTCTTGTACACCCCCCAATGATTTTGACACAAAAGGTCCCTGGAGGGCTTTTGCTGTCAAAATCTGACACACCTAGTGGATTAAATTGTCCACTAAAATAAAAGCAAAATACTGCAGATGCTGAAAATTGTCTCATTGATAAAGATGCTGTGGCATTTGATGTCTGAAATTAAGTTTTTAAATTCTTAAAGCTGCTGGATCTCTTGCTGTGGCATCAGTTTTCATGTGGCCTTGGAACCTGCCGTCACCTGCTTAAAAAAAACACAAAGAATCCATTGTGGCTCTGCCCCTGAGCCCAATGGGTTAATTTGTCCAATTCTATCTGTCAATTTAGAAATTTAAGATTTAATAATGTCCATTATATATAAATTTTACTCTCATCAATGCAAAATTGTGTGGTGGATTAAATGGAAAAACGGTAGCTGCAGCGGGGTTTTTTTGTCTCTAAGACGCGGAGGAAAACCTTCTCAGCTGCGTCACTTTACAAAACCTTTTCTTCTCTGATCAAAAAGAACTACACTCCATTTTAAACTTTTTTTTTCAATCCTTTTGGTATCCTTAGGGTTTGAAAACAACAAAATCATTTGTAACATTATCAACTTCAAAGGAAAGCATCTCCATCAGGAAAGACAGCATTTTAGATTCAACTCCAGTTGTTTCCAAACTTTTAGCATCTTTTGTAAGAGGTTTCTAATCCAAGGATTTTTTTTTATAACATGATTTTTATAAGGTGATTCCAAATTCCAATTCACTGCAATAAATATTTAAAAATCAAAACTGCCAATGTAATATGAGTGAGTCTTATGTCCGGAACTTAAGACTCCCCCAAAACTTGACATACTAAATTTGAAAGTTCATTGTGGTCATAAATGAAATTTCAAGTTTTTTTTCAACTTAACAGATCAGTTAACCTTAATAGTATAAACTTAACTCAGACTTATTAATTTATAATACTTAACAACTACACACAGAACAGAATAGCACGTGCTTTCTTTTTTAAAGATGGTAAATTGCGTCATTTTTCGTGTTCTTTCTTCAAGCGCATTTTCAAATGACTGTAATAAAACCAAAAGCTAAAGAAGAAGTTATTTAACATTCTTACAACAAAAGATTTAACACCAGCTTCTTAAACAAACTTTAAACAGACAGAATCTTTCCTATATCTCCTTTGTTTATCCATCTCTCCCTTAAACCAATATCCAATTCCTGACATTTGCTCCTTAAAACAGTCAGTAAAACATGTCTTTGATTTAAACTCCAAAAAAAAAACTAGAACAGATTTGAAACTGGAACTCCAATTAAAGCAGCAGTTGTAAACTTCAAATTGGATTTCTGCCAAACATCTTCAGACCTTCAAGGCTGAAGCTTATCTCTTACAAAATTGTTCATTGCCTTTTCACAGTTGCAAAACCAACTTTTAAAATCAAAATAAAATTTTAACTTAAAATATAATTCAATTTTATATCCCATTCCTGGGTGCACACTCTTAAATTGAAATGAATACACTCAACAATCACTTTTCACACTCATTCAATTCCGAACAACCTAGAAAATTGATTCCTGTAATGGGTTATGAATTCAAAGTACCAAAATCTCTGTCAAATTCCCTATCCCGATGTCAAGCTTCAACTAATTCACAACCAAAATAGGTTCGCACAAAATATACACGTGTAAAAATAGAAAAAGTAACAGACTCATTCTTTCATCATTAAGGCCAGACAACAAAGAGTTAACGACAGTCGGTTCTACAGAACACAAGCTGCACATCCCACATTTATGGAAGCTTCACATTCGAATCAAAAGACACAGTAACTTGTTTTTACACATTTGAAATTTCACTAAAACATTCATGTTCTTTGCCTTGTCCGCTTCCCTCTCAGCCCTACTGTGACTATACTCAGCCTTTTCGGCCTGAGACTGGAATTGGATTAAATCACCAGATGGGGCCTCGAACCCCGAGGGGGACTCGAACCTCCCTCAAACTTGTCCGGATCCGGATGGGGACTCAAACCCCGAGGGGGACTCTAACCACCCTCTGAGAGGGTCTCTAACCTCCCTCAACTTTTGGGGACTCTAACCCATAGTCCTGTCTTCCTGGGCCTCTAACCCACAGACCGTACCAGATTCTGATAGGGCCTCTAACCCTGAGGGGGCCTCTAACCGCCCTCTGAGGGATACTCTAACCTCCCTCAAACTCTGGTTCTGATGGGGCCTCTAACCCCCTTACGACCTGAACCTAAACCTATAATGACTTACCCCGATAGTGCAACACAGGTGAGCGTGTGCGTTTCCTCGGTCAAAACCTCGTATTGCCGAAATCAGGCAGCCGCAGTCATCGAGCTGTTGACCCGTGAGGCACCACGCTATTCTCCCGTGCTGGCACTCCGGGGGTTCGTCATCTCGGTGGGACCTCCAAGAAACTGTTGTGGAATAATCAGACTTGGCACGGGGAGTACTCGCAACCGACTTTATTAACTTGTGCACAAGGGGAACAAACACAGTACAGCTCACATTGAGACTCAATGCGATGTTCTGAAGAATTTCAGTAAAACAGTGGCAATTATAGTATTCTGCAACCAATAATCTTACAACAATAGTTCAATCCTTAATTTGCATTCTAAGACACCAATAATACCACAATTCAGTTTTTGCTCTAAACGAATGAGATACAGTAATATTTCAATCCTTCGTTTACATATCTATCTCACCATTGGCCTTGCAGCTGGTAGAGCGCAATAACAGAAAGGTACATTATGCTTCAACAACACTCTTCTTATCTCATCACCCAGACATGACACATTCCTAAGGAACTGTTAGTGTGAGAAATATACTGACCAGGCAAACCCACACCCCTTGTCCGAGGGTGGCTCACCTCAGGTTCCACACCCCAAAGCCATACCTCACTTCAAACCACTTACATTTTTTCCCTTTTCCTCTCTATCTGTCTCTTATGTGTATGTGTGTGCACCAGTAAATGCATGACTGGGTGCGGTTGTGACAATTTTGGGATAAGGCATATTGCTCAATAAATATTTAATCTTCTGTTTTAAGCCTACAAAAGAAACCTGTCATTGTCTGTTTATTTAACAAATAAAACACATCGGGGTTAAAACCCCAGTAACAAAAACACTTGCTGCAGTCAATTGGAAGTTGAACAGTGGCAAAAACCCACACCTCTCACCATGTGACCGTAAAACCCGTTATATGCAGTGGTTGTTAAAACCATAATAGATTGTAGCAATGAAATAAATCTTGAAATTGCTAACAGTGCAAAAAGTTGATTGAAGCCAATTTTGCCTTTACATTGGGTAAGTACTGAAATTCACAATATAGTCAGCACTTTGAATACGTTTTAATGCCTGAATTCAAGATGGCTCCTGATCAGTCAGATCCCTAGGGAGCTCCTCACAGTGCATGTCTATCTGTGGCCATCAGCTGCTATCTGTTGCTCTTGCTCTCCCTAAATCCTCTTCTGCTGTTTAAGTTCCTCTGATTCTAACAGTGGGTACATTTTAGCCCAAACTGCAAGTTAACTGTTAGTTTAAATGGCCTCTGTCTGTTTGTTCAAACCCCATCCCCCAACCTTACCTTGTGAACTCTGGTGAAGATCTGAATAAGACCTGGATGTGAATTTTCTTTCAAATCTGGCTTCAAATTCTTGTATTTCTCTGGACATCAAGACCATGTATCTCTGCTGGACTACATTCAATAAGACTCTGCTTTGGTCTATAATCTCCTGCTCTTTTTTGCTCTGTGAGCTGTGGAAAAGATCTGGAAAAATCTAGATCTAGATCTTCTCTCAAACTTGGCTTCAAGTTCTTGGATTTCTCTCGACATCAAGAAGACGCTTTTGCTTTGGACTTCTTTGGTTATACCATAAAGTCCAACTTCTGACTCTGACCTGCTGCTCTTTTGCAAATTTTAAAGTAACTTTTATCAGTTTACTGTCTTTCCCCCACCACTGCTGTAATTGACAGACTTCAGTCTCCTGCTGAGCCTGAGACTGGCCACTCGTTATACTGGTATTTCAGCATCAATCTGTCCGTGGCCTGAATATCACCCAACTGGCTGAAGAACAAACCTCTGCTGCTTCTGGGTTTTATGGTGTCTTCCAACTTCACTACCATTTTTTAAATCCTGCAATTGACTTTGTACACCTCCAGGATTTTCATTCCTATAAAAACACCTCCATCGGTGCCCCCTCCAATATCCTACCCTCAAACAGCTTCTGGACTTCACTCACTACACCTGTCTCCAAACTCAGACAACAGCTCGTTGATGCTTCATGCTGATTCCACCTTACCTAAGCCTTCGTTATTCCATCATGGGACCTCCCACTTTAATGCTGGACTCCTTCCTATTTTCTCCATCTATTTCTTATTTCCCATTTACTGTCAGGTTTTTATGTACCCTAATTTTTATGTAACTAGATCTATGTTTCTTAAGTTCTCCTTGAGTCCATTCATTTGCGCATTTTGGCTGCCGCTCCAGACCCAATCTCAACAATCAATTTCTGCCTTTGCTCGTTCTCTTTAATTTTTTTTTCTCTTGACCCCCTCCTAGACTCCCTTCTAATGTCTTACCTCCTTTCACTTCTCCCCTCTCAGGTACTCTGCCCTCCCAATTCCCTACCCCAATCTTTTAGTACTCCTCAACCTTCCTGCTCTCTTGCCACAGTCCCAGGCTTGACTCCCTCTTAGATAAGCTTATAGCTTCACTCTGTGCCTCTCTTGGTATCCTCCAACGGGCTCATTGTGTCACTTGGCGCTGTCTCATTATGAGCAGCAACCACAATTTTCTCATCCTACTCTGTCGTGAACCTTCTTGCCCAGTACACCTGCAGGGGGCTAATCTTTCCAATCTTCTTCCTGCCAACTCAACCCTCCCATTGCTGACCCAGTAGATTCTGCCAGCAGATCAGCTCTCATCACCCCTCTATGCATCTCCCTCCATAATGTCCATTCACTTAAAAACAAGGTCCTTGCCATCCATGAACTTATTGTGGATGATTGTATCAACATCATGGCCTTAATGGAACCTTCGCTGAGGGGTGATGACACCTTGCCACTTAATGAAGCCTCCCCACCAGGTTACATCTTCCACCACATGCCCTGCCAAGAACATCACAGTGGCGGTGTGGCACTTATCACCAGATCACACCTTGGCTTGACCCCCTGCTGCTCTGGCACTTTCTCCTGCTTTGAGATCTTACCTTGCTATACTCCTCTCACCTCTATTTCAAAATCATCATTCTCTATGGCCCTCCCAAGTATGATAACAATTTTCACACCGAGATTACTTCACTACTTTCCTCCTTCAGCCTCTGCACTGAATGACTTTTTATCCTCGGTGATTTCAACCTCCACCTCAACTTACCATGTTCTCTCTCCTCTGAATTCACTGCCCCTTTTATCCTCTCTAAATCTCTCCCTGCATGTAAACACCTGAAACTAGATTTATAGCAACCCCCTTGACCTTCTTTAAGGTGTAGGACTGTGGCCCCATAGAAATTCCCAAGCATGCTAAAGCAGTCCAGGTACAACCTCTGGAGGTCTTGTACCAATCAAATGGGTGTGCACCTGTTTTTACTGATGTGGTCTTCTGACTGGCTCACCTCATGGAAAATGACCATGTAAAGTTTGTTGCATGCTGGCAACCATTCTACTGCTGGTTCTGACACATCCACGATATACTGCGGATGCTGGAAATCTGAAATAAAAACAAGAAATGCTGGAACCACTCAGCAGGTCTGGCAGCATCTGTGGAAAGAGAAGCAGAGTTAACGTTTCGGGTCAGTGACCCTTCATCGGAACTGACAAATATTAGAAAAGTCACAGGTTATAAGCAAGTGAGGTGGGGGTGGGGCAAGAGATAACAAAGGAAGTCTAGATTGGACCAGGCCACATAGCTGACCAAAAGGTCACGGAGCAAAGGCAAACAATATGTTAAATTCATTGGTTAGGCTTCAGCTGGAATATTGTGTCCAGTTCTGGGCATACTTTAGGAAGGATTTCAAGGCCTTGGAGAGGGTGCATGGGAGATTTACTAGAATAGTACTGGGGACAAAGAGCTTCTCATATGTCGAGAGACTAGAGAATCTGTATGGTTTTATCATTCATTCCCTAATTCAGATATTTCTGCCAACTGCTCATTGAAAGACAAAGCATTAGTACATATTAGGTGTTAATACACTGAATATTGAACAGCAGCAAGTGCAAACCTGAAAAAAAACAGTGGGTAAGCAAACTGAACAAACTAAGATGAAATGAAATAAATGTAAAAAAAAGATGGTAAAAAATGTAAAAAAAAATGTAAAAAAAAAAGGAAGAAAAAATAACTAAAAATGAAAGTAAAATGGGGGGCTGTCATGCTCTGAAATTATTGAACTCAATGTTCAGTCCGGCTGGCTGTAGTGTGCCTAATCGGTAAATGAGATGCTGTTCCTCGAGCTTGCGTTGATGTTCACTGGAACACTGCAGCAATCCCAGGACAGAGATGTGAGCATGAGAGCAGGGGGGAGTGTTGAACTGGCAAGCAACCGGAAGCTCAGCGTCCTGCTTGCGGACTGAGCGGAGATGTTCCGCAAAGCGGTCATCCAGTCTGCGCTTGGTCTCCCCAATGTAGAGGAGACCACACTGTGAACAGCGAATACAGTATACTACATTGAAAGAAGTACAAGTAAATCGCTGCTTCACCTGAAAGGAGTGTTTGGGGCCTGGGATAGTGAGGAGTGAGGAGGTAAATGGGCAGGTATTACACCTCCTGCGATTGCAGGGGAAGGTGCCATGGGACGGGGACGAGGTGGTGGGGGTAATGGAGGAGTGGACCAGGGTGTCGTGGAGTGAACGATCCCTTTGGAATGCTGACAGGGGAAGGGAGGGGAAGATGCGACTGGTAGTGGCATCACGCTGGAGGTGGCGGAAATGGCGGAGGATGATCCTTTGGATACGGAGGCTGATGGGGTGAAAAGTGAGGACCAGGGGAACCCTGTCACGGTTCTGGGAGGGAGGGGAAGGGGTGAGGATAGAGGTACGGGAAATGGGCCGGACATGGTTGAGGGCCCTGTCAACAACAGTGGGGGGGAATCCTCGGTTGAGGAAAAAGAAGGTCATATCAGAAGCACCGTCATGGAAGGTAGCATCATCAGAGCAGATGCATCGGAGACGGAGAAACTGGGAGAATGGAATGGAGTCCTTACAGGAGGTAGGGTGTGAAGAAGTGTAGTCGAGGTAGCTGTGGGAGTCGGTGGGCTTATAATGGATATTAGTAGACAACCTATCTCCAGAGATGGAGACAGAGAAGTCGAGGAAGGGAAGGGAAGTGTCAGAGATGGACCATGTAAAGGTGAGAGAAGGGTGGAAATTGGAAGCAAAGTCGATAAAGTTTTCCAGTTCAGGGTCGGAGCAGGAAACGGCATCAATGTACCGGAAAAAGAGTTGGGGGAGGGGGCCTCAGTAGGACTGGAACAAAGAATGCTCGACATATCCCACAAAAAGACAGGCATAACTAGGACCCATGCGGGTACCCATAGCGACACCTTTTACTTGAAGGAAGTGCGTGGAGTTGAAGGAGAAGTTGTTCAATGTGAGAACAAGTTCAGCCAGGCGGAGGAGGGTGGTGGTGGATGGGGACTGGTTCGGCCTCTGTTCCAGGAAGAAGCGGAGAGCCCTCAAACCATCCTGGTGGGGGATGGAGATGTAGAGCAATTGGACGTCCATAGTGAAGAGGAGGCAGTTGGGACCAGGAAACTTGACTCTTTGCACCTGCATTCCAGTTCTAGGGAACCCAGGCACTTTATTGTCGAGGCATTGTATACCGTAAGCTTCACGCTTGTGTGTTGGACCACAGATTTCCATGTCTTGTGGTACATGTCCTTGAGAATGCAGAAAGGTAGAGTGTTGGCACTTGCACCTGTGTTAATCTTCATTCCCAGTTGATGCCGTCCAGCCTTATTAGGAGTGTTGCGAAAGCTTCCATTTTGTTAACGGAATGGACCTGTTCTGCTCAGGTGATGGTGTGGAATAGCTGTTCACCTGGAGTGTCTACACCTCGATCCGCCCCATTCATTTTGGTCAGGTGTTCCCCCATTTTGTGGATGGCTCTATGCCTGGAAGTGTCTCACCTCCCTTCACCTCTGGGTAGCGTACGTCTGCTTTTTGAGCACTGCCTGCTCTGGCTCCTTATGTGGCTCAGTGTCATATTTCGTTTTAAAAAGCTCCTGTGAAGTGCCTTGGGATGTTTTATTATGTTAAAGATGCTATATAAATATAAGTTGTTGTTGTTTAATTGATTCCTAATGTGATGACAAATGGCTAGTACCATATGCTCAATATAGGTGGCTGTCCAAGATAAGCGTGGATGGTATAAATGTCGGGGACTGTGTTACAATCAATGTTATCAAACGTCATGCAGTAATGCAATGAACGTTGATATATAACGTTTCAAGATAGACCTCCTAGAAATAATTTGTAGTATTTATGTACACGATGTCTCATTGGCAATGGTGAGTTCTGGGGTTTTATTCAGGAGTATGTTTCAGTCTCTGTGAGGCGACTATGGAGTGACCTCTCCATGGCGCATGCCTTGGCGAATGTATGGAGGTTGAGAGTTGCCCAAGCGTCAAAACCCCCCTCTCGGCCTTTCTGGTGGGGTCCAAAGGAATGCAGAGCACAATGTTTAGCACCGGTATGGCTGCAGGAACTGCCGGAAACATGCCAAAGGTGACACATGACCGCCTACGGGGTTCCGCTCCAAATTTTCTGTTAGGGTTTACTCCCTTAGCCTTGGTCTCTCCCAAGATGCCCACAAGGCAGTGGGGTTGTTAGGGCCCCAACACAGGTGTAGGAGGATGCCGATGGGAGGAGGGGTAGAGGGAAGGGGGCGTGAGGGGGAGCTGGGAAGGGGTTGTGAGGGGGGAGGGGGGTGCGGGGGGGGGGGGGTGAGCTGAGAGAGTGGAGCTGGGATGGGGAAGGGGGGGTGGAAGGGGAAGGGGGGGAAAGCGGATGCAGGTAATAAGCCATTTCCTCAGTTCCCACCATCGACGCCTGGAAAGCTCATCCGCGTCCTTCGGGAGGTGAGCGACATCCTCGGGCGCAGTACCAGCATTGCCGACATTGCGCTGCAGATGCTCTCCGAGCCATCTCCTGCGGGCGCTTTGAAGTTGCGGCCGAGGAGCTGTTCGTGGCTTTTTGCGTGTTCGGGGCTTCCCCTCTGTGATACTTACTTCCTTAGGGTCCTGCTGCTCCTTCTTCTCAGCAATGGACTTACCGCACACCGTGGCCGCAGACACTCTGGACGGTGTAGACAGCAGGATCGGAGATCAAAGTATCACCAGCTGTACTTTGCAGTTTCGTCCGGATTACATTCAATTTCATTGAGAAAACAAAGAGCAGGTATGGCTGGGGGAGGGCAGTGGGCCCAGGTAACACAAGCTAGCTGTTAGCTTGTAGTTAGGGCTAAAATGAACTGATTAAAGAGCCAGAGGAGTTTATTCAGTTTAAGAGGGTAGATTGGGGGAGAAAACACTAAGAATGGGAGCAGATGGCCATGGATAGAGTTGAGCAGCAAGGAAGCTTCCTAGAGAGCTTACAGCCCAGGAGCCATCTTGGGTCGCAGTATGAAGGAGTATGAAGGAGACATAAATTACAAGTGGTGGGGGAGGAAAATGATGGTCTTTAGCATGAGTGGAGGACCACTTCACAGTCCCATTTAATCTGTGCTCCTGGGAGTGAAACAATAATGGAAAGAGTAATGCATTGGTTTGCTAAATTACCCTAAATCTTATAAAGAGAGGTATTTACACACATTGATGTTTCTGAGACTTCCTTACATATTATTTCAAACTTCTCGCAGAATGGGAGAGGACACATTCCAAATATATGTCCTAAGTGGGTGAACTCCGAGTCTGGAATGCACATTTGTAAATTTGTGGTTGGTAAAATTACACTTCTTATGTAAAGCCTGCTCTTCAATGACTTGATAAACTGAAAGTGCTGCCAGCCTATTAAAATATTTAAATTACCAACTTGCCTCCCGGGAGAAGTTTGCTTCCTGCGCCTTGTCCAGCCTGCGTAAAACCCTGAAATGAGCAGGTTACAGGCATTTGGGGTGGGGTTCAGATTTTTAAAATTTTAATATCTGACCTGAACCCAACCCACTCATTTTTGTGTACGAAAATTCAGCTCAAAAAGTTCCCTTAAGAGCAGCAAAAGAACAGATGTGTTTCAAGGCACAGCAGCAGCTCTTTTGAGCTGTTTTGCCAGATATTGCACAGTCCCTGGCTTTCACACTCCCGGTGCACAGCCCAGTCACTGCTGGAAATCCTGCATTGCTATTCAAATAATGCTAATTCAGAAAATACTGCATGGTCCTTTCCTCAAACCCATGATGGAAGATGCCCTTGTGCACTTCCAGTTCTGTTCTTCAAGCCATTCAGGCCCTTTAGCTTCCTTTATCTAATTTACTAGCATTGTAATACAATACTCATCCCCAACATATAAAACAAATTATTGAACTTGGAGCCTCAACATTTACCATGATTATCCTCTTATCCCTAGTCCTCTGAATTCAGGCTTCTCTTTAACTTTCCTCATTTACTCAGAGCACATTTATTCTTTCTTCTGCTGCCTTCTTCATCATTCTATCATTTTATTGTGGCAATTTCCCTATCATTTCTTCTGCTCTTACTTACATCAGTGATCTATGCTTATGTTTCCTGTGTACTTGTCCATCCGTGACCAGTATTTTCTAATCTACTAATTCATTCCAGATATCTGAATTTGAATCTTATTTTGGCAACATATTCCATCCGCTCATCATACTGATATTACTTAGCATTCTCACATATGTAATATCAATGTAATTCCTTTAAGTTCTTACTTCCTGCTTGAGCGTCATTACTGTCCATAATTGTTGTCATTAAAATGATTTGTGTACTGCTAGTTTTGCCCTACTGCTAACCTCCTTCCCTAATTGTAGAAATCTAACTCTTGCATAGTTTCTTCTTGACAGATCCAGAGAACTCCCACTTGTAGTTGTCTAATAGGGAAACTGTTTTTGGCAGTTTGTGGATGTGGAATAAAGATGCATCTGCTGAATTGTGGAGCGTTTATATGAGGATGGTACAATGTCACTAAAGGCCAAGGGTAAGGACAAGCTGCCCAGCTCCATTTTGCATCAATGTGTTCATGGACATATTATTTAGATTAGATTAGAGATACAGCACTGAAACAGACCCTTCGGCCCACCGAGTCTGTGCCGAACATCAACCACCCATTTATACTAATCCTACACTAATCCCATATTCCTACCAAACATCCCCACCTGTCCCCCTATATTTCCCTACCACCTACCTATACTAGTGACAATTTATAATGGCCAATTTACCTATCAACCTGCAAGTCTTTTGGCTTGTGGGAGGAAACCGGAGCACCCGGAGAAAACCCATGCAGACACAGGGAGAACTTGCAAACTCCACACAGGCAGTACCCGGAATCGAACCCGGGTCCCTGGAGCTGTGAAGTAAATAATATCAAGTAGCAGTAAAGCCCAGCTTAAAATTTATTGTATAGTATTGTTTCCAGACTATTGTTTCGCAAAAATATATTAATAATTGAGACTGCAAGCTGCACTAAATCTTCCCCCCATCGATAATCTATGAAAGTAGTCTTAAAGGTAATTGTTACAGATATGTTTCTTAAAGAGATTCTGAGAGCAGAAGTGCTTTTTTTATGCTACAGATTAGGCAACAGCTACAGAAAATGGAGACTGTTGGAAACACTAGGGGCAATTTTAACTCGTTCTGCTCAGTGGAAACAAGGCAATAGCTGAGCTAAAATTGCAGTAGTGGACTGACACTTCTGTTCCATCTCTTTTCTTGCCCGCTATGAAATAGCACCCAGCAGGTATATGTTGGTTTAGGAATTTACCAGAATCAGGTGAATACCTCATGAATCAATGGAAATCAGGGTCCTGTGACATACATAGGACCCCAAATGCAATTTTAATGGTCTACTGATTGGAGCATGCACAGTGAATGCTCCAACCAGGATAGACTTTCAACCTACAGCCTTCACCTGAAAATAGTCCTTCACTCACATCCTTAGATACATTCAGCCCAAAATAACCCTCTCATCTAATTCAACTCCATGATGCATGTACATGTCAGGGCAGCCATGCATGACAGGCCTGCATGCTGACAATAGGAACTGCTAATTTATTTTACTCTGCTAGCAGGAGAAGACAACACGTAACAAAGTAACTTCGAAGGGCACCCCAAAAATAAAACTGATATATCAAGATGAGGAGGAATCTCTTTTAATCCAAGCTAGAGGTAATAATACAAGTTACCAGAGATGGCAAAGTTGGAGGACTGCTGCCAGCTGCAAGCCTTTTACTGGCCTCACTTCTCAGCCTATTCTCTCATTCACTAATCAAAACTAAAGCATTTGCTGAACTACTTTACCATGTCACTTCTCATGCTAGGAGCTATATATAAAGGTTATATCAAGTAAGATGTTGTAACCTCTCTTTCTCTTTTGTTTCTCCAAATGTGATGTAGTGACAGGTGCTCTGAATTATCAGGCATAGAGGCCTGAGGAATTCAAAGTGCCTGCAGTACTCAGCATTCCAAATTGTGCTGTGAACATGGGCATAAATAAGGTGAAAGGTTTATTAAAGTCCCAAAAATAGTTAAATCAATAATGCAACTGGAACAGGCAATGTAAAGAAGCCTACTAGAAAAATTAAAATTATCTAATTGGTAGTCTTAAGCACTCTCTTCCCCTGTCATGGCAATGCATTTCCATTAGCAAAGCCACGCCTGTTCCATTTTTTTTTGGATCCCTGAGTCATTTCAAACCTTGGACGCACAGCCAGGGTCACACTCCCTGTGCTGTTGAAATGTCTGTCTTTCTTTGGCCTCCTTGTCTCGAGAGACAATGGGTAAGCGCCTGGAGGTGGTCAGTGGTTTGTGGAGCAGCGCCTGGAGTGGCTATAAAGGCCAATTCTAGAGTGACAGACTCTTCCACAGGTGCTGCAGATAAAATTGGTTGTCGGGGTTGTTACACAGTTGGCTCTCTCCTTGCGCTTCTGTCTTTTTTCCTGCCAAATGCTAAGTCTCTTCGACTCACCACGCTTTAGCCCCGCCTTTATGGTTGCCCACCAGCTCTGGCGAATGCTGGCAACTGACTCCCACGACTTGTGATCAATGTCACAGGACTTCATGTCGCGTTTGCAGGCGTCTTTAAAGCGGAGACATGGACAGCCGGTCGGTCTGGTACCAGTGACGAGCTCGCTGTACAATGTGATCTTGGGGATCCTGCCATCTTCCATGCGGCTCACATGGCCAAGCCATCTCAGGCGCCGCTGGCTTAGTAGGGTGTATATGCTGGGGATGTTGGCCGCCTCGAGGACTTCTGTGTTGGAGATACAGTCCTGCCACCTGATGCCAAGGATTCTCCGGAGGCAGCGAAGATGGAATGAATTGAGACGTCGCTCCTGGCTGACGTACGTTGTCCAGGCCTCGCTGCCGTAGAGCAAGGTACTGAGGATACAGGCTTGATACACTTGTATATTTGTGTTCTGTGTCAGTGCGCCATTTTCCCACACTCTCTTGGCCAGTCTGGAAATAGCAGAGGAAGCCTTTCCCATGCGCTTGTTTAATTCTGCATCGAGAGACAGGTTACTGGTGATAGTTGAGCCTAGGTAAGTGAACTCTTGAACCACTTCCAGAGTGTGATCGCCGATATTGATAGATGGGTATTGTTGAAATGGCTCCAACCAGATATGCCCTGTTTTCTGGGTGTGCAATTACTGGCAGATGAGCATGAAGCATTTTTGTGGAATCTGACAGATGGATGTAAGAGATCCCATGGCATACAGTAAGGATGGCGTGGCCCTGCGAGTCCTCAACATTGACTCTGGACTCCATAAAGTCTCATGGCAACAGATCAAACATTCAAAGAAGAGCAGGAAAGTTCTTCTAAAGTCCTGGACAATATTTATCCCCCAACCAACATCATGGAAACTAATATCCTTTAGAGAAGGAAACCTGCCATCCTTACTCAGTCAGACTTGTATATAACTCCAACCACAGCAATGTGGTTGACCCTTAACTGTCCCCGGAAATGGCCTAACAAACTACTCAGTTGTATGAAAACTACCAAGGAAACAATAATAAGGATGAAACTGGACAGACCTCCCGGCACCAACCTTGGCACCAGATTTGGGCATGACAAAGGCACATCCAGTCCAGTCAACCCTGTAAAATCCTCTTCAGTAACCAGGGGACTTATACCAAAATTGGGAGAACTGTCCCACACCTTAGCCTGACATAGTCATACTCACAGATCCATTCCTTTGAGCCAACATCCCAGACTCCTACATCACCATCCCTGGGTATGTCCTCCACTAGAGGTGGTGGCGGCACAGTGGTATACAGTAAGGATGGCGTGGCCCTGCGAGTCCTCAACATTGACTCTGAGCTCCATAAAGTCTCCTGGCAACAGATCAAACATGGGCAAGGAAACCTCCTGTTGATTACCACCTATCATCCCCCTCAGCTGATGAATCGGTACTGCTGCAGCAATCATAATATTGAATTTTAAATTCAGTTCGAGGGAGAGAAGAGTGGGTCCAAGACCAGTATTTTAAACTTAAATAAGGGCAATTATGAGGGCATGAAAGCACAAGTAGCTAAAGTAAACCGGCAAATTAGGTTAAGGGATAGGTCCATAGAGAGACAGTGGAAGATATTTAAGGGGATATTTCAGAATATCCTCAGTCCGCAAGCAGGACCCCGAGCTTCCAGTTGCTTGCCATTTCAACACTACCCCCTGCTCTCATGCTCACATCTCTGTCCTGGGATTGCTGCAGTGTTCCAGTGAACATCAACGCAAGCTCGAGGAACAGCATTTCATTTACCGATTAGGCACACTACAGCCTGACGGTCCCCCCATTTTACTTTTATTCAGTTATTTTTTTTTTCCTTTTTTTTATATAGATATATTTTTTTGGTGTTTATATTATTTTATTTCATCTTAGTTTGTTCAGTTTGCTTACCTACTTTTTTTTTAATGTTTGTACTTGCGGCTGTTCAATTTTCAGTCCATTAACACCCTATCTGTACTAATGCTTTGTCTTTCAATGCACCATTAACATATTGTTTGCCTTTGCTCCACAACCTTCTGGTCAGCTATTCTGTGACCTTGTCCTATTTACACCTTCTCCTTTGTTATCTCTCGCCCCACCCCCGCTTTACTTGCTTATAACCTTTTACATTGCCAATATTTGCCAGTTCTGATGAAGGGTCACTGGCCTGAAACATTGACTCTGTTTCTCTCTCCACAGATGCTGCCAGACCTGCTGAGTATTTCCAGCATTTCTTGTTTTTATTTCTGATTTCCAGCATCTGCAGTATTTTGCTTTTATTTCAGAATACACAGAATAGATACATTCCAATGACAAAGAAAAATTCCAAGGGGGTGGGGGGAGGGGCACCATCCGTAGTTAACTAAAACAGTTAAAGACAGTATCAAACTTAAAGAAAAAGCATATAATTGCACAAAGATGGGAGGCAGGTCAGAAGATTGGACAGAATATAAAAAACAGCAAAGATTGACTAAAAGATTGATAAGGAAGATAAAATTAGAGTATGAGAGAAAGCTAGCTCGAAATATAAAGACAGGTAGTAAGAGTTTCTATTGCTATTTAAAAAAGAGTTAACAAAGTGAACGTTGGTCCTTTAGAAAGTGAGTCTGGGGAATTAATAATGGATAATAAGGAGATGGCAGATGAATTGAACAGGTATTTTGCATGAGTCTTCACTATAGAGGATACAAGTAACATCCCAGAATTAGCTGTAAGTCAGGAAATGGAAGGGACGGAGGAACTCAATAAAATTGCAATCACCAGGAAAGTTGTACTGAACAAATTGTTGGAACTGCGGGCTGACTAGTCTCCAGGTCCTGATGGACTTCATCAGGTCTTAAAAGAAGTGGCTAGTGAGATAATTGATGCATTAGTTTTAATGTTCCAAAATTTCTTAGATACAGGGAAGGATTTGTTAGACTGGAAAATAGTGAATGTGACTCCTTTATTCAAAAAGGGAGGGAGACAGAAAGCAGGAAACTACAAGTCAGTTAGCTTAAGATCTGTAGTAGGGAAAATGTTAGAAGCTATTATTAAAGATGTTATATCAGGGCACTTAGAAAAATTGAAGGTAAGCAAGCAGAGTCAACATGGTTTTGTGAAAGGGAAATCATGTTTCACCAATTTATTGGAGTTTTTTGAGGGAGTTACATGTGCTGTGGATAAAGGGGAACCAGTGGTTGTATTGTACTTAAATTTACAGAAGGCATTTGATGAGGTGGCACATCAAAGGTTATTGCAGAAAATAAAAGCTCATGGTGTAGGGGGTAACATATTAGCGTGGATAGAAGATTGGCTAGCTAACTGGAAACAGAGAGTAGGCATAAATGGGTCATTTTCTGGTTGACAAGATGTAATGAGTGGTGTGCCACAGGGACCTGTGCTGGGGTCTCAACTTTTTACGATTTACATAATTGACTTAGATGAAGGGATCGAAGGTATGGTTGCTAAATTTGCTGATGACATAAAGATAGGTAGGTAGGAAAGTAATTTGTGAAGGGGACATAAGGAGGTTACAAAGGGATATAAATAGGTTAAGTGAGTGGACAAAAATCTGGCAGATGGAGTATAATGTGGGAAAATGCGAAGTTGTCCATTTTGGCAGGAAGAATAAAAAAGAAGCATATTATCTAAATGGTGAGAGATTACGGAGCTTTGAGATGTCCTACTGCATGAGTCGCAAAAGGTTCGTATGCAGGTGCAGCACGTAATTAGGAAAGCTAATAGAATGTTATAGTTTATCATGAGGGGAATTGAATACAGAAGTAGGGAGGTTATGCTTCAGCTATACAGGGCATTGGAGAGACCACATCTGGAGTACTGTGCACAGTATTAGTCTCCTTATTTAAGGAAGGATGTAAATGTGTTGGAAGCAGTTCAAAGAAGGTTCACCAGACTAATACCTGGAATGGGCAGGCTATCTTATGAGGAAAGATTGGGCAGACTACGCTTGTATCCACTGGAATTTAGAAGAATAAGAGGTGACTTGATTGAAACATATCAGATCCTGAGGGGTCTTGATAGGGGGGATGTGGAAAGGATGTTTCCCTTTGTGGGAGAATCTAGAACCAGGGGTCACTGTTTAAAAATAAGGGGTTGCCCATTTAAGACAGGGATGAGCAGAATTTTTTTCTCTCAGAGGATTGTGAGTCTTTGGAACTCTCTTCCTCAAAAGCTGGTGGAAGCAGAGTCTTTGAATATTTTTAAGGCAGATGTAGATAGATTCTTGATAAGCAAGGGAGTGAAAGGTTATCGGGGGTAGGTGGTAATGTGGTGAAATCAGTTCAGCCATGAACTTATTGAATGGCGGAGCAGGCTCAAAGGGCTGAGTGACCTACTCCTGCTTCTAATTCATATGTACATATGTGGGTTAAGTGCTGCTTGGAAGAAGCACTGAGCATCACAAGGGCACAGACTGTACTTGAGGTGAAGGACATATCTGCTAGTCTGGCCCTATGGCAGATGCTGAGAGAACCAACAAGAGGGAAAAATCTGCTTGACCTCATCCTCACTAATCTACTTGCTGCAGATGCATCTGTCCATGACAGTATTAGTAGGAGTTTTATTGTATTCTTTCATGGGATGTGGGCATTGCTGGCAAGGCCAGAATTTGTTGCACATTTCTAATTGCCCTTGACAACTGAGTGGCTTGCTAGGCTATTTCAGAGGGCACTTCAGAGAAGGTTCACTTGATGATTCCTAGGATGAAGGAAAGATTGAACACCTTGGGCCTATACTCATTGGAGTTTGGAAGAATGAGAGGTGATCTTATTTAAACATATAAGATCCTGAACGGACTTGATAGGGAGGATGCTGAGAGGATGTTTCCACTTATGGGCGATACTAGAACTAGGGGACACAGTTTAAAAATAAGGGGTCTCCATTTAAGAAGGAGATGAGGAGATTTTTTTTTTTCTCAGAGGGTTGTGAGATTGTGGAATTCACTTCCTCAGAGAGCAGTGGAGGCTGGATCTTTGAAAATATTCAAAGCTGAGTTTGATAGATTCTTGATAGACAAGGGAGCCAAGTATTATGGGGGCAGACAGGAAAATAGAGTTGAGGCTACAATCAGATCAGCCATGATCTTATCAAATGGCAGAGCTGGCTGGAGGGGCCGAATGACCTACTCCTGCTCCTAATTTGTGTGTTTGTACATTCACCTTAAACATTCACTATCTCCACCATCACTGTGCACCATCTGAAACATGCACTGCAGCAACTCATCAAGCTTCTCCAACAGCACCTCTTAAATTCTTCACCTCTACCATCTAGAAGAACAAAGACAGCAAGCACATGGGAACACCGCTATCTGCAAGTTGCCCTTTAAGTCATACACCATCCTAACTTGGAAATATACCACTGTTCTTTCTTCGTTGCTGAGTCAAAATCACAGAACTCCCTACCAAACAGCACTGTGGAAGTACCTTCACCACATGGGCTGCCATGATTCAACAATACAGCTTACCACCACCATGTAATACTAAATAAATGAAGAACTGACATGCTGGGTTTGTTCCTGTTTTTGATCAGTTGTGCCCACTTTATGACCCATTAGATCTGTGGCCATTGTGCCATTTGAAGAATAAAAGCTATTAGAAATAACTCTTTCTGATGAAATGTTAACTGCAGCACTATCTGTTTTCTTAAGAGGACGTAAAAGATCCTGTGGCATTTTTTGAAGAACAGCAAGGGAATTCTCCTAGTGTCAACATTTATCCCTCAACCATAATCACTAAAAAGCAGATTATCTGGACATTTATATCATTGAAGAATCTTGCTGTGCACAAATTATCTACCCTCTTTTTCAACATTACAACAGTGACTGCACTTCAAAAGTACTTCATTGGCTTTGAAGTGCTTTGGGATGTCATGAGGTCATGAAAAGCACGATATAAATGTAAATTCTTTCTTTACGTTTCAATACTTTATTCAATACCCACTACGTCTAGAGTAACTGTAAAATAATTACATGTTCCTTGGTGATTTAAATGATCAAAAACTCTGCTGTAAGAAAGGAATGTGAACTAATAGCAAAGCAATAATCCATATCCATGATGACCATTCTAACACCTTCGCCACGACATACGTCAAGCTAACTGTCCTGTAATTACCTGTTTTCTGCCTCCCCCGCCGCCCCCACCCACCCCCAGCTTCTTGAATAGAGGGATTATATTTGCTACTTTCCAGTCTGATGGAACCTTTCCAGAATCTAGCAAATTTTGAAAAATTAACACCAACGCATCTACTACTTCATTAGTCACCTCTTTTCAGACCCTAGGATGAAGTTCATCGGGACCCGGGGACTTGTCAGCCCACAGCTCCATCAGTTTGGTCAGTACCGCTTCCCTGGTGTTTGTAATTTCACCAAGTTCCTCTCTTCCTTCCACCTCCTGATTTACAGCTATTGCCCGAATGTTTTTTGTATCCTTTATAGTGAAGACAGAAGCAAAATATTTGTTCATTGCATCTGCCATTTCCTTATTATCTACTAGTAACTCCCCATTCTCACACTCTAGAGGACCAACACTCACATTACTTACTCTTTTCCTTTTTAAATACCTGTAGAAACTCTTGCTACCCGTTTTTACATTTCTAGCTAGCTTCCTCTCATACTCTAATTTCTTTCTCCTGATTCACCTTTTAGTCATTCTCTGCTGTTCTTTATATTCTGGCCAATCATCTGAACTGCCTCTCATCTTTGCGCAATTATATGCCTTTACTTTAAGTTTGATGCTTTCCTTAACTTCTTTAGTTTCCCTGGATGATGGGTCCTGCCCTTAGAACTTTTCTTTACAGTAGGAATATACTTATCCTGAGTATTCTGAAATATCCCCTTAAATGTCTGCCACTGCTTCTCTATTGATCTATCTCCAAACCTAGTAACCCAGTTCACTTCAGCTAGCTCAGCTTTCATGTCCACATAGTTTCCCTTAATCAAGTTTAAAATACTAGTCTTAGACCCATTCTTCTCTCTTTCAAACTGGATGTAAAATTCAATCATATTGTGGTCGCTGCTACCTAGAGATGCCTTTACTTTGAGGCCATACTTGGGCAGTCCCAGGTGTCTGAACTTTTCATTCCCCCCACATGCTTTCAAAGATGGACTCTGGGAGCCAAGGGCTACCCACTAAAGAGATGCCTACTTACGCCTGTGAAGATCCCAAGCACGGATGCAGAGGTGAGGTACAATGCAAGTCATGGGGCAACCCAAGCAACCATGGAGCAGGCCGTTGGTCTACTGCAGTTGTGATTCTGGTGCCTGGATTGATCTGGTGGCATCCTTCAATATGCCTGAACAAGGGTCTCGCGTATCATGGTGGTCTGCTGTCCGCGACACAACCTGGCACTGCAGGGGGAGAACAATTGAACAGTGAGGATACAGTGGAACAGGATGCCTCCTCAAACAATGAGGATGTGGAGAAAGCTGTTGACCAGGCAATACATCATGAAGGACCGCAGGGACCACAGGAAAGGCTGCATGAGATGGACGCAAGGAAGGCTTGGGATGCGCTAATACAGAAATTTTTCAGATGCCCCTTGCTACCTGATCCTTCCATGCCGATAAAACGTTACCTATCTGCTGCACTGTTGCTGTATCCTTCATTTGCCAGTCCAACATCCTATGCCCAGTGACACCTCAATCTCCAGCATGGGGAAAGCAACTCCGACACGCGGTATGACCCCTCCCAACTAGCCCTTGGGGTGAGTCCGGGTCCTCCTGAAGTTCCAGAGGACCGACAGTAATGGAAAGGACATATCGGCAGAACACAGTAGACCTTTATTGCACATAAAAACCGACTGAAACAGTAAATCGTTAACAATGCTCTCACCCGTGAACTCCAAGTGCAGTTAATGGCTTCTCTTAATCCTCTTGTGCATGCTCCTACGAGGTGCACCACAACACTTGCAGCTGAAGTGGAGGCAGGCTGCTGATCTTGCTGCCCATGGCTTGGGATGACCTTGTTGGCTGTCCACTGGCCGGCTGAGGCCTGGAGGGCCCCAGCATGCTAAGGTTCTCCTGCACAGTACAGGATCCTCTTCTGTCACCGCGTCTACTTAAGGTGCTGGGGTCACCGGCAGAGGGGCTGAAGAGCCGCTGTCCACACCAGGAACACCCAGACAGGAGCCCGTAGATGCAGACAGCAGCCACTCCTCTTCCCTTACAAGGCACATTAGTACCTCCCTGCTGAACTGAGTAATCCGAGGACCTAGCAGTGAAGACTGACACCTCACCCCCTCTCGCCCAGCCATTGATGCACAAGGATCAAGTACTTGGCCATGGCCAGAAGGTCTGCATACACCTCCAGCATCCACTGAGTGGTCTTCTGGATCTGGCTCTCCATTAGTGTCGCCAATGTCTCGATGGAGGAAGCCATGCCTCCCAGAGTGTTGTGCGACTTTGGAACTCTCTGCTTCAGAAGGTGGTGGAGGCAGGGTCATTGAATATTTTTAAGGCAGAGGTAGTTAAATTCTTGTTAGGCAAGGGAATCAAAGATTATCGGGGCTAGATGGGAGTGTGGAATTCAAGACACAAACAGATCAGCCATGATCTTATTGAATGGTGGAGTAGGCTAGAGAGGCCGAGTGGCCTACTTCTGCTCCTAATTCGTATGTTCTTCGTATGCGCGCAGACAAGAGGGAAGCAGGCTAGTTTGAAGTCAGCATGCTTACTCCAGGCATCAGCTTGTAGGAGGTCTTCAAAGTATGTTCAAAGGATTTCCAAAGGTATCTGCGAGTAGGAGGGGTACGGCAGCATTGAGAGAGTGCTGGCAGCTCTTTAAGTATGGTATCAGCACCTCTAGGCACATTACCTGATGCTGTGTCCACTGCCTCAGTGCCCGCCTCCATTGCCTGACTGGTCGCCTGCTCCACCACCCACCCCCCCTGCCCCCGTCCCCACATTGCCTGCTGGCAGTTAATCGGCCTGCCGGCTCGATATCACTTCCTTCCAGTCTCTGATCCTGGAAGTAGGAGTGTCACCTGCTTCAGCCCTAGTGGCAGGACTTTGGGCCTACTGGCAAATTCCTGGCCATTATTTCTAAGTAATTACATTCCTTAATAGTTATTTATTAATTATCATATTTTGTTCAAGCTAGGTAATGATTTGTTGATAAATATACACCCAATGATTGATTCTCAATGGAGAAAGACCATTAGATTTATTTGAAGGAACAAATGAACCAAATGCAATTGGTTTTAATGCTATAATTTATTATTTGACCTAAAGCATGTAAGTAGTTTTAGCTCATGACAATGCAGTTATGGTTCAGAAGGATATTTGACAAACCTCCAATGATTTTGCTCTGTGAACACGTCATACAGGTGTTGAAATTATGTTAAAGTCTATGACCTAGAAATTTGATTGCACCCAAAAACAGGCTTCTCCAAATCAGAGCTGACACTGAATGTGTCTGTTCACAGGGTCCAAGGGGCATGTGAAATTGGTGCTGGAAGCTCATTATAATAATTCAGGTGTGCAGCCAGTCCTGCCCATGTTGGCAAAAGCAGGCAACTAACACCACTTAAATGTGGCAATCACCTTTTAAAAGGAAAGTGCTATTAAAAGGTTGCAGGCGACATGGAAACTCCCAGAAATAAGACAAAATAGCTCAAGAAGATCCCGAGAGGGCATTCAGCTTCTCTGATGTTGGAGGACCTGAATTAAGCAGTGGACAGGATGAAGGAAATCCTGTTCCATCCTCGGGGGTAGAAAGCCCTGTAGGAAAGACCTCCATCACAAGCAGGAAGAGATTGCAGAGGTAGTCAATGCCAGGACATGGCTGCAATGCCAAAAGGTCAATGACCTCATCAGAGTTGAGAAGTTAAGAATACTGCTCCATTACTCTTTGTTCACACCTCCAGCCTCATTAAAACTGTGAGGTGAGATATTTTGGTGGGAAGAATGAGGAGAGACAATACATGCTAAATGGCACAATCTTAAAGGGTGGGGAGGAAGAAAGTGACCTGGGCTGCTTATGCACAAATCTTTGAAGGTGGCAGGACAGGTTAACAAAGCACTTACTAAAGCTTGTGGAATCCTGGGCTTCATAAACAGAGGCATAGAGCACAAAAGCCACAAAAATGCAAAACCTAGTAAAACACCTGTTCAGCCCCAGCTGAAATTTGTTCAGTTTTAGGAAGGACATGAAGGCTTTGGAAAGTCTACAAAAGAGATTTACTAGAATTGTTCCAGGGATGAGGGATTACAGATATGTGGATAAACTGGAGAAGCTAAGGTTATTCCCCTTAGAGCACAGAAGGCTAAGAGGGGATTTGATAGAGGTATTTAAAATCATGGAAGGTTTAGGTAGCGTAAATAAAGAGAAACTGTTGCCAATGACTGAAGGGTTGATGACCAGAGGACACAGATTTAAGGAGATTGGCAACAGAACCAGAGGCAACTTGAGGAAAAACATTTTTATGCAGTGAGTGATTAGCATTTAGAATGCACTGCATAATTAGGTGGTGAATAAAGATTCAATAGTAGCCATCAAAAAGGAATTGGATAACTATTTGAAGGAGAAAAAATTGCAGAAATATAGAATCCGAGATAGGCGGCACAGGCTCAATGGGCCAAATGGCTTCCTTCGGTGCTGCATTATTATATGATCCTATGATGACTCATATGACACCATTCCCCCACTTCTCTTCACCCTTCTATAATCACTTTACCTCATGTCACTCCATGTCCTTTCCAAATACTCATACACTAACAGCTGTGTCAAGCCTCACTTACTGGTACCTCACATTTTACACACTGGTTTGTTGAAAGTGGAAATGCTCAGCTGAAGGAAGAAAGGAATCCTCTCTTTTGTGTCCAGATACCTCACTTGAATATCAGCTCTGCATCTGTTTTTTTCAGAGATTGCCCATGGTTAGCTGGTCTCTGTGGGCTAAGGGATGATAAATGTGTCAAAAGAGAGCTAAGTAGATGGTGAGATCAAACATTAAAGGATGGATTTTACCAGCCCTCCAGGGACGGGCTGGGAGGCAGGAGGGCCTATAAAATAGCAAGGGAAGATTGGAGGTGAAGTGCTTGTCGTCTTTCCATTGTCATGGCATTTTACTAGCGGTGGGCAAGGTGGAGGACCTCCCTCCCACCCAGAGGCCAATTGAGCCACATATGTGGCCAATTAAGGGCCTCTTCCTATCGCCGCTGTCATTTTATCAGCGGCGGGTGAACCCTGCAGGCCTTCCTGTGGGCTCAGTGGGGGTGGCCCTCCTAATCGGGCACTCTGTGACCCACGGAGGGGCCCTTACGGCAATGGCTGCATCTGCAGCAACCCTCACCAACCCCCTCACCCCTCCCTTGCCAGGGCCTGCCTGACTGGCCCCAGCAACCCCAGACCTGACTCGCCTGTTTGGAGGCCGGCCTGCTTCCATAGCGTCCTCTCTGCTAGGTGTAGTCCCAGCGCTGTCCACCGCTCCCACTGGCAATTCTAAGACTGCTGAGCTACAGGTCCTCTGATTGGCCGGGAGCTCGTGGGGGTGGGTGCCCATCCTTTAAATTAGTTGCTGGATGGACAAAAAATGTAGGTGGGGGCCCCACAAATGGCCGAGGTGTGGATGCCCCTGGCTTTCGGGCCTGTCAGTGGCACCCTCGCTGCATCAACTAAATTCCAGCCTATGAGAAGTAGCAGTTCTTGACTTTGCCCAATGCAGTCCAGGTGCTAGGAGCAGTATCGGAGCCAGGCTGAAGGCATGTAAATGGGGAGCTTTGGGACAGATAACAAAGAGCCAGGAGGTAACATCACATTCAAAGACCTTACAGAGACAAAGGAGGTTGGAGATGGGACAGTCGTTGGAGAGGGCAGGTGCATCAGGTGTTTATTTTTAAGGTAAGAGGGATAATGGCATCCCTCATAATTGATATGCACAAATTACCAAGACATTACAATTCCAATATTAGCAAAATATAATGGAAATTGAACCATCAAACTACTTCATTTAATACAAACTCACACAAATTTTAAGTGTTAAATACATAATTTAGTCACAAATTTATTAGCTGAATTAAAAAAATGCATTATGAGCTTTTAATTTGATGTGCTCCATTTACATGAAGTTATCCTTTACACAAAGTATAGTCAACAGTTGAACAGATTGCTAGGAGACCATTTGAGGCGAGGGCACTTAACATGGTTTTCTGGAAAAATTAGATCAAATAGCTCAAAGGCTGTCTTCTTCTAAATGTATCTTGTAATTTTGTGATTATAATCAAGTAAGAATTATAAGTGCAACAAAAATGAACATCAGCCTAAGTTTCCGACCATAAAACTCAAGTTATACATGTATAAAATGAACCTTTTGTGCTTCCTCCTAAACTTTTATATTCCCACATGTATTAGGTTAAATAAGATATTAATACTCATCACACATCCAAAACATAGTCCAGACATTTTGAATGCATTTTATGATTGAACAGTTTTTACCCAGTAACAGTGATAGTAACATAAAAGTAACCACAACAGTGATCGCAATTTCATATATGAATTGTTGTGGTTGAGACTCAGGCCTGAGCTTTCTGACCAAACCCCCCCCCCCCCCCCCCACTTTTTTTAGAACATATCTCAAGGGAGATGGAATTTCCAGCTTTGACCTCTGCCTCAGGAGTGTAATGGAATATTTTCCATTTGCCTGGATGGATGCAGCTGCAACAATACTCCAGATGCTCAACATTATCCAGGACTTGGTGGTCTGCTTGATTGGCACCTCACCTACGAGCCTAAACATCCAACCCATCCACCACCATGGCTTCAGTGCGTACTATCTACAAGATGCACTGCAGCAACTCACCACAGCTTCTTTGGCAGCACCTCCCAAGCCCATAATCTCCACCAAGTGCAAAGAACAAGGGCAGAAGGCACGTCGGAACATCATCACCTCCAAGTTCACACACTATTCTGACCTGGACATTCCTTGATCGTCGCTGGGTCAAAACTCTGGAACTCCCTACTGAGCAGCATTTGGGAGTACCTTCACTACGTGGACCTCAGCAGTTTAAGAAGAAGGCCCACCACCATCTTTTCAGGGCAACTAGGGACGGGCAATAATTGCTGGTTTTGCCAGTGACGCCCACATACCAGGAAATAATTTTAAAAAGGGTCATTATCATATTGGAGGTGGGTTTCCCATTCTCTGCTAAAGATTTTCACCAAAAGATGGGTTTTCAAATAGCAAGGGGTTTATGTACACAAATCTTTGAAGGTGGCAGGACAAGTTGATAAGGCTGTTTAAAAAAGCAAAGGGGATCCTACACTTTATAAATAGAAGCATATATTACAAAAGGAAGGAAGTCATGCCAAACCTTTATAATTCATTGCTTAGGCTTCAGCTGGAATATTGTGTCCAGTTCTGGGCATACTTTAGGAAGGATTTCAAGGCCTTGGAGAGGCTGCATGGGAGATTTACTAGAATAGTACTGGGGACAAAGAGCTTCTCATATGTTGAGAGACTAGAGAATCTGTATGATTTTATCATTCATTCCCTAATTCAGATATTTCTGCCAACTGCTCATTAGCATTGTGACATCTGCCAAGAGATATATGCGTGAAGTGCTGGGTGACTTACATTCTGCCTTCTCTTCCTCTTTCCTTTGGTGAAGTGCCTGACTTCTGCTCTGTTCTATTTCTTGATGGCATATGCTGGAGAAGAAACATGAGCTACTGAGAACTGTGGGCACAGTACACTTGATCATCAGTGCTCTATATCGATGTATTATCCCATGAGCTATAGTGGAGATTAAAGGAGCAATTCTGCAATTCTGTGCTCCAAGGCTGAGCCAAGCTCAAAGGGAAGTAGTTGAGCAAAACTCAGTGGGGTATTCTACTAAGTTGTGTTCCCCTATTACTCTTACCCTTGCCAAGCACCTCAAGCTCACTGCCTTCCAGGTATTGATTTCAATGTTTGCTTTTACTTACAAGCCCCCTTTCTGGCCTCACTCTACATGACCTCTGCGACCTCAACCAGCTCTACATCTCTGCTCATATCCTCCATGCTTCCAACTCTATTAATCGCCAGTCCCTCCTTCTTTTACGTTGTCAACTATGCAGCCGTCCACTGTGAAGTTTTCAGCCATCAATGCTGCAGCCTTCAGCAAATAATTGTGTCTCCTTCAGCTATCAAAGGTACATCCTTCAGCCATCATGCCCCAACAACCGGCAATTCTTTTCCCAAACCCCTCCCCATCTTCAAACCCACTCCTGCAGCCACATCCCATAACTCGTATTCCTGCTGCTGATCAGGTCTGATCTACTTTGTGAAGTACCTTAGCATGCTTTTGTTACACTTACAAATACTTAATGATATGGATATCACAGAGCTTTGTCTAATGGAATTATATGAGGATCGTTCCTTACCAAATCTCTACTCACCCTCTTCTTAAAGATGTACTAAGATCTCAAAATTCCTCTTTTAATGAAAAATGCAAAAATGCATTCTTCATAATTAATGACTCAGAGCAGGAGGCGTCAAACTGAAATTTCTGAGAATGAAATAGTCAGCAAGTCATTCTAGAAAAACTCTTTTTATAAGAGAAATTTAGGGTGTCCATTGCATCGATGGTTGATGAACCATTGGAAAGTAACTGTTAGAGAGACAAACTTTCCTCAGTCTGCCCTGGCTGGTAAAAGAAGTGAGCTGTGAGATTTGGGCAAAATGAAACGTGGAGCTCAGCAGAACTAGAAACACAGAGGTGTGTTCTCTTTGCAAAATTACAGTATATCATGCAGATATGTTTATATTCTTTTGGCAGGTGGATATCCCCAATTTAACTATCAGAGCATTGAAAAACTTCAACGTTGGATGTACAGCATCAAAGTAAAATATGATACTGTGTTTTTTTTTGAATTATTGGATATGATTATTGCTCCATTCAAAGTATGGCATTTACATTTACACAATTCTGTTTAGAAAAGAATGCATTTTCAATACTCAGCATTACCTAAAAACCAAGTGAACTTGTAATACAGCAAAAGCAAAGCTATGAAACTCTGAAAGAACAATACTGTCCTCTACAGGCGCATAACCATCCCTTCAGATAATTGATTCATGTTCGTATTATAGTAATATTGCTTTAATTTATGACATGTTTTATCATTCCATAACACCGTGAACTACTTCATACATAATGGGCTGAACTCGAGCTTCAAAGGCGGCGCAGCGCACGCACAAGAAGTGCTCTGTGGAGCCGCCACGATATTTAGTGTGGCGGTTCATTTACATAGTCGGGGCTGTTGGCCTGCCCCCGGTGATGTAGAGTGGGCAGGCACTCTGTCCCTGGCAACAGCGTCTGGCGCCACTGCGTCGGCACCAGCACTATTTTTAAAGGGTTTCCAGCCCTGCAACGTAATTTAAATTTTTAAAGTTACAGCAGTTAAAAAATTAAAGTGAGAAATTTAATAAAAGTTTCAATCCCCTCTCCCATCCCCCCCCAATGACGAGACAATTTATAAATTGCTATCTCTCCCCAAAAAGACTAACTTTGCGATCCCGACCTTCACCCACCCCCCCACCCCCCCCACAAATTTATAACATTTTACTTTCAACCCCTTCCCACCATTCCTTCCACCAATCGCAAGAGTTTTCCATGCTCCCATTCCACCCCCCCACCCCATCCCATCCTGAAAACTTACCTGCTCCCCACTCCCAACTAGTGTTCCGCCTCGGCTCTCCAA
The DNA here is from genome assembly GCF_036365525.1 of Heterodontus francisci. Lineage (NCBI taxonomy): Eukaryota > Metazoa > Chordata > Chondrichthyes > Heterodontiformes > Heterodontidae > Heterodontus > Heterodontus francisci. The sequence continues at coordinate 106,151,898 of NC_090372.1, read as the reverse complement.
ACGGAGATCCAAAGGCACGGGAGTTCCGGCAACCAGCCAGAAGATCACAGCGGGACGGCCGTCGCGGCGAGTTAAGTATTAATTCATTCATTTAAATAGATTAACATATTTTAATTATTTTACCGCGCCAAGCGGCGGGGGAGCCACCATGAGGCCTCGCCGCTGCCAGTAATATGGGGCGGGTCCTTCCCAGCGCCGAGGCCCATGGCAGGCCTCTGCCAGAAGTATTTTCCAGGCCCCCCTGCCATGACCCCCGAAGTCAGGAGGCTGGTAAAATTCAGCCAAATGAATTACCTTCCAAGTGCAGTGGCTGTTGTTTTGTAGATGAATGTAGGAGTCCTGCACTAGCAATATCCCATAATCAGCAATGAGAGGAATGTACAATGGGGAATGAATATTGGACAGATCTCAAGGAGAATAGTGCTACGGGATCTTCAACACCCACTTGAATCAGCAGATCAGGCAGATGGGATCTTGGGTTAATGTTTTCTGCAAAGGACCTCTGAGAATATGGCACTCCTTCAGTTAGGCACTGGCGGGTCAGCCTGGGGTATCAAAATTCTGTGGATATATTGAAGGTAATTCTTGCCAGCAACGTCTGGGTGTTAATCTGATGGAGCATCTCCCCAACTTGTTATCGAATTAAATAATTAATTAAATTAATAAATTCAAATGGGGTGAACATCAGGCAGGTTCCACCACAGGCAGCTAATCCAGTCTGCCAGTTTGCCTTCAGGACATGAAGGCAAAAATAAGCCCTGTTGTATTTTCCAAAGCAACCTTTAGAAGAATAGTCTCTAATTAGGAATTTAAACTAAAATCTCAACATGTATGTGCTATTGTTGATCTTTTTGTGCGCATAGCTTAACTAATATTTATATACTCATTAAGGACTGCTTCATTACATTATCTGATGATGTCCATTTTTAATTGCAACATTGGAGATGACCTTGTTCGAGTGTTTGGAATGCTCTGTGTTGCTGATTTGAATTGTAGGATTTGAATAATTGATTTTAAAGATATTACAACGATGAGCAACCACAGACAAAGTTACAACAATCTACGGCGAAGAAACATACTGCTGAGCTTGACATCCAGCATTGTACTTTATTTACCTCCTATCATTTGTCAGTGCAACATTCAGAAACAATAATTGGCTTGTTTGTTGTGGCTTGTAACAAGATATAATGAAAGCTTACTGTACCACATAAAAAAGGTTTATTTTGTTTGCATGTTTTTCAGCAGTGATAGATGTGCCAATTAGGCAGTAAAAAGAAAGCAAAAGCATTTAAAGTGAAATAGTTTGCAATCTATTCATTGCTATTCTATGTTTGCCTGTGCAAATTGATTAATTCAATGGGGTGAATTTTAGCACTGAATAGCACATGGGTTTAGGTGTGGGTGGGGGTGTTAAATTCATGAAAAATGTCAGCATGTCTGGAAGCCAGTTCCAATGCACTGACTTCAAGGTTTAACTTGGGTGAGCTTCCTCCAGGGTGCAATGGGAGATACATACAGGATCTCCCAGTCAGCTGCACATAAATGCAGAAGGCAGGTCGCTAATAGACTGTTTGACAGGGCGAGCAATTGTGTTAACTTCGCCTGTGATGACCCTAGTCAGATTGAGCAGGTACTTGCATTTATATCTCTAGTTGGCTACCCATAGGTGTAGGGTGTCACTGACTCCACAAATGTGCAATTCAAACAACATTAGATCAACCAGGAGTATTCATAAACTGCATGTTATGGTATGTGATAACTGTAGTATATTGTACAGAAGCTGCTGCTGAGTAGATTATGTCTTCTTCTTTTGGCCTCCTTATCTCGAGAGACAATGGATACGTGCCTGGAGGTGGTCAGTGGTTTGTGAAGCAGCGCCTGGAGTGGCTAGAAAGGCCAATTCTGGAGTGACAGGCTCTTCCACAGGTGCTGCAGAGAAATTTGTTTGTCGGGGCTGTTGCACAGTTGGCTCTCCCCTTGTGCCTCTGTCTTTTTTCCTGCCAACTACTAAGTCTCTTCGACTCACCACAATTTAGCCCTGTCTTTATGGCTGCCCGCCAGCTCTGGCGAATGCTGGCAACTGACTCCCACGACTTGTGATCAATGTCACACGATTTCATGTCGCGTTTGCAGACGTCTTTATCGCGGAGACATGGACGGCCGGTGGGTCTGATACCAGTGGCGAGCTCGCTGTACAATGTGTCTTTGGGGATCCTGCCATCTTCCATGTGGCTCACATGGCCAAGCCATCTCAAGTGCCGCTGACTCAGTAGTGTGTATAAGCTGGGGGTGTTGGCCGCTTCAAGGACTTCTGTGTTGGAGATATAGTCCTGCCACCTGATGCCAAGTATTCTCCGAAGGCAGCGAAGATGGAATGAATTGAGACGTCGCTCTTGGCTGGCATACGTTGTCCAGGCCTTGCTGCCGTAGAGCAAGGTACTGAGGACACAGGCCTGATACACTCGGACTTTTGTGTTCCGTGTCAGTGCGCCATTTTCCCACACTCTCTTGGCCAGTCTGGACATAGCAGTGGAAGCCTTACCCATGCGCTTGTTGATTTCTGCATCTAGAGACAGGTTACTGGTGATAGTTGAGCCAAGGTAGGTGAACTCTTGAACCACTTCCAGAGCGTGGTCACCAATATTGATGGATGGAGCATTTCTGACGTCCTGCTCCATGATGTTCGTTTTCTTGAGGCTGATGGTTAGGCCAAATTCATTGCAGGCAGCCGCAAACCTGTCGATGAGACACTGCAGGCACTCTTCAGTGTGAGATGTTAAAGCAGCATCGTCAGCAAAGAGGAGTTCTCTGATGAGGACTTTCCGTACTTTGGACTTCGCTCTTAGACGGGCAAGGTTGAACAACCTGCCCCCTGATCTTGTGTGGAGGAAAATTCCTTCTTCAGAGGATTTGAACGCATGTGAAAGCAGCAGGGAGAAGAAAATCCCAAAAAGTGTGGGTGCGAGAACACAGCCCTGTTTCACACCACTCAGGATAGGAAAGGGCTCTGATGAGGAGCCACCATGTTGAATTGTGCCTTTCATATTGTCATGGAATGAGGTGATGATACTTAGTAGCTTTGGTGGACATCCGATCTTTTCTAGTAGTCTGAAGAGACCACGTCTGCTGACGAGGTCAAAGGCTTTGGTGAGATCAATGAAAGCAATGTAGAGGGGCATCTGTTGTTCATGGCATTTCTCCTGTATCTGACGAAGGGAGAACAGCATGTCAATGGTCGATCTCTCTGCACGAAAGCCACACTGTGCCTCAGGGTAGACGCGCTCGGCCAGCTTCTGGAGCCTGTTCAGAGCGACTCGAGCAAAGACTTTCCCCACTATGCTGAGCAGGGAGATTTCACGGCAGTTGTTGCAGTCACCGCGGTCACCTTTGTTTTTATAGAGGGTGATGATATTGGCATCGCGCATGTCCTGGGGTACTGCTCCCTCGTCCCAGCACAGGCATAGCAGTTCATGTAGTGCTGAGAGTATAGCAGGCTTGGCACTCTTGATTATTTCAGGGGTAATGCTGTCCTTCCCAGGGGCTTTTCCGCTGGCTAGAGAATCAATGGCATCACTGAGTTCCGATTTGGTTGGCTGTATGTCCAGCTCATCCATGACTGGTAGAGGCTGGGCTGCATTGAGGGCAGTCTCAGTGACAGCATTCTCCCTGGAGTACAGTTCTAGGTAGTGCTCAACCCAGCGGTCCATTTGTTTGCGGTGGTCAGTGATTATGTCCCCCGATTTAGATTTGAGGGGGGCGATCTTCTTGATGGTTGGCCCAAGAGCTCTCTTCATGCCATCATACATTCCTCTGATGTTTCCGGTGTCTGAGGCCAGCTGAATATGACTGCATAGGTGTTGCCAGTAGTCGTTTGCGCAACGCCTGGCTGTTCTTTGTGCAGTACTTCTGGCTGCTTTAAGTGCTACGGATGTTAAATCGCTGGGGGCTTTCTTGTAGTTCAACAGTGCAATGCGCTTAGCGGCTATGACAGGTTCCAGCTCTTCATTATGAGATTGAAACCAGTCTGCATTTCTCTTCGCACTTTTGCCGTAGGTGGTCAAAGCTGACTCATAGATGGCGTCTCTGATGTGGGCCCACTTGGTCTCAGCATCCCCTGTGGGAGTGTTTTGAAGGGCTGTTACAAGTGAATTTAGAAATTTTTGTAACAGCTGTGGGTGAGAAATTCTGCTCGTGTTGATGCGCGGGTGGCCCTTCTGCTTGGAATGATGCAACTTCTTTGGTCTGAGTCGGTTGATAGGTTAATTGGCCATTATAAATTGCCCCTAGTATAGGTAGGTGGTAGGGAAATATATAGGGACAGGTGGGTATGTGGTAGGAATATGGGATTAGTGTAGGATTAGTATGAGTGGGTGGTTGATGGTCGGCACAGACTCGGTGGGCTGAAGGGCCTGTTTCAGTGCTGTATCTCTAAACTAACCTTGCTGCACACCAGGGAGTGGTCGGTGTCGCAGTCCGCACTGTGGAAGCTGCGTGTGATTTGAACACTGTTTAAGGCGGCTCGCCTTGTGACAATGAGGTCTTGCTGGTGCCAACGCCGCGATCTTGGGTGCCTCCATGAAACCTGGTGACAGGGTTTAGTGTGAAAGAACGAGTTGGTGATGCAGAGGTTATGATAGGTACACAACTCAAGCAGTCTCTGCCCGTTCTCATTCATCCTTCCAACGCCATAGCGCCCAAGGCAGGAGGGCCATGAGTCATGGTCGGCCCCAACCCTGGCATTAAAGTCCCCCAGCAGGAATAGGTGTTCGGTGTTGGGGATGCTGCTAATGATGTTATGGAGTTGTTCATAGAACTGGTCTTTAGCTTCATGTGGGGAGCAGAGTGTTGGGGCATAGATGCTGAGTAGGTGTACTGGACCAGAGGTGGTGAGCAGTCGGATGGACAGTATGCGTTCCGAGCCATTTGAGGGAGGTTCTATCATGCTGAGCAAGGAGTTTCTGATGGCGAAGCCCACTCCATGCTGCCTTGGTTCTTCAGGATCCCTGCCCTGCCAGAAGAAGGTGTAATCTTGCTCTGCTAGAGAGCCACTCGCGGGGAGGCGAGTCTCCTGAAGTGCTGCAATGTCCACATTGAATCTACTGAGCTCGTTGTTAATGATGGCGGTCTTCCGAGAATCGTTGATTTGTGTAAATGGCTTATTACCTGCACCAGCTTCCCCCCCCCCCCACCTCCCCCCCCCACTTTACCCCCCTTCCACCCCCCCCCCCGTCCCCTTCCCTGCTCCACCCTCTCAGCTCACCCCCTCACAACCCCGTCCCAGCCCGCCCCCCCCTCACACCATCTTCACCCCGCACCCCCTTCCCCTGCACCCCCCCCCCACACCCTCCCTCTACCCCTCCCCCTTGCATCCCCTCCTCCCACCGGCACCATCCTACACCTGTGTAGGGGCCCCAACAACCCCACTGCCTTGTGGTCGTCTCGGGAGAGACCAAGGCTAAGGGAGTAAACCCTAACAGATAATCCGGAGCGGAACCCCGTAGGCGGTCATGTGTCACCTTTGGCATGTTTCCGGCAGTTCCTGCAGCCATACTGGTGCCAAACGTCGTGTCCTGCACTCCTTTGGACCCCACCAGAAAGGCCGAGAGGGGGGTTTTGATGACTGGGCAACTCTCAACCTCCATAAATTTGCCCAGGCATGCGCCATGGAGAGGTCAGTCCATAGTTGCCTCACAGCGACTAAAACAACACGGAAGGCAGCAGTTACGGGTTATAAGTTGGGCGGCACAGTGGCGCAGTGGTTAGCACTGCAGCCTCACAGCTCCAGTGACCCGGGTTCAATTCTGGGTACTGCCTGTGTGGAGTTTGCAAGTTCTCCCTGTGTCTGCGTGGGTTTCCTCCGGGTGCTCCGGTTTCCTCCCACATGCCAAAGACTTGCAGGTTGATAGGTTAATTGGCCATTATAAATTGCCCCTAGTATAGGTAGGTGGTAGGGAAATATAGGGACAGGTGGGGATGTGGTAGGGATATGGGATTAGTGTAGGATTAGTATAAGTGGGTGGTTGATGGTCGGCACAGACTCGGTGGGCCGAAGGGCCTGTTTCAGTGCTGTATCTCTAAACTAAACTAAACTAAACATAAATTGGCGTAGAAACTGGGCGCCACGGGTTGCCTTTGTCGGTGGGAGAGGTCATTGCACCTCACTGGACAGCTACCGCCTGCCTCAAACCGGGCAGCCCCCGGTCAATAAGGTTCTGTCCCGCCACAGTCTGCCTGCTTCAATGGGTGCTTGGAGCTCAGGGTCATTGTCCGAAAGGTGGACTGATACACCGCACCAAACAACATGAAAAAAGGAAAGAAGGTACCAGCCCTTCGCTTTGCAAGCTGGAACGTCAGAACTATGTGTCCTGGCCTGTCGGAAGTAGATTATGTATCGAGACCTTAAGCATCATCACAGGATGTGATGTCATGAGTCAGTACTTTGTGCTACTCAGTGTTCATGTAGATATCCTAGTAAGAAGACCCCTGTAAATAAACTCCTGCTACTTTCACCCAGAGTCTACTTTCCTCATTCAATACTATAGCACACGGACAAGATAAGATATAGTGGCAGCGGTAAAAATGACTATCCAGCATAAGAAAACAGAAGAGATCAACAATGTCGAAGAAACATGGAAAAATCGATTCCAATACCAGAGAGCTTGGAGTGAGTGGCATGGCCCAACCAGGCTGAAACGTGGCCATGATGGATTTGAAGATTTGACAGGTACTGTTCTGCGTCAGGTTTAACAGCATGATCAGACAAAGAACAGGTCAGTGTTTTGCTTTCTGCCATGGGAGACAGTGTGGATGACATTCTGAATACCCTGGTGATCAACAAAAAAGAAACCTCATAAGGAGAGGTAATTAAAGCATTAGAAGGTTACTTTCAGATCAGGAAAAATGTAACTGTGGCGACAGCTAAATTCAACAGGTGCACCCAAAAAGTCGCTGAAAGTATTGATTCATTTATGAATGATCTATATAAAGTAGACTTTATATAGTTTTTATATAGGATTGTGACTACAGGAGTCTTGGAAAGGAACTGATTCAAGACAGAATAGTAGTTTGGTTTAAAGACAAAACACTGGACCAGCTTCAGTCGAAATAAGATTTGACTTTGAAAAAAGCCATTTCACTGAGCAGACAGGCAGGAATATGAAAGAGTAATCGACTACTAGTTCGGAAGATCAGGCGAGTCCAGCCTCGAAAATTCTGGAATCAGTCGGGTCTGTTGAAAAAACAGAGGGTAATGACACCAGAAACCACAAGAGGTGGGAGAGACACCTATAAGCAGCAACACTGAAATGTAGGAGGCGTGGCTGGGAGCAGACCGGCGGGAAAATTGTCCAACCTGGGAAGCTGAATCTTTTTGGTGCAAGAGAAAGGGGCACTTTCAGCAGGCCTGTCACAGCAGAAAACAAATACCACAGACTGGGAAAAAGATAGAAGAAATAAAGGAGGGTCAAGCAATTAATACTCCCTTCCAAGGAGATGTGCAGGGAAAAAAATCAAAGATTGCTGAGAAGCAGAAATTTTAGGGGGACAAAATAAAACCACTTTTAAATTAGATGCAGGAGCAATGTTTTTTATCCTGTCTGATCAAACTTCTTGGCCGAGGAAAGAAAAGTTCAGGAAAACCAACTAAAAATTATATGGGCCAGGAGGGATTCAGCTGAAGGTTGTGGGAAAAGTACAGACAACCTTAACACACAGAAACAACATGATCCTGTAAACCCTATATATTATTAGAAACCAAGCCTGTTCGTTCCTTAGTAAAAAAGCGTGCCTCGCCTTACAATTGTTATGCAGAGTGGAAGAGATTAAAGGCCTGCTACCCGACTTGAACCCAACAGGACCCAATGACGTGTCGGGTTCGGGTCAGGTCGGGTCGCTCTTCCGGGTCTGGCTTTCGGGCTCGGGTCGGGTCGGGCCAAGTCTGGGTTGGGCCTGGTCCGGGTCGGGCTGGGTCTGGGTCGGACACACACTGTAAGTATTGCTCTGCTGGGAAGTTGAGTTTAGTGTCAAAAGTTGAAAAGCCTACCTGAGCTGGGAGTCTGGGATGTCAAGGAGGGAAACTCTGACTCTGCGCAGTGAGCGCGTAAGCGTCTCTATGATGTCATCACGCTCATGCTGCAGCTTCCTGCAGATTCGGAATCGCAAAGTAGGTAAAGTGAACCTTCCGGTGGTTGGGTTGGGCTGGGGCCGGGTCGGCTCAGCTTGGGTTGGGTCGGATGGGGCCAGCTCGGGTTGGGTCGGGCGCGGGAAAAAATGGAGGGACTCGGACCGGGTCAGCCTCGAGTCTGATGTGGTTCTGTTGGGTTTGGGTCAGGTTTTTTTCCTGATCTGAGCAGGCCTTTAGAAGGGATCAAGGAGCAAGAGAGACAACTCAGTGATTTTATAGCAGAATTCCCCAACCTATTTGAGGGCTTAGGGAAATTAAAAATGGAGTACCATATTACCTTCAATAAAGAGGCTGAACTAGTTTGTTTGTTCGACCGAGAAAGATCCCACACCTGCTCCTCGAAAAGGTGAAGAAGGAAATTGATGCCAGGATAAACCAAGGAGTTATCTCCACAGTGACAAAACCCATTAGGTGGTGATCTGGGATAGTTCCTGTAAAGAAACCAAATGGGTCTATTAGAATTTGTACGAACTTACCCAACTCAATAAAGCAGCACAGAGGGAAATTCACCCCCTGGTGTCAGTCGACAACAGCCTTGCCAAATTGGGAAAAAGCTCCATATTCCCAAAGTTAGATGCAAATAGTGGATTCTGGCATTTGGCTTTAGATAAGGAGTCTAACTATTTTATCATGCACTTGGAAGATTCTTTAACAGATTGCCATTCAATATTGCATCAGCACCAGAGATATTCCAGCAGATGATGCCAGCAATCCTAGAAGGCTTGGAGGGAATCATCTGCCACATGGATGATGTTCTGATTCATGGAGCAAACCAAGAAGAAAACAACACAAGGGTAAGAGTGGTATTACACAGATTACAAGAAGCAGGGCTCACATTAAATGACAAGTGCGTATTCTTACAGTCAACAGTGAGATTCCATGGTCACATAATTGTTGGATCTGGAATCATGATAGATCCACAGAAGACAAAGGCAGCAAAAGGTCTCCCAGAGCCAAGGAATATAACAGATCTACATAAATTCATGGGTCTGGTTAATCAGGTAGGGAAATTTCTACCAAATCTAGCAACTATAAATGAGATCTACTATAACTGCCAAAGAACAGCAATGCCTGATGCTGGGGAGATGGCAAGATAGATTCTTTTGAGACGATCAAAGAAATGTTTACTTCACCAGAGGCTTTGATCCGGAACTGGTGACCATTATTCCACTAGACGCATCGTCAACAGGATTAGGTCCTGTTCCTGGTTAAAAAAAATGGACGACGCAGGCCCGTGTACTTTGCCTCTTGTTCGCTGTCAGACACAGAACGAAGGTACACAGTTATTGAAAAGGAAGCATTAGCAGAAATATTGGCATGCAAAAAATTTTCGTACTACGTTCTGGGCCTCAAGGTCAAGATCGAAACAGATCACAAGCCACTCAGAACATTGTTTAATTCCAAGAAGTTAGCAAAATTACCCCCAAGGATACAGAGATTTTGATTACGACTTATGAGATATGACACAACGACTGAATATGTTCCAGGGAAACATCAGGTGACAGGTGACACATTATCGAGAGCATCAAGAGTTCTACCTGAACTGGGAGATGTCTCATTCTTGGAGGAAGTGGAAGTCTTCACTTTAACCATAACCAACAATTTGCTGGCAACTGCTCAAAGGTTACACTGAATTAGAAACCTACAGAAAATGGACAAAGTCTGTGAAAAAATAAGTCAATTTTACCAAGAAGGTTGGCCAGAATATATGTTGAATAATCCAATCCTCAGAAATATTATGAGCAAGGAAGCCATCTTACTATTGTCAATGACTAATAAGTCTATGACGAAAGACTAGTTATTCCTAGGGGTTGAAATTTGGACGTCCTAGAGAAACAACATCAAGGGCACTTAGGAGTCACCAAGTGTCAAGCAAGAGCTCGGAACTCGGTATGGTGGCTGGGGGTTTCCAAGGAGATTGAAGACATGATTTCCAATTGTATTACATGTACTACTACCAGACAGAACTCGAGAGAGCCACTAACGTTGTCTTTGTTTCCATCCAGACCATGGGTGTGCCGAGGAATGGACCTGTTTGAATATAAAGGGAAGATTTTCCTCATTGTCATTGATTATTACTCTAGATGGGTTGAAGTCAAACCAATACATGGCCAGAGTTTTGAAGCCGTAATCAAATCACTAAAAGATTTTCACCACACATGGTGTTGCAGACCTAGTGATCTCAGATAATGGTCCACAATTCACAAATGAGGCCTTCCAGCAGTTCGTAGAAACGTATGGGTTTGTCCATGTTACAGGTTTACTGAGGTACCTCCAAAGCAATGGAGAAACAAAGAGAGGTTTTCAAACCATGAAAATGCTACTGAAAAAGAACTAGGATTTTCAGCTAAGACTGTTAAATTACTGATCAACGCCATTCCAGAATAGGCTGGCTCCATGTGATTTGCAAATGGGTAGGAGGTTGAGGGCACAACTACCCACACTCCAAAGCATCCTTTAGCCATGTGTCAGCATTGAGGACCCGGAAAGGGTGAGGGAGAGAGAAGAGAAAGAAAAGTCATCACAAATGGAGAATCATTATCGATGCTACAGAGCGAAAAACGAACAGACCTATATCCTGTAGATTTGGTTTGGATTAAAGACCAGGGACGATATAAGGAGTCGTGAGACCCCACAGCATTACAGACGTGATGAATGAAGTCAGAGACATGAGGGGAGATGTGGTATAATGTACATAAGCTGTTGCTGGGTAGAGTATGTATATAGACCTTAAGCATCATTACAGGATGTGATGTCATGAATCTGTATCTTGTGCTGCTCAGTGTTTTTTTTTTATATTTAGAGATACAGCACTGAAACAGGCCCTTCGGCCCACCGAGTCTGTGCTGACCAACAACCACCCATTTATACTAACCCTACAGTAATCCCTTATTCCCTATCACCTACCTACACTAGGGGCAATTTACAATGGCCAATTTACCTATCAACCTGCAAGTCTTTGGCTGTGGGAGGAAACCGGAGCACCCGGGGAGAACCCACGCAGACACAGGGAGAACTTGCAAACTCCACACAGGCAGTACCCAGAATCGAACCCGGGTCCCTGGAGCTGTGAGGCTGCGGTGCTAACCACTGCGCCGCCCTATTCCATGTAGGTATCCTAGTAAGAAGACCCCTGTAAATAAACTCCTGTTACTTTGACCCAGAGTCTAATTTCCTCATTCAATACTAATAGCACAAGATAGTACAGTAACTAGAGCAGGTTGCCTTTAGGACCCTGTGAGTTTCTTTGTATTGGCTTGCTCTGGTGGCTAGGGCCACTTACACATACACAGACACCGAATAAAAAGAAAGCTTGCACACAGAGAGAAGCACATGTTAGAATGCTGAATTATGTGCTGTTTTTCTTGGTGTCAGCCAAAGGTGTCAGAAGTGGTAGACTCTGGGTCAAAGTAACAGGAGTTTATTTGCAGGGATCTTCTTACTAGAATATCTACATGAACACTGAGCAGCACAAGATACAAACTCATGACATCACAGATTTCATCAAAAATATGGAAGTTTAGGACATTGCTGACATGTTGTGACAAGAGGTTTAGCAGCCTGAGAGATTTGCATCTTTTATTTCACACCAAGTGCATCGGAGCAGTGAGCACAAAATGCCAGATTCCAGCAGCACAGCTGCAAGGGGAATTTAGGGGCAAACTGGAAAGCTTTCCTAAAACACTGCCAAGATTATTTAGTGGCTACAGAACTGGATAACAAGCCAAAGATAGTCCAGATAGCTACCCTGAGAGCTGCCGTGGGTCAGGAGTGCAAAGAGAGGTTGAGCATGCTTGAAATGAGTGAGGATGATGCAAAAGAACAAAGCAAGTTAATTGACAAATTATCTGAACATTTTGCACCTGCAAGGAATGTTTTTTTATGAGATACATTTTTCATATTGCCAGCTAGCTGCCAAATGTGAGTGTTGACCAGTTGATATAGTTAGCTGAGCCCTGCAAATTTGATATGCTACTTATTGAAGGTTTAGATGGTGTTGATGTCATAGCTGATGACTTCCTGCTATTCAGCAGTGGTGACACCTACCAGGAAGCAGTAGCAGACCATGACAAGAACTTAGCCAAGTTCCTGCAGAAAGCAAGAGAAGTCAACTTGAAGTTCAACGGAAGGAGTTTCAACTTTGTCTCTTGTCAGTGCCTTATAAGGGACACCTACTGACAGAGGATGGCTTACGCCCAGATCCGGACAACATAAAGGCCATCATGGAGATGCCAGTCCCTAAAGACAAGAAGGCAGTGCAGTATCTTCTTGGGTGTGTTACATACCTGGCAAAATTCCTACCCAGATTGTCTGGGTAGGAATTGCATGAAGATTGCATGAAGAGTTCACAATCCAATGTGATGCATCAGAGAAAGGACTTGGAGTCACCCTTCTTCAGAATGTCCAGCCAGTAACTTTGCCTCACGAGCATTGAGCAAAGTAGAATGGAACTACGCTCAAGTGGAGAAGGAATGTTTGGCCATAGTTTTCAGCTGCGAGAGGTTTAACCAGTACAAGCAAGGGCAGAAGGTCACAGTCATACTGATCACCAGCCATTTGTTCCAATATTCAGCAAATAGGCTCCAAAGAGGCTTCAAAGAATGATGCTGAGATTACAGTACTACCAGCTAAATGTCAGGTACTGTCCTGGGAAGGGGATGTACATAGCTGACTGAGTCAAGACTGTATACATGAACCCCATAGCAGAAAGGCTGATCCAATTTACGATGAAAGACATTTAGAGGGATCAGACACTATAAAGACTGACATCCATGGTGATGAATAGATGGTGAGATGACAGAGCAGAAGTACCAGTCTCAGTTCGAGAGTACTTCCATTTCAGAGAGGAGATAACAATACAGAATGGAATTCTCTACAAGGACATGAAAGTCATTGTGCCTAAAGCAATGCAGCCACTGATGTTGGACAGAATCCACAACAGTCACCTTGGAGTAGAGGCTTGCGTCAGACAAGCCAGAGATGTTCTTTTCTGGCCAGGAATGGTTGCACAACTGTAAGACAAAGTGACACAATGTAGCACATGCAATGCATTTCAGGCAAAGCAGCAGAAAGAGCCAATGATGTCATATGACGTACCAGCATGTCCCTGAAATGTTGTGTCACAAGATCTGTTTAGCTACCAAAGTGAGGACTACCTGATTGCAGCAGAGCACTATACAGATTTCTAGATATTAAAGATATCAAGGGATATGGGGATAGTGTGGGAAAATTGTGTTGAGGTAGAATCTAATTGAATGGCGGAGCAGGCTCGAGGGGCTGAATGGCCTACTCCTGCTCGTATTTCCTATGTTCCTATGATTATTGGGCTAACAGGTGACACCATAGCTTCAGTCGTAGTCAAATACACAAAGGTCCAGGTTGCAAGATATAGCAGGCCGAATAATGTGATAACTGTCAATGGGCCCCAACTTGTGCCAGAGAGTACGAAGAATTTGCACAAAACTGGGAGTCCGAGCATTTCACAACATCGCCACTACACAGCCAAAGCAATGGGAAGGTTGAATCAGCCGTGAAGATAGCAAATAATATTCTCAAAATGACTTCAAGAGAAGGGTGAGCTGTCTACCTAGCAGTCTTAGATTAACACAACACACCCAATGTGAGTGGAAGCAGCCAGGCACAGAGATTGATGTCTCTTTGGATCAGCACACAGCTACTTACACCTGAAGGAGTACTGAAACCACATGTAATAGAAGGGGTAGCTGAGAACATTCACACAGAAAATAACAAGCAAAGAAGCAGTATGACAAAGGTGCAGCTCCCCTTCCCGAGCTGGATATAGGACAGCCAGTCAGTATCCAGCCAGACAGTCAAGACCTAGAATGGAGGCTAGGCTGGTGCAAAGACAAAGTAGGACTCACAATCTTACCTAGTTCAGACAGAGACAGGACAAGTCTACAGGAGAAATCATAAATTCCTGAGACAGACGGATGAACTGATGTAGCCTCCAGCTCAATCTGAACCAGTGAGTCAGCCCACACAAGAGAACCTGCGACCTCTACCACCTGAAAGAACAAGGGTAACGGATGCATGGGAACAGCACCACCTGCAAGTTCCTCCTCCAAGCCACACACCATCCTGACTTGGAACTATATCACTGTTCCTTCACTGTTGCTGGATCAAAATCTTGACACTCGCTTCCTTGGTGTATCTGCACCCCAGGTACTGCAGCAGTTCACGAAGGCAGCTCTCAAGGGAAATTAGGGAGGCAATAAATGCAGGTCCAGCCAGCGATGCCCACATCCCATGAACGAATATTAAAAAAAAAGATTGGATGGCAGCTCGGAATGGCGAGAGTAAGGAAAATGTTTCCTATGAAGTAGCAACTGCTAGCACATCAGTCAAAGCTGAGACTGACAAATGCCAGCTTCAGAAACATGAAGGAACGCCTGCATCCATAAGACCTAAAGCAGAGAAATTAACGGTTACAACATCCTTGACAGAAGAGCTGACCGACTAGATCTACTTGATCAAGGGAGAATATCATGATGCCTATAAGTATAATTAGTTTGTCAGCAAGTGAGCTGAGTGATCCTAGTAGAGCACAGGGAATTCTTTGATAAACATTGAGTTTTTTTTAAATGGTCATTCATGTTTTGAGAACATGTTAGTCGATTGCTAAAGAGAAAACTGTATACACATTTATTGATGCACAAAGACTTAGTTTTATTGACTCATTGAACTGAAAAGAGCACAATGAATACTTAAGGAATCAGTGAACAAAGTATTTCATACACATATATTTGTTGTTTGTTATTGTTCTGTGATTGGGATCACTGCACTAGTTGGTAAGCATGTGTCCTGTGATGGTGCACTCTCAGAAGGAATCAGTGCTTTAAGGATTCGTTGTCTGCAAAGTTCACTGACTGCTGTGAAGGCCCAGACATAGATAAAGGACTGGCAAGATAAGAATGCTGCAACTTATCATTATGAATAGGATCATATTTTACATACAGCTAAAATTAAGTTAGTGTGTCTGAATGTCATATTACATGTTGATCGCTGATACTAAACTCTTCACCGGGTAGCTGGGGGGATCCCTATTTCCCCACTTCTGATTGTCAGTGATGCCAAAACACCTCGAATCTCCATTGTTTCCTCCTCTGCAGTTATTACCTTGGAAATCTGTGGATGCCCACCTCCTTTTCTCTCCCTTTCTCTCATGGTCTGCACTATCTTTTTCCAATGGGGAAAAGAACAGACCTGTGAGTGACTGTAATTGCATGCATTCACCCAATGAACTCAATGCATTGCCTGAGAATGACTATCAGGAAGAGGCATAAAATTGCACCAAGAACAGGGCGAGGGACAGTGGTGGATAGATAGATGGAAATCTGAGGAAATGCACAGAAAAACAATGTTGGGTGTACTTGCAAGTTAAGTGAGCATGAGGAGTAATTTGCTGGAGTAGGTTTGACAAGGTATAGTGAGGGCTGGGTGGTGTGATACTTGCAACAGGAAATGGGCAAATATGTAATGGTACTCAACCCTTCCTGACTTGATTAGGTCATTACAATGCTTCCTGCGCTGAATTCAGGAACATGGTCCAATGCTCCTGCTGCTGATCTCCTCAGACTTTTCCAGCCATGCCTTCTTTGTTGCAGCAATAGGTATCTTCCTCCTGTTGCTGGGGAAGACTATAAGAGTATTTCTCTTCGAACCCTTACTACACTGAGAAATGCATCAAGCGATGCATTGTTAAGTCAAGATGCAGCCCTTGACTGCCCTGAAACCATTCTTAGATTTCAGACTCTCTTGGTTCAAACTTCTAACTCCTCCAAATTCCATTTTTGGATTGTGTTATGAACAGGTTGTAAATGGTGTGAATGACTTCCACTTTTCACCTCCCAACTGATACTATTTTGTTAAAAATGGTGTGTTAGTCTCTGAGTATTTTTAGGCTCAAATAAACAGACAAATCACAGGTTTTCTCAGATTTAAAATAAAGGAAAACAACCATTTATTTTTCGACATTTCTCGAAATGGTCACAACCTCACCCACACATGCATTCACACACGTGCATACACAAGAATAGAGAGATAGAAAGAAAAGGGTAGGATTAATTACTGTACAAAGTCCATTGTTTAAATAACCTTCAGAGTTTCTTTCAGGAGGAAATTTTAAAACGGTGTTGGAAGCCTGAATGTTCCTTGTCTTGGAGTTGCTGAAGTGTTGTCATCTTCTGTGGTTAAAACTCAGCCCAAAGTTGGTGGTGTGAATCGGGCTTACTTTCACAGATACAGAATCTCAAAGTCACCTTGCAATTTCTCTGCTGTAGTGGTTGTTCAAGTTGTTATTCATCAGGGTTCTTTTGCTTGGCTGGACCGTATCTCACAGCCTCTGGCTGAAATTGGCTTTCTGTGGTCTTTTATTGATCTCTCTCTCCAGAGGGCTACCTGTTAAGATAGAAATCCATCACATTTCACTTTCTCTCAGGTGACAAAGGGCCCTCTCCCCTGTTGCAACTACACAATGGTACCGCATATGGAAACCATTGCTATCTGTTGATGTCTGGATGGAGACCATTCTGTTACAATGGTGCTACTTCACACTTATTTATCTTGGCTTGGGCTGTGGAGTCAGTTTGTCTGAAAAACCTTTGTTAGTTTATTCCTATAGATAGGAGTCATCAATATATAATGGGCTCCTTTCAATTTCAATAGGTTCTTCCCAGAGCTAATTCAGACAAGGTTAACAAGTTTCATCCCCAACAGATGGAAGTGTTTATTGACAGTACAGGAGGGGTCACCTGATATCTACTCCATTTTGTCTGTGGTACAAATGTGTCCATTTTCTTGTGGTTCAGTTCAACAGTTCACTTTTATTTCATAATTACTCCAGTTCTGTTTATTTCATCATGGCTCCTACCAAGCATGACAATTGGCTTTTGAAATAGTCCATGCGGGTCTGCACCACGCCCACTGTCACTCATTCAATGCCGAACCCAGACGTTCTATTCTAATTTGATGCATCCCACTCAATATTCTACTCTGAATGGGCTTCCAAGTTATCATTGGGACCAATATTTCTGAATCTGAAAGGACTACCTTTTTAAAGGTATAGTGAATGTACCATCCTGCATTATCAAATGTCAATTTAATAAAATAATATATTTATTCTTTACTGAGGTTGGAAAATGATTGTTTCGATTTATTTCAATGTACTTTTTAAAATTTAGGTGCCTAGAAATTTTAGACATGTATGTTTTTGGGCACACAGGAGGTGCAAGGAACAATCCCAGGGCAATGAATGGTAAGGCCGAAGGCACCTCGATCCTAGGCCTCGGACATCATTTCCATCAAGCCTGTGAGCTGTGAACAGCAACAGGTAATTGTCAACAAAGCACAATGGAAGATTGAACCATTGAGACGCTGAGAAGGGAAGGTGATCAGGTTGGGAGGTATTGGTTGCAATGGTCGGGTGGGGGCAACATTGGCAATCATGTTGTGGGAGGGGAATTGGTTTCCAGCAGTGGTATGCATTCTTTTAATATGTTAAGAGGTACACTATCTTTAAGGACAGCCTATTAGGCTGCATTTAGACCTAGCTTTCTTGAGCTTGAGGGCAAACCAATCTTGCAGTGGGACATTAGGCCCCTTACTTGCATATTGAAAAATCTGTTTCAGGCATTGGATGACAGTGTTTGATATTTACCAATAGAGTGAACAGCACATTTTTGGCTCATAATGAGCGTGCACTTCCTCCCTGCTGTATTGGAAACTAAGGAGGCCATCCAGAGCCATAAGGGGGGAGATTTGTGGTTATATTTCCTGACCCTGGCATTTGACAAGCATTTTGCTGACTGTCAGTTATACTGATCTCTCAATAGCTGGAAAGCTCACATCTGTGTGTGCGCCAATTAGAAATCTTTAGAGAATGTTGTAAATGAAATTAAGCACTTATCCGAGGACTGCTTAGCTGTGAGCTACCTGAGAATGCCCAATAGAAGTTTGCAACTTTCTAGTGATATTTAAATGAGTCCTGAGGCTAAATATCAGGTGCATCTCAGTCCTACCCATTCAGACATGCCCCAGCCTCCATATTTTTAGGAAATTAGATTGAGTTGAAATACTATGCGATACTAACAGAGCTCCCAAAGTGTTGCTCACAGAGTGTTGGAGGATCTGCTGATTCTGGTAGCACTGGGGTTTGACAGAGCAAGAGTAGTCCTGGCATTTGGCAGAAATGTTTAATAACTAGTTGAGAAGGTTGTGGCACCATGAAACACTAGAGGGGGTCTTGGCTTATGGCACCATGGCAGCACTAGGAAAGGGTGCCCAGCTGTGACAGCACGAGGGAGGGGGGTCCTGGGGTCCAGCACCATTGCAGTAGAGAGGGGTTCCAAGCTGTGGAAACATCAGAGGAAGCAGAATTAAACAGGAGCAAGTTCCATTAGTCTGGCAATGTTGCAGAAGAGTGTCCCAGGATCTATGTGTCCCAGCAACATCATCCAAAAACACAACAGCAGATTCCACATGTATACTAATGATTGCTGGGTCTAACACACCACCATCTCTTTAGATCATGCCACTGCCTCTAACTTGTCACACTGCTTGTCTGACATCCAGTATTCGATGAGCAGAAACTTACTCCAGTTAAATATTTGGAAGACCAAAGTCGTCGGCCCTGATAATAACCCAGAGGAGTTTTTGGAACAGGGGTTGCGCAATTCAGGTGGGAGATCTAAAATGTGTGGCAGCGAGCGTAGTGCAGACTTGCATGACGTGATCTCAACTTGATTACCTAAAGGGACAGTCAGTCCAAAAGTGGAATTTTAGAGGACGAAGATGTTTGTACCAAGAGAGGGAGAAGTTTAATTATGGATTCAGGATAATCAAGGGCCCCACCTCGATTTAACTATGAATTCTACATACAACAAGGAGTTAGAAATGGGAGGAAGACATTAGCTGCTGCCACAAAGAAAGTATGGCTGGTAGTGGTCAAGGAAGTCAGCAGTAGGAGAGTAGTGCCAAGTTCCTGGATTCAGTGCAGAAACGTCTGAATGACCTAACCAGGTTAGGAAAGTTGAATATAGTTGCATATTCATTTACATCCTGTTGCGCACATCACATCTCCCTCCCTGCTATTCTGCCTTGTCAAGCCTACTCCATCACATTGCTCCTCACACCTACTTACCTTATAAGCATATTCATTGTTTTCTTTCTATTCATTTCCTCACATCCTCATTCATCCATCCACCACTGCCTCTCACCCTCATCCTGATGCGATCTGATGCCTTTCCCTGATAGTCACCCTCACCAAATTCACTGCATCCATTGGGCCAACAGATGTCATTACAGTCATTTACAAATCTGTTATTTTGCCTGTTTCAGGAAAAGACAGTGCAGAACTCTAGGGAGAGAGAGAGAACCAGAGATAGTCCTCAACAGGTTTCTCAGTTAACAACTACAGAGGAGGAAGTGATGGAGACCAGTGATGTCTTAGCATCCCTGACCATCAGGAATAAGAGTTTGGGACCTCCCAGCCACCTGGTAACAGAATTAAATATCAGTGACCGTTATGCCACACAGCACTCATTCATATTGATATGATTTCAGCAGCAAGTGAAATATGATCATCTTCATCATGCCAAGTTGCAAAATTATTACCTTCTCAGTACTAATTAATATCTTTTCTCTCCTCCAGAGTGTTCATATGTACAATAGTAGTCAGTGGATCTCGTTGACAACGAATCCTCAGAGGAGCAGATTTGTTTTGAAAGTGCACTGTGCTCTCCATGCTCTACTTAGCTGGGCACAGATGAAAAGGAAAACCATTGAGGCTCAGCAGAAAATCTGTGAAGTATTGGCAGGCCATCCACTCAGACTGTCCATGATTGCAGGGAGAATGGAGGAGCCTACCTCAAGCATGAGTGGGTTGCTGTCACAGGGCATTGTGAAGATGTCTTCTTCCATAGATAGATTGACCAACTTGGTGGAAATCAATTGCAGAAATCAAGTGAGTCTGTCGGAACATAAGAAAGTAGGAAATAGGAGCAGGAGTAGGATTTTTTTTATTCATTCATGGAATGTGGGTATCACTGGTGAGGACAGAGTTTATTGCCCATGCCTAATTGCCCTTGAGAAGGTGGTGGTGAGCCACCTTCTTGAACCACAGCAGTCCTTGGGGTGTAAGTACACTCACAGTGCTATTAGGAATGGAGTTCCAGGATTTTAACCCAGTGACAGTGAAGGAAAAGCGATATAGTTCCTAGTCAGGATGGTGTGTGGCTTGGAGGGGAACTTGCAGGTGGTAGTGTTCCCATGCATCTGCTGCCCATATCCTTCTAGGTGGTAGAGGTCATGGGTTTGGAAGGTGCTGTCTAAGGAGGCTTTGTGCTTTGCTGCAGTGCATCTTGTAGATGGCACACACTGCTGCCACGGTGCGTCGGTGGTGGAGGGAATGAATGTTCGTGGATGGAGTGTCCATCAAGCAGGCTGCTTTGTCCTGGATGGTGTTGAGCTTCTTGTGTGTCGTTGGAGCTGCACCCATCCAGGCAAGTTGAGAGTATTCCATCACACTCCTGATTTGTGCCTTGTAGATGGTGGACAGGCTTTGGGGTGTCAGGAGGTAAGTTACACACTGCAGGATTCCGAGCCTCTGATCTACTCTTGTAACCACTGTATTTATGTGGCTACTCCAGTTCAGTTTCCGGTCAATGGTAACCCCCCCAAGGATGTTGATCGTAGGGGATTCAGCGATCGTAATGCCATTGAATGTCAAGGGGAGAAGGTTAGAATCTACCTTGTTTGAGATAGTCATTGCCTGGCACTTGTGTTGCGTGCCACTTATCAGCCCAAGCCTGGATATTGTCCAGGTCTTGCAGCATTTCTACACGGACTGCTTCAGTATCTGAGGAGTCGCAAATGGTGCTGACCATTGTGCAATCATCAGTGAACATCCCTACTTCTAACCTTAGGATGAAAGGAAGATCATTGATGAAGCAGCTGAAGATGATTGGGCCTAGGACACTGCCCTGAGGAACTCCTGTTATGATGTCCTGAAGCCGAGATGATTGACTTCCAACAATCACTACAATCTTCCTCCAACCAGCGGAGAAATTTCTTCCTGATTTCCATTGACTCCAGTTTTGCTAGGGCTCCTTGATGACAGACTCAGTCAAATGCTGCCTCGATGTCAAGGGCAGTGACTCTCACCTCATCTGTTGAGTTCAGCTCTTTTGTCCCTCTTTGAAACAAGGCTGTAATGAGGTCAGGAGCTGAGTGGCCCTGGTGGAACCCAAGCTGAGCATCACTGAGCAGGTTACTGCTAGGCAAGTGCTGCTCGATATCACTGTCGACGACACCTTCCATCACTTTACTGATGATCAAGAGTGGACTGATGGGGCGGTAATTGGCCGGGTTGGATTTGTCCTACTTTTTGTGTACAAGATATACCTGAGCAATTTTCCACATTGCAGGGTAGATGCCAGTGTTGTAGCTATACTGGAACAGCTTGGCTGGGGGTGCAGCAAGTTCTGGAGCAAAGGTCTTCAGTACAGAATTGCCGGAATGTTGTCAGGGCTCATAGCCTTTTCAATATCCAATGCCTTCAGTCGTTTCTTGATATCACGTGGAGTGAATCGAATTGGCTGAAGTCTGGCATCTGTGATGCTGGGGACTTCAGGAGGAGGCCGAGATAGATCATCCACTTGGCACTTCTGGCTGAAGGTTGTTGCAAATGCTTCAGCCTTATCTTTTGCACTGATGTGCTGGGCTCCCCCATCATTGAGAATGGCGATTTTTGTGGAGCCTCCTCCTCCTGTTATTTGTTTAATTGTCCACCATCATTCATGACCGGATGTGACGGGACTGCAGGGCCTGGATCTGATCAGTTGGTTGTGGGATCGCTTTGCTCTGTCTATAGCATGCTGCTCACGCTGTTTGGCACGCATGTTGTCCTGGGTTGTAGCTTTACCAGGTTGACACCTTATTTTGAGGTATGCCTGGTGCTGCTCCTGGCATGCCCTCCTGCATTGAACCAGGGTTGATCTCCTGGTTTGATGATAATGGTAGAGTGGACGATATGCTGGGCCATGAGGTTATAGATTGTAGTTGAGTACAATTCTGCCGCTGATGGCCCACAACACCTCATGGATGCCCAGATTTGAGTTGTTAGATCTGCTTGAAATCTATCCATTGGCACTACGGTAGTGCCACGCATCACACTGGAGAATATCCTCAATGTGAAGATGGGACT